>NC_048306.1:4042619-4377313 GCF_013100865.1 Trachemys scripta elegans | reverse complement strand
CCCCAGGCTGTAACCCCTTGGGGGGGGACACCCAGCACCCCAGGCTGTAACCCCTTTGGGGGGGGATGACCCAAGGACCCCAGGCTGTAACCCCTTGGGGGGGGACACCCAGCACCCCAGGCTGTGTAACCCCTTGGGGGGGACCTGAGCACCCCAAGTTGTAACACCTTGGGGTGGGGACACCCAGCACCCCAGGCTGTGTAACCCCTTGGGGGGGGGACACCCAGCACCCCAAGCTGTGTAACCCCTTAGGGTGCGGGCACCCAGCGCTGGGCGGACACCGGCACTGTTGCGTGCGCAGTGCGGGGCTCTGCACCGGCACCGGCAGCGCAGCGCAGCCCAGCCCTGCCCTACCTGGTGCCGAAGGCGGAGCCTTCCCCGCGGGGCCGCAGCGGCGGCTGGGGGTGCGAGCCGAGCGGCCCGGCGCGAGTCCCCCTAGCAACGCGGCCTAGACAAGCGGGGCCGCCAGGCCTCAGCTCCGCCCCGCGGGGCGGCCAGGGGCAGCGGCTCCCCTCGCACTAACTCCTTCGTGCGGGACGGTGGCTGCCGGCAGGGACCTGGCGGGCGTCCCCCGGGCCGGGCGGGAGAGGAGGGGCTGCCCCCCGGGTCCCTCGTCCTGCCCCCGGCCGTGCCAGAGGGGCCCCAAGTGCAGGGACTGGCCGCCGGCGGCCCCGCTGTTCCCTCACGGGCAGGATCCCCGGGCCAGCCTGGGGGAGGTGCGAAGCCGGCGGTGGGGCCCGGGCAGAGGAGAAACCCAGAGCTGCTTCGTGTGGAAATGGGGGCCCAGGAGTGAGGACAGGCCCAGCCTGCGCTGAGCAGCGGGTTGGACTCGACCAGTGGCTCTCAAACTTGTGTCCTGGTGCCCCCTTTCGCATAGCAAGGCTCTGAGTGCGACCCCCCCCCTTGTAAATTAAAAACACTTTTTAATATATTTAACACCATTATAAATGCTGGAGGGAAAGCAGGATTTGAGGTGGAGGCTGACAGCTTGTGACCCCCCCCCCATGTAATAACCTTGTGACCCCCTGAGGGGTTCTGACCCCCAGTTTGCAACCCCTGCACTAGATGACCTCCTGAGGTCTCTTCCAACCCCAATCTTCTATGAAGCTGCCCAGGGCCCTGTTTACAGAGAAATGCAGCCACATTACTACACATTACTGCTCCCACATTCATTTGAAGATTAGTAAGTAATTGCCGTTTCCTAAAAACTCCTCCATGGATTCGCTCAGCCCTTCTCATCTACTCAGCCACACTTCAGCTCCTCTAGCCCTGGTAATCTCGGTCCCACCTCACTAGGTTCTGTTGGAACTGGAGAGACCTCCTCTTTTGCAGCTTCTGCCATCTAGAACAGCCTTCTTGTCTCTTGGCCTCAGTGATTGTCCATCTTATTTCCAAGAGCCGTTTTTTTTGCTGTCATTTCTAATTTCTCTTTCACTCAGCTTATTTAGCTCTGCAAGCATTTTTTTGAAACATACTGTACAAGACAGTTTTTTTTTCTCATACTTAATTGGCCTCTCAGAGTTGGTAAGACAACTCCCACCTGTTTATGCTCTCTGTATGTGTGTATATATATATCTTCAATATTTATTCCACTCTATATGCATCGAAGAAGTGGGCTGTAGTCCACGAAAGCTTATGCTCTAATAAATTTGTTAGTCTCTAAGGTGCCACAAGTACTCCTGTTCTTTTTGCGGATACAGACTAACATGGCTGCTACTCTGAAACCGTACAAGACAGTGTATCACAATATCCAGATTGAATATTAAGCCGTGTTTACACAAGATTTCAGCCATCAGTGGCCACCCACTGAGGTAGCTGCCCCAGTGCAAGCAGGGAAAACTGCTATAAATTATGATTTGCACCAGTGCATTTTAGCCCAGTTTCAAACAGAAATAAACAGCATTGATGCAAGTTGCTTATAGCAGTTTATATTGTTTATACGAGGGGTGCAACTATACTGGTGGCTGGGCACTGATGGATATAACCGGGACAAACTCCCAGTAGAGTTCTTGTACCATCATGGTGCCCTAGCCACACATCTCCATATGGAACGTCTCACTTTCTTCTATATTTTCTACAATCCATTTAATGTAAACAACTTGGTGAAATCAGAAAACATCACTATCTTGCTGTTCACATTCTCTTCCAAATATATTTAAACAGCACCAGCCCCAATACCAACCTCTGGAGGCAAAGCTATTCATCTCCATTGTGAGGAGCAGCCATTCTGTATGACTGTTTCCTATCACTAACCAGCTTTTTGATCCATGACAATACTTTGCTCTCTACTTTGTTGTCAGTTTATCTTCTCTAAATCTTTTATGAGCGCCCTTAGTAAAAGCTTTTTGAAAATCCAAGTATATTTTATCCCCTAGGTCTCCAGTACTTACTATTTTATTAACTTGAATCAAGTCAGGGAGGCATAATTTTGCCTTTGAAAATCAGTATTGGTGTGATCTTATTAAGTAAGGCTTATCCAAGTATTGGACTATTTTATCCTTAGATTCCAAGTACCAACGTAAGGCTCATCAGTGTATAATACCAAGAATTGCCCCTGGCTTCTCTTTTTTTAAGAGAATAAGTACCCTGTTTATAATTTTGCAGCCTTCTGGAACAACTGTGGGATTTTAAAGATTTATTACATGCTTTAGCTGTGTACCAACTATGGCTGTAGCTGCTTGCACTGGTTGTCTTGGAGTTGACTCAAGGTGAGCAATGGACTACCAATTAAGTATCATTTTAATGATACGCATAAATGAGTAGAGGTCAACAATATGTAGCAAATCTGATCTACAACATATAAGCCCTCTGAAGAAAACATTAACGGCTTCAACTGGCCCATTCAGGACCCTTTCTTGCTTTATTAAGGACAAAAAATCATTAAAATGTAATCTGGAAGGAACCTTGATAAGTCTGTGATGTGGCAGGACCAAGTAAACCTAGACCATTGTTGACAGGTGTTTATCCAGCCTGTTTTAAAAAATCTTCAATGACAGGATTCCACAACCCCCTTTGGATGCCTATTCCAGAGCTTAATTACCCTTGTAGTTAGAAAGTTTTTCCTAATATCTAATTTAAATCTCCCTTGCTTCAGATTAAGCCCATTATTTCTTGTCCTACCTTCGGTGGACATGGAGAACAATTGAGCACTGTCCTTTTTATAGCTCTTAACGTATCTGAAGAGTGGTATTAGGTGCCTCCTCAGTCTTCTTTTCTCAAGACTAAACATTCCCATTTTTTTTAACCTTTCTTCATAGGTCAGGTTTTCTAAACCTTTTACCATTTTTGTTGCTTGCCTCTGGACTCTTTCCAATTTGTCCACATCTTTCCTAAAGTATGGTCCTCAGAGTTGGACACAGTATTACAGCTGGGGCCTCACCAGTGTTGAATAGAGTGGAACAGTTACCCTCCCCTGTCTTACATATAACCCTCTTGTTAATACACCCCAGAATGATATTAGCCTTTTTTGCAGCTGCATCATATTGTTGACTCATATTCAGTTTGTGGTCCACTTATAACTCCCAGATCATTTTCAGCAGTACGAGTGCCTAAACTCAGTGAAACCAGACTTGCTGATCAGTCCCACCTTGAGGACGTGGAAGTAGGCTACACCTACTACTAGATTGGCAAGGCCAAGGATGAGCCAAGACACTTGGGGGTAGGGTTCAGCATATGGTCTGACATTGCCCGCAAGTTTGACTCGCTACCCAAGGGAGATGACTGACTTATGGTACTCTGCATCAACTTACCCAGAGACCAGCATGCCACCATTCATCAGCGCCTACCCACCGACAATGATTCATACAGACAAAATCAAGGAGGCATTTTATGAAGATCTCAGGAGGGTCATCAGAGAGGTGCTACACCAGGACAAACTTATTGTGCTTGGAGACTTTACTGCTTGTGTTGGAGTTGACTCTGATACATGGAACAGGGCACAGGACCATCATGGCATTGGAAGGTCAAATTCCAATGGCCAACTTCTTTTTCCAAGTGAGCCAAGTTCAATCTCACTGTTACCAACCCAGTCTTCCAACAGGCAAACAAATATAAGACAAGATGGATGCATCTGAGGTCATCAAAACAGTGGCATATGTTGGACTATGTAATTGTATGGTCTAAAGATATTAAAGATGTGTACATCAGTCACTCTTTGAGAAATGCTGAATGCTGCTCAGACCATTGGCTTGTGTGAGAAGCATCATGTCGCTACATTTCTCACCAAAGCATTCCAAAGATTCCTCAAACCATCCAAGAAGATCAATGTGGCTGCCATGAAAGACCCCAGCAAACAAATGAAGTTGAAACAGAGTTGGAGATTGTGTTAGCTGATGTCCCAGAGAACTCCACAGATGTTGAGGCAACCTGGCAGAAGCTCAGAGATGTCACATATAATGCGGCATCCAAGGTTCTTGGCTTTGTAAGGCAGAAACACCAGGACTACATCTTGGACAAGAAATCAGTAATGAAGAAGGCCAGATATATCAGGGCAAACATATACTACAAACCCGATTAAGACTAATGAAGAGTCACAGGTAGGAGCAGAAGGCTGCAGAAAGTGGTTGACATGGTGGGAGTGATCTGTCGTTGTGTTGGTCAGACAGCCCTCCTCCCTCTACCCCCTCCCCCCTCAAAAAAAAGATTTTTGCAAAAAAAAACAAAAACTGTGGCTAAATGTTAGAAGAGGTAAGCTGGATTGCAACATCTGCTCAAAAGTACCGACATACTCCAAGGAGAATGTGAAGTCCAGGCTCTCTGCTGTAGGTAGAAATTGGCTGAGAGAGGGGTAGTATGTGGGTTCAGAGAGTACAAGGACAATCACCAGAAGGCAATGCCAGCTCCCGTAAAATCTCTTGTAAAGTACGTCAGTATCATGCTGATAACATCAAGCTAATGTGAACAGAGTTTCTCGCACATGAACATAATCATGACCCCTTTGCGATCATCTCTGAAACTGCAGACCATATCAATGCTACTTTTCATTAGCTTGGTAGGACCACCTCTCACAAAGTTCAATGCTGAGCCATATGTGAGATCCTGGATCGGGAAGGGAAGATACACTGCAGCTGATATCAGGAGCAAGGTCAGGGAAGAAAAAAATGTATGAAAACAACATGATACAGTTGAGGAGTTTCCTTGAGTAGCTTTTTGTTCATCTGGTTGGCGGAGAATGGGAGGGAAATGAGGGGGTCCAGGAAATACTCTAAGCGAATTTAAGCCCTGATGACAAAGGTCATCAAAAATTGTGGAAAATGCTTGCAGGAAGGCATTCCTGTTGATTAACACCAGGCAGTCCTGCTCCAGCAATGGGGAGGCCCTATCCAGCGCTTCTCTGGTTAGCAAACTAGTCCCACTCTGGCCTGCTTGGTTTAATTTAGCCCTCCAGTTACATTAGGAAACCTCCTCCCTTTGCAAGGTAACAAAAAGTCTGGCCAAAGCAAGAGTCCTTTGGACAAAGCCCTCTTCCCAGAGACCATGCAGTCTTTGCTTCTTGATTTCAGGGATGCCCTCCTCTTGATACAGGTGGATCAGCATATATCACCTCAAGGTGGCACTGCTGAATAGAACAGTTTAAAAAATAGTATTTCTCCCCCGTGGAAAATTTTGATTAAAATTAAAAAAAATAAATTGTCCATGGAAATGTTTGATTGTTTTTGACATAAATGAAAATACTGAAATATTTCACCTGTAAACTGAAATATTTCAATTTGGAAATGCTGCCGTAGTGTCTGATGGAAGTTGTAGTTTTGGTGCCTCATGCTTCCATTATCCTCTAGGCTGGCATTTCTGGTCGGCAGGGGCACCGGAGCCTTCCCAAAAGTGGGAGGGCCGGGGGCCACTACCACTCCCTGCAAGCCCTGCCTCCCTCCCAAATTCCCGAAGCCCCCTCCCCGGCCAAGCCAGAAGCTGGAACGAGGCCAGAGAGCTGAAAGCAGCACCCTGCCCGCCCAGGGTAGGTGGAGGGACCCAGGCTCCCCACAGCTGCCCGTGTGGCTCTCCCTGACCCGGCTCTGGCCAGGGGTGGGGCCTCAGAGCCGCAGCCCAGCCATGATAAGAGCTGCGTGGGCAGCTGTGGGGAGCCATGGCGGAACTTCCACCTGCCCTGGGGGAGGGGCCTGAGAGCAGCGCCCAGCCTGTGTCCCTGCCCCCGGGACCCTCACCCAGGGCAGGTGGAAGATCCATGGCTCCCCACAGCTGCCCGTGACGTGGCTCTTACCACGGCCGGGCTGCGGCTCCGAGGCCCCCGGCTGGAGCCAGGTCAGGGAGAGCTGCATGGGCAGCTGTGGGGAGCCAGCGCGGAGATGTGGACCCTCCACCTGCCCTGGGCCTGGCGGGGAGTCTAGGGGGTGGGTGACACGGGCTGAGGGCTGCTTTCAGCCTCCCCCGCACCATGGGCAGGTGCAGTGTCCACGTGTGCAGCTCCCAGAACTGCCCAGGCTCTACGCCCCGGCTGGGCTCCATGCTGGCCTGGCCTGGGGGAGGAAGTGGGGAGGGCCATGGCTCCCTAACTCCCTGGTTCCATTGCCACTGCTGGTCAGCCTATATATAGAGAGGAGTTGTGCCACATCATGGGAGCTCTTGACCATGACGGATCATGGAAGTCTGGCAGGGTAGTCTCACTGAGAGAGGAGAATGGGGGCCACGAGGCACCCTGGCAGCATCTCCAAATTGAAGTATTTTGGTTTTTTCAATGAAAAAAAATGGAGATTTTCCACAAAAAGCAGATTCTTTTCATTAAACATTTCATTTGGTCAAAAAAACAGTTTTCCATCAAAAACCAATTTTGATGATACATTTGTGACCAGCACTCTTACTGAAGCATAAAGGAGAGCCCATGTCCTTCCTCTACTGAAAGCTCCAGTCCTGAAACCCTAAATAATGAAGCAGCTGTCCACTCCCGCTTCTAGCATCCTTGTTTCACTCTCTCCCCATTCTCCAAGTTTCTGTGCTATTCCCTAAGTTTGCTTTACTTCCCTGTCTCTTAGGCCTTCTCCCCAGACTTCCCCTGGCTTCTCTGCATAGCCATTCCAGACTGTTATCCACATAACTCTCCTCCATGGCTACTCTGGTCTCTTCACAGGAGAGTCCCCACCAGCAGCTGTTGCTCTCTCCAGGTCTCTTTGAAGCTCTTTAAAACCCCCTCCCAGGCCCTTTGGCTGGAGGGAAACAATAGTCAGTCCTGTTTTTCTCATCCATCCAGCTCTCTCTCTCGTTCTCTCTCTCTCAGGGTGCAAGGGGGAAGGAGCTATTTGATAACCCTCCCCCTTTCTCAAAATGCATTGCTGCTAACCCTTCAACTCCCATGAGTTCTGAGAATTACACTCCCTAGAATTCTGATGTTCTGGGCTGAAATTAGAAGAGTCTCCACTAGGCCTGTACCCTCTCCTTGAAATGGCCACCCATGAAAAGACCTGTCACGCATAGAGAGATGGTATTAGAGAGATGCCACTGACTTATGCTACAGAACAGTGTTGTTGAACTATTAAAGAGAGATTGGTATCCCTGTTAGAGGGATAAGGTAATATTAGGCACAGAAATATTCAAAATCAGAACGATTGGCTTTATTCCCAGCATGGGGTACACCTCAGTAAGAAAAGGCACTGATGTCTTTTTAGAAAACCTCCTTAATGGGCTGCTGAAATTCCTATAAGAATCTCCATTTTCTTTTTGAAACAACAGAGGGGCTTCTAAGAGCTACCACCCTAAATGGTTAAAGAACAGATATAACCAGGGCTGTTGGGAGAAAGTTGGGGGCCTGGTACATCATGTTCTCTGGGGCCCACCCCCTCCCATTTCACTTTATTTACACAGATGTTACTGGCGTTTTGTGGCTGATACAATTGTCCCTCTTTTCTTTCCCTCTCGTCAGCTGTGGATATAACTTCCCATTGCTTTAACACATCTTAATAGCGTTTAAAATGCAACATTATAAAACACTTCTAAAATAATCCTAGAAAATTAAATAACAGTTTTTTAAATAATTATAGCTAAAGTTGCTTAGGTGTTGCTCGGTGAGTTATTTTTGTTGAGTGGTCTTGTCCATTTGTGTCAGGATTGCTTCTGTAACCTTTGCATGTAATTTCCATTTTTGTAACATTTGGGTTTTTTAAAGGACATATTTAAGGACATCTTTTCTTTATTTGCAACCTTAACTGTATTTTAACAAAAAAAATTGTCATTAAAACCAAAAATATTATAAAAGCTTTTCTTCAAGCCATGCACGTTCTTGCACTTAAAGCAAATCAGATATTTAGAAGTGCTGCAAGAGATAACATAAAAAGACTCTTCCATCAGTAGTTGCATATTTGGAAAATATTAACTATACATTTAATTGCATGGAATTGTTTAAACATTTCTTCATAAAAAATTTTGCAATACAAAATGCACTCTTCCAGGTCTTAACCAACTTTAGGGTCCTTTAGCTGCCTTTTTATACAAAATTTTAGGTTAGGAGGAACAAAAGGATGCACTTTTCACGACCTTGGAACCCTGTGACCATTGGGAAATCAAAAGGTTGGTGACACTAAGGAAAACTATTGTCTAGAAAAATAAGCTCTTCAAGGGGCACCAGGAATGCACAATAAAATCCCAGTTGCCTTTGTGTGGCTGTTTATGGCTGTGTCTTGGATCATCAAAAAGCTCAACAAAGGCTTGAAACTGAAAAGGAATCTTGGTTTCCAAGAAAATTCAGCATTTCCTCAAAACCAACTAAATTAAAGAGAATGTTTTCAGAAGCCACTGTCTCTTAACATATGAAATGTGTAAATCCAAGGTAAATAAAATCCTAATTGCTACTCTGTGGGAATCACAGAGGTAGATTAAATAAGTGCTTCTAGCAAATAGGAGCAGATGGGAGTAACTTGGTTTGTCAAGAATGGAGGATTTACAGAATTCATCATCTTGTATCTCTATCCTTACTAGTACCCTAGGAGCTTAATTACTGAATGAGTTCTTCTTTGACCTGAAAACATTTCAAATACAAAAAGAGGGACCAGCCCTGAAAATCTTGATCAGGCAAAGCTGCCACTGAAGCCAATGGCATTTTTTTCATAGAGGACTGCAAAATTGGACCCAAGAAGTGGTAATGTGGAACAAGAGCCATACTTTAAAAAAAATTGGTGTGATTCCCACCCTACATTTTCATAGAATAAACCACCGTTTTGTGTAGTTGCAAAATATGTTAGTAGGCATTGTCATTTTGCAAATCTTACAGTGTAACCTTCCAAAATTGCTTCTCAAGGGTCTTATCCAAATTCTGTTGAAGTAAATGGAAGGAAATACTCACACTCCTATTAATTTCAGTGGGCTTTGGATCAGACGCCATATGCTTAAAGGGACATTGCCAGGTAGTTTATGCATCAAATTTAGGTTTCTATTTAAATGAAGCAAAAATCTATTACTGGAAATGTTTACAGCTAAAAATGTTAAATTAAAGCAGTTTTATTTGGATATAAACATTCCCCTACAGCTTTATCAGCTAGTTCACTAGTTATAGGAAGTGAAAATTATCGGATGCTGTAAGCAAAAGTGAAACTGACTAGTCTCTTCACAGTTTCAAAGCCTAGTGAAGTAATAGCAAAAAAGTAAACAAAAGTATATTTGGTGAAAAGGAGTTATAAAATACTTTAGTTTTACATAATAGGGTGACATGGAAATGTATTTTTTTTAAACACATAATTTAAAACCTGACAGTTTCCCTTTAAACAACATAGACTAATCATAAAAATTAAAAAGAATACACAAAAATAATTTATGGCCATTTTAATTTTATTTCTGAGGAGTAATGACAAGGAAAAGACATTGCAGAAAACACTTATAAATTCTGCTGTAATTTTTGACCATCTCTGCAGAAACAAGTAAAACTGTTAGTTTAAAGGTGAAATCCATACCCCTGTCCTGGAAACAGGAAATCTTTGTATTTCTGATGGCGGTAATTCTTCTGTTGCAGATTATGGAATGGCATTATATTTATGTGGCAATCCATTTTACAGTATACAAAACTGGTTGAATTGATTATGGAAGACTGGAGAAATAACATGAAAGTACAATCTACCATGATTAATGAAAACTTAGTAATAATACCCATAAATGGCTTATTAAGCAACTGGACACTTTATCCTGGTTTGGCAGGCAAAAAATGTATTAAATAAGAACTGTGCTTACACCTTTTGCTAGCCATCTTTTCAGATAGTGTTTTAGTAGATTTAATATACTTCCTGTCGAAGCAGAGAAAAAGTTTATAGAGAATTCGATGTAATCTTGCTAGAAAGGGTAAGGAAAAGATAAAGAATGGAAACACTCCTGAAGGATGACATACTTTTCTCACATTTAATCAAGAGTTGATGCTACTGAGGTCAAAAGGAAATTGCAAACACAGGCAAATCTTAAGGGAAATTTTCAAGTTAAAATTCTTATTAATCTCACTGAGTGTTCAACCTTCATAGAGTTCTGCTCTTTCCGATCAGTGCTGAGAGAAGCCATTCATCTTCTAGGCAAGTTAAGCATCTTCATAAAATGCAGTGAGCCACAGCAATGATCAACACTTTCTACTACAGACAACCAACAAGGATTTAAAAAAAGAAGCATCATTTAAATGACCACATTTTCTGGGGGGGAACAATCAAAAGAAGAAAAACAAGAAAAAAAGAAAGGCACATTGTCTTAATATTTACATTGCAAATATGTTTAAGAAACAGTATCACTGATTACACTGCACTTTTAAATGGTACAGAAGTTTATTTAGAAAGTCCTATTTCAGAATTCTCATTTCAGTTACATATGGGAGCATATATGGTGATTTTTAAGAAATAGCTGTATTAATTGTATTCTTGCAATTTGCCTTTACATCTCACACCTTTCCTTTTTTCAGGTTTTTAGTCAGACCAGCAAAATTTGAACACAGAGATACATGACTGTAAATATATTTAAATTACTAATGAAAGTTTTTTGGTGCCTTTTAATATACAATTCTAGGTTCATTATAACAAAAGGATGCACTCTGCACGACCTTGGGAGCCTGTGACCATTGGGAAATCAAAAGGGTGGTGACACTAAGGAAAACTATTGTCCAGAAAAATAAGCCTCTCCAAGGGGCACCAAGAATCCACAATAAAATCCCTGTTTCCAAGAAAATTCAGGCATTTCCATCAAAAAAGACTGGTAAGATAAATAGAATGTCCTCATAAGCCACAGATTCTTAATAATACAAAATGTCTAAGTCCATGGTAAACAAAGACCTAACATCTACTAACTCAAGCTTCTCAAGACCTAGGTCATGACCCAGTGCCTGGCCACAAGATACCTCAAAAGCATTTCTTTACTGAAACGGTGAGGAGTTTGTTTTGTATAACACATATTCCAGCTAGAGTTTCACTACTCTGCAGGATCCATAAAATCTTCTGATTTGCTATAAACTTTTTCTTATTCACAACTATGCTAAGTATGATTTCATTGCTAATAATTGCTGCTGCCATTATCTTTAAGTAGTGTTAAAATGTTTTATGAGGCATTCACAATCATCAGTAACTAATTTGCTAAATTTAATAATGAATATTTCATTTTAAATTATTTTTTTCTTGATTCTTTTAAGCTCCTTCTAATGATTGCTTGGAAGAAAACAAAATGTTGCCAATTAACTGAAATATTAGAACATGGCATATTTTCTAAGTGTAAAGTTTGATGGTTATAATTAAGTATTTTGCAGAATGTATGACATTTTCAGTTTGGGTCACCCCTGTAATACTAACCTAGCATTCTTCTATCTGAATCGTGTAGAAGGCAGAAGTCAACAAATCTTTTCCTTTATCTTTACAAGGCATGAAAACATTGCAGCTATTGAGTATCATGTTTTTGAGACTCAGTACTGCCGAGAATTAACCTGTAGTTGCTGGAATATTAACTTTACTCACATGATGAGTCCCATCTTCACTCACCTACATAAAGTTACTTATGTGTTTAAGTGTTTGCAGGACTAGTCCAGAGTGTCCATGAGATTCTAAGTAAAAACTATTCTCATATGTTTATTAATTCTAGTAAGCAGTAACTCTCACTAGGTAACATTACTGCTTCTAAGGAACTCATACATTTGGAATAACTTTATCCACTGCTTTATCCACTGAAGTATAAAAGGGCAAATTCTTATATTTAAAAAAAATAATGTATACTATGTATCTGCGTTTGTTTCAGTGGTTGAAATATAATAATCAAATGGTTTTTTAAACCATTTTTGCAAAGTCTCATAACTTCCATACGCTACTTGCAGCTTAGCTTTGGCTAGCCACCTCCAGTTTATTTTTAACTATGAACAGAAATGAATTTAGTATACTGTAAGTAGCACCCATCTTTAACAATCGCTCGAATTTACATTGTCTTTGTTGTATATCACTTAAATTAAAAGCTACCTTTTTATCCAAATAAATCCCAGCACTCCAGTCCTATTTGGGTTAACAAGATTATCATGTACAAGTATTTATTCGTTTTAAAATAAGATAGGCAGATTTATTAATACAAAATGGATGAAATTCATACAAGCACTGAGGGGCTGCCCAAGAACATCTTCACAACTAAAGTCTTGGGATGGGGCTGGGTGGGGAGTGATGGGAGCCAATCTCTCCATCTGATGGAGGCGGTTCTGGACCCTCTGAATGTTGAGCAGGAGGATTCTGCTCCAACCCTGAACAGATCAGCACAGACTACAGGAATGCACTGTATCTGAACTTATATGGGCCCAGTGGCTGGGGACCCCGACCCAAGGAGATGCAGAGGGGTGGTTGCCTCTATTCCAGACAATAGTTGTAACTATCTGCAGCACGTTCACAGTTTGGAGGTTGAACTCCATCGCCCATATTGCTCATGGAGTTCCATGTTCCCCAGCTTTGTGGGAATCCTTTCGGCACTGAGAGCTTATATCCAACATGTTTTCTCCTGATGTATTTACTAAGGGAAAAAAAAGCTGAATGTCACTTAACGATTGGAATGCGTTGCACTTTTTTCTCAATGATGCACTTCACCCTGCTTGTATAGCATGGCTCAGAACAAGACTTTGAAGCCCACCTGCTGAAGTTCCCATCTATTGAGACAACTTCTACAGGCAGCAGGACAATTTCATCCTACTTTCCTAAATTAGAGATTGTGTCACTTTACATAGAAAACCAAAACAGCCTCTACTGTTGCAGAGGAAGGAGATAATTTCCACTAACAAAATGAATCTGAATCTTTGGATGTCAATTTCCATCTCTGTGTCCAGGCTGGGCTAAAACTGTGGACCTTATTATGTAAAGAAAGGACATTTTTCAGTAGGCTCAGATAAAGTGTTCTTATTCTTCATTGTGTTGATGTAATACCTGGTGGTCGAGGTGGATTAGGGCACAGTCTAGAACAAGTAGCCAAGTGCACACAGGTGGTTGGGTACCTGGCAGGTCAATCCATTTCAGAGGCAGCTTAAGGCAATGGTCTGAGTTCTCACAGGGCTCAGTAGACAGAAGATCCAATCCAAGGGGCCAGGTCAAGGATTGGGGAGGCAAGACAGCAGTGCCGGACAATCTAGGGAGCAACCAGCAGGTTTGGGTCTGTAACTCAGATAGATTCCTCTTCCTACTGAGATCTTTGTATTGTCCAGGTACTCAATGAGAGTGCTGCCTGTCCACCCAATCAGGGGCCTTTAGCACTAAGGTTGTTGGTCAGAGGCACCAGTGCAGTGCATCGTTGTGGTGCAGCGGCTAAGGCTGCTGCCTATGGCCCTGGGTTCAAGACCAGTGTCCTGACAACTAAGGTCCACAGATTTGTTATTGTGGGATTCTCATAGCAGCATTGCTCCAGGGTGGAAAGCAGGCTTATCCTTCAAGTATGGACATCCAGAAATGTGGCAAAATGTATATCCGTCATCTTCTTACTGGAGCATAGACAACACTCTACTGACAAATAGTGTTGTTGAACACTAAGGTTGAGATTCTGTGCTATGCCTCTAAGCCCAAAGAGAGGGCATAAGGTAGCCTCAAGCCATTTTTGTGCCCTCCTGTCCCGATCCTTTGCTGCTCTGGGGCCTGGAGAAGCCCCCGGTGAAATTCCAATAGCCCTCGGGAGGGTGTGTCTATTTGTTATGGCTGCCCTATGAGCCAAGCACTGACCAAAATCTATGAGCATTGGATGCTTTCCCCCTTGTCCAACATCCCCCTCATGCCTCCAACATGACCCCTATGCTGGGGCTTGCAAGTGGGACCATTGGAGGGCAGCCTCATGGCTGTCTTTTAATATCTGCACCAAGGCAATGCTCTCCTGGCCAGATATGGGGCTTTTAGGGCTGCTTTACACTGCTCTGTCCCTCTGACCTGGTGTAAAGGGGCCAAAGTGGAGGTGAAGATCTTGTCCTAGATGACCAATCTGTAGAATTTGGTGAATGTATGTACTGATGGCTATGTGGCTACCTTGCAGGTCTCCTTCTAGGAGATGTGACTTCTCTGTCCTTGAGATTGTCAGTGCTCTTAGAGAATGAGCTCTGATGTTTGACAGAAATAAGGTCCCAGAAATGCTCCATATGCCATATGATCCATTTACGAGTACACACTTGTGACCTATAGTCAAGTAGGCGGTTATTGATTCATCTTTCACATGTCACTCTTTATGTAAGACAGCCTAACATTTTGCATACAAAAGCCTGATTCTGCAAACGCTTGCGCATATGCTTAACTTTACGCACTGTGAGTCTTCCCATTTAGTCCCACTGACATCAATTTAAAGTTAAGCACATGTGTAAAATCTGTGCTGAACTGGGACCAACATAGCCTTCCTGATGTTGCAAACACCCAATGTGCTGAGTAGTCAGTGGGGCTACTCACGGATGTAAAGTTAATCATGTGTTTAAGTGTTTGCAGGATCAAGCCTCTACCAGAGCCTGCCTTTGTATTGCAGTTTGCTTTTATGGAAAGCATTATTGCTACCCAAGAGAGAGAGTTTTACTACATTATATAGCCCTCATTTAAGTAAACTGCAGTTTTAAAAGCCAGAGTGCCTAATTCATTTAGAAGTTTTGATCATCATTTGGAATATTTTCTATTTTTAACACCAAAACACATTCTTACAAAATGCATATGTATATGTATATATATATATATTTACACATCTATACAAAACCTAAAGAAAAATCAGAACATTCACCATTAAATACCACAATTAGTTTTTGCAGCGGAGTAAATATTATATATTACTACAAAATATATAATTCAGAAGTAATACTTGAGGGAAATATACATATAATAGACTCTTAGTTATTACATGCAGCGTTGTTATAGCCCTGTCGGTCCCAGGATATTAGACAGACAAGGTGGGTGAGGTACTATCTTTTATTGGAGCTATTTCTGCTGGTCAGAGACAAGCTTTGTAGCTCACACAGAGCTCTTCTTCAGGTCAGGACAAAAAAACAAACAAAAAAACTTTCGATAAGACAATAATGCTCTAATAAATGTATTAGTCTCTAAGGTGCCACAAGTACTCCTGTTCTTTTTGCGGATACAGACTAACATGGCTGCTACTCTGAAACCTTTTGATAAGACAAACAATTCTCAAACCATGAGATGCTATACAAATGTATAAAAGCCTATGGTTTGTAATTTAGAGAGGTATAGTCAATGAAGTAGAAAAATAAATAACATAGATGAAAATATATTTAAAATGGAGACATTAGCTTATCTATTCAGAATCCAAAAGAGAAAACACAGGGCCTGATGCTGCATTCCTTGTGCATCCAAAACTCTAACTGGCTTCAGTGGGATATTTGAATCTGCAAGAAATTCAGGACCTGCTCTACATGGGATGTATTTCCAAGCATAGAAATTCAAGGGAGTCCTATCCTGGAAAGACAACATGAGTAATTTAGTCATGAGCATAGTAGTACCTTAATTGGGGCCACTCACATACCTGTTTGCAAGATTTAACCCATGACAGTCTGTATCCCCACATGTCTTAATCCTGTGTGGGTCTGAGGTCCCTCGACCCCTGCCCCTCCCAAAGTCAGTGGGAATTAAATGTGCTCAGAGCCTTGCAGAATCATCCCCTATAGCAACCACATTTCCATGAAAGAGCAGTACAGAAACCCCTAGAAAAGAATATAGAATACAGAATAGGATTCAGGATTACAGAGAGCTGCATGCAGATTTCTAACTCTGTTGAAGTACATTCTGCCAAGCTATGAAAATAAATACAGGAAAAAACAGTGTTTTCATGCCTACCATTTCAATTTTGCTTTCATAAACATACATATGGTAAACTTACCAAAGAGTTCTTTAAAAATAATGGCTAAAAATTAATATGTGAAAATGCTTTAAGGCATATCAGATATGTATCAAATGTTATATTACATATCATAGCAATCAATAGTATAAAAATTCAGTCTAAAACTAGAAATGAACTCCACATTACTATGTATTCATTTAGTTTGTTTTTCAATTAAAATAAAGAACATGCTTTGCATTTAGATTAATTTTATTTAGTAGAATAAAGATTGTATTGTTCCTTAGAAAGATAATAATTCACTTTGTAAAAAATTCCAGGTAACTTGTATGTTAGTAGTATATCATTTTATCCCTAATTTTTGCTATTTTAAATAGCTTGGTCTACAAACAGAGTAAGCTAGAGTAGATGAAATAGCAAGACAAAAATAATAAATTAGGAATTAAAAAACAAATACAAATTTAAAACCTGTAATACAAAAATTAAAAGGTAACTTCATTCAGTATTTCATAGAGATTTATACAAAATATATTTTAATATATTAAATTGCTCAGAAGTCTAAACATGATTTAATGCATTTCATTTTTGATTGACACTTACGAAAATTTTGAATTATAATCCCAAAATATTTGTTTTTACCCTGTCCTTGCAAAGGGAAAAGTTATTTGATTCTTAATCAGTTGCAACTGAATATTGTTTTAAAACAAGGTAAATTCAGCAGGACATGATACCTCAGCCATAGTTTACAAGAATAATTCATACTGTATAGATGGTGCAAGAGTCCAAATATGATGTTACTCCCCTGGACCCCGATCCTGCAAAGGCTTACGCACACACTTAACTTTATTAAGTACTGTGGGTGAAATCCTGGCCCTTCTGACTTCAATGTGACTACTACCAGTCTGTAAAAATTAAGCATGTGTAATTCTTCACAGGATCAGGGTCATGTTTTAGATAGGTTTGATCATGTTTTGGGGACAATGGTTAAAGTAGTAATTCCAACATTTTTTTAATTTTGTTTTTTGTGATGAGATGCCCCTTGTTGGATCCTCCTTTTCAAAAGTAGAGTTAAGTCTGAAAGACTGCAGACATGACTATAAAATAATCTGGTTTTCTATGCATTGCTCTTACATGTTAGTCCTACAACTTTAGAAGAAGTCCTTTGTTTAACTTGTAAATATTCTTAGTTTTAAGAAGCAAAGTAGATTCCAGTCACTTGACAAAAACATAGTCTTTTCTTATCAGAACAAATATGTATCTAAGTGTAGTTTGATTTGAAAGATGATTTGCTTATTCACAGATATTAATCCCAGCTATTTAAATTGTTTCTAGTTTTCACTTCTTTTCTTTTGTGCATCTGGATAGTTCAACACATTGCATTGAGCATTCCTCAGAAGGTCAGACAATAATATTAATTCTTGAAGGAAAGAGAAGTGGAGGAGACAGTCCAAGGGAATCTTGAACCTAGCATTTAGGCTATGAATCAGTAACCAAGATGAGGCAGAACATAGGAAACTATCTGTAACACTGAAAAGAAAAAAGAGCACAGAAAAAAAGTAATATTGCCCTATCTTCTCCTCTGCGTGTGTAGGCATATAGCTAAATTATATAAAATGCCAAGTTTCTGTACATCTGGTACAAGGAAAATAATTAAACCTAATATATTCACAATAAATTCTGAATATAATATATAAGTAAACATTACCACCATGTACACAATTAAATACCTCACTTAATCTTCACAATTGTTTTCTTAATTTAGGACAAAATATTACTATGGTAAATAATGTGTTTTACTAATATCACTTTTGTGTGCAATAATCTATAAATCATATGTGCATTTGAAAACGCCGTCCACAAAGTGCATAACTTTCTTCTCAACTAACTTACACAGCCTGAATACTATCAGTGGACAAAGCTTTATATTAAATAGTCTTCACAGACATTTTCTGTGATTATTACATTTTTGTAGTATGTGATATATTTGCAATACTAGTGGATTCCATTCCAAAAAGAAAAGTTAAAATTTAGCAAAAGGGTGTAAAATAATGTTAATACCACTTAACCTTATCTGTGCAACATTTTCATATGGATTTTTTTCACTGTCTCCAGTCTGTGTTTGTTGAAAGTATAACTTATTTTTGAACTGACAGAAAACAGAGATGCGTAATCCTTTTTCAGGTTTTGTGCAAAGCCTGTTGTTCTTATATATTATTTTCTTCTTTGTGTGTCACTTGGAAGAAGAAGAACATTATGAGAACAAATGTTCCATAGAAAATAATTTCAGATATTAATGCAGGGCATATGCTACATGCTATTTGTATGTATTATATAAAAAAGAAATACTTTTGTTGGATACTTTCTCTGTGATGTGTGTCCTTCTTAACAATATTTACCTGCTACAAGTTTTTAAAAATGATATTTGACTTAGTTACAATGATTCAGGTTATACTTAATCTATATTTAATTTTTAGATGCTTTCTAGAATAAATTTGTTGAAAATACTCGTTGATTCATGAACTTTTGTGATATGTTCATATTTTACATTATTGTATTTATATATTACTCTATTTATGTGATGTACTCATAAAATAACAAATAAATATGCCCATGGGTATGTGTTACATGACTGACTTTAATTTAATTAGTTAATTTTCTTTATCATTGTTGGCTTGGGCTTTCATACATTTATTTTTAGCTTGTTATAAAAAAATTCAGAATGCTACTCTGAGTTGTACAAATATGTTTGCAGTTCAAAATGAGTGGATAATTAATTTTTAATATCTACATGAGCTATGTTTTAGAATGAACGATTTTAAAGAGCACTTCCACTTGTAGTGAAGACCCAAATTGCTGTTCCTGGATCAAATAACAAAATAGCATCTGAAATATTTTTGCTTGTAGAGATCCCTCCCATCTTGTTCAGGGAGTGCTTTGATACGGTTGCTTTGTTTTAGGCCTCACACACACACTGAAAAGTAGTGAAGCTCTGCAAAACTCAGTTAAATTGTAAAAGAACTTGGCTCTAGAATTTAAAAAAGAAATTAAACAGTAGTAAATACAATCTGAACAAAAGCTCTTTTCTAATTGTGTAACCAACATAACACTGATAGATTACTCTCTGGTTTCCATGGGGACCTTTTTGTTCTAAGTTAAGATACCAATGATTAGGGTTAAATGAAGCACCTAATATTATTTCTGAATCAAATGGAATGGTTCTCCAACTGGGTGAAATTGTTAATTATTTATTGATATTTTTAAAGGTGATTACATCTAATCCTCTTTAAATTGCTGCCTCTAGCAAGGCACAATTAGCACATTCTTGATTATTCTTGTAAAGTTAGAAACAAATTTAGATAGAAGTTTACAGAATCTACACTGTCAGATTTAGAAATACCTTATGACAAAGGATAAAAGGGATTCTTGTACTCTCTGAAGCATTCAAAGTTTAACAGTCCTTATTACATAAAAGGATACTGATTCCATTTAATCAGATTCTTACAGGAATTTCAGGTATTAATAATTTGGAAAGCAATTATCAGCAGAGATAAAATGTTAATGCCTCTTTTATCACTTATATAACATCTGGGGCTCTATGGGATCAAGTGCTCACAAACACAAATATATTTTGATTGTGTACAACCTGTTTTAGACGTGTGTGATGTGACATGGGGCTGGCAGTTGGTGCTCCTTTATTTCTCTGAGTGCCTAAAAAGTATTGTCCCTGCAACAATTCAGGGAGCTGGCTGGAGCCTGGTGGGAGCTCTGGGCTGTGGTCTGGGGGAGGGGAGAAGGGTTGAGGGGTCACAAGCTCTTAGCTTTTAGCCTCAGCATGACCACAAGTTTTTTAAAGCATGAGGAGATCACGTGCTTTACTTTGGGCTGTTAGTTATTCTGAACACATTTTTGTCGAGAATCGCTTTGTTCTCTATATTTTTCGATTCTCGAAATATTTGGCTCATCCTTTATTGATGTTTAATATATTTCAAGGTGAAAGAAAAAAAAAAGTAACCCCACTATCATTTTCTCTAAACTTAATATTCTAAAAAGTGCCTCCATTCATCCCACATTTTTATTCTGATTATTTATCTGGACTACGCTGAAATCCATGGGGGTATAAAGCCATTAGCACGGGATCTAATTAAGTTATGCAATGTATTAGTACATGCATGCATTTCTCCTGACTTCCAGCCTTTCCAGATAAAATGAGGGAGCTGCGTGTGTGTATGTGTTGGGTATTGTTCCAATTCATTGCGGGAGGGAAGTGTTGAGCCAAACAAACAATGCCTATTCTTCAGATCATTCCAAACTCGTGCAGTAAGTGAAACCCCTTTTCCCCTACACGCATTGCCCAGGAAGGCATTAAGTTTATATAAATGCAAACTAATTTCAAAAGGGAAACATAATCATTAATTCTGGTAAAATACTTCCCCTCCCCAAAAAAATCATTCACACCCCTTGAATAATTAAATTGCTCAGAAGCTCGGTGCATTTTTTTATTGACTTTATTTATTGTGAGGGAAGCACTATTTGAAAAATGTCCAAATCAGAGTAATGTGTCTTTTAAAAAAAAATGAAAGGAGGGGGAAAACTGAAGGAGGAGGAGGAGGAGGTTCAGTTTGCTCCCATTGGCCTGGTAGTTTTGGCTGCAGCTGCAGGACACAATTAATTATGCTAATTGTGGGGGGGGGAGCGGATGTACTCCCCCCCTTTATTCCTCTCTCTTCTTTTTGGCTGGTTGGTAAAGGGGAAGGAGACGCCCTGGGCTGGGATCACATGATATTGTCTTCGCGCCACTTTCGTAAACCCTTTTTATTCCAGGGTTCTGCTCGAGCTACAAGGTAACGTGTTTATCTTTCGGTTTGTTTCAAACAACCAGGCGCCTCGCTCTGGTGCGCGGGTTTGCTCTGGCGCGGCTCCTTTCTGACCCTGGGGCGGCTGGGGCGCGTTGCGATCCGGGCAGCCCGGCAGGGTGTCGGGGGGCAGAGATTTAAGGGGGTGCAGCTGGCTTCAATAAAAAGCGGCGGCGAAGGGGCGCCGGGTCAGGAGCAGCTTTGTACGCGGGTCGCTGCAGACCCACCTGTGGGAGTGGGCTGGACCCGGTCCCTATTTCTCGCCTCCCTGCCGCTGCAGGGTGTCCGCCCCTCGCCCGACCCGCTCCTCCGCCTGCCCCTAGGGCAGGGGTGTGCGGGTGTGGTGTGGCCCCGGGCAGGGCAGTCCCTTGGGCTCCCTGCAGGCTGGCCCGGCCGCTCCTGGGCTCACATGGCGCCTAGGGCTGCAGCTGATGGTGGCTCCTGGTGCAACGAGCAACCGCAGTAACAATGGGGGGGGGGTTTGTATTCATGCTGCTAACGGGGTGTGTGTGTGTGTGTGTAGACGCGTGTGTGTGTTAAAAGTTGCGCTGGCGGGATCTGCGCGGGGCCCCTCGTGGGAGCCGCCGGGCCGGGGCAGCCCCTTTGTCGTGCGTGTTGGCCCAGCCAGCCGCCGCGGCGCGGCTGCGGGGTGACTCCGCTTTGAAGCCACTTCTGCTTTTTCTTTTGTCTCCGGCCTCGCCGCGGCGCGCGGAGCCGTCGGGCCAGGGGCGCCCGGGCACGCGCGGGCTGCGGCCCCTGTGCGTGGGGACGGGCCCCTCGTTTCCCCCTGGCCCCGGGGTGGGGGCGGGGTGGGGGGGGGGCAAGGCGAGCACATGGCGCCAGGGGTTAAAGCCGCTTCTCCCTTCTTCAGGCCCTGGGAAAGGGCTGGTGTGGCTCGCGGAGCCGCTCACTGCGCAGGCGCGTGGGGCAGCCCCCGCGCCGCGGGGCACTGTGGGGCTTGTAGTCCCGGCCTGCCGCGCGCAGGGCAGCGGGGGGGAGCGGGCCATGTGCTGCGCCGGCGGAGGCAGCGCGCGGGGCTCCTCGGGAGGCGGCGGCTCGCGGAGGGGCGCGCGCTGATCCACGCGGGACACACGGCGCGGGCGGCGGGTAAATCGGAGCGAGCGCTGCCGTGGAAATGGGGGTGGAGCAGGGGACCCAGCCTGTGTAACTCAGGGAGACAAAGGGCCCCGGGGGGGCTCCGGCCGCTCCCCCTCCCCCGGGTGCTGCAGGGGCGCGCGGGGCCCGGGGCTCGAACTTCTCCCCGCTGCAAAACTTTCCCGAGTTAGTCCGCGCGGGGCAGTGCCCAGCTCCGGGGCTGGGGGGGGGGATGGGACCGGACCTGCCCCCATCCCCCTCCCCCCCGTGAGTGGCGCAGCGCTCCCCGCGGGGGGGGGGGCAGGCGGCGGGGTCCCCGCGCCACAACCCGGGGGGGGGAGCACGAGCTGCGGCCACGCGGCTCCGGCGGGGCGGGGGGCTGCACGCCGGCCGCGGGGGCGGTGGGGGGGGGGGCGGGGCGCTGCTTGGCGCGTTTTTGGGACTTTGAATGGAGGACTCCATTTCCCACCATGCCTCGCCCCTTTCTCTTTAATCGCCGCGGCGGCAGCACGAGGGCCGGAGCGAGCCCCGCGCTCCCCGCCCCCGGGCACGTGGTGGGGGGGCTGCCGGGCCGGGGGGGGCGCTATTAGCGAGCCGAAGGTAACGGGGGGGGCTCCAGCCCCAGGGCGAGCAGCCGCCGCGGGGGAATCAGCCCCGGGTCGCAGCTTTCGGCCTCTCGCCCGGGCAGAGGTGGGGCCGATAGAAGTTGGGGGGCAGGTGCGGGGCCGATCGCTGGCCCGGGGTGTTCTGCAGAGAACAGGCGGGTTTTTTTGGGGGGGGGGGGAATCTGGCCAGGGTGCGGGGAGGATTTTTTGTAGGTTTTTTGTTTTGTTTAATTTTCCTTCCGCAACTTTTTTTTGGTGGGGGGGGAGGGTGGCTCTCTTTAATTGAAGAGGGAGCCTGGTTTGCCAACCGAACTTGTGGGTTTCCCTGTGGGGGTGCTTTGCAGAGATTTGAACGATGCACTGTTGAATAAGGTTCTCTATCTTTTGGCACGAGGGTTAACCGGTTAGTGTTTCTGAAGCTCGGCATGCAGTGTAGGGCTCTTACGGTAACAAATAGCAACTACAACTTTGTAGCTAGTGAAACTTTAAAAAAATGGGCAAAATTACTAATCTGCAGGCAACTTTTTTGAGATCAGATCAACTCTGGATTAGATTTTAAAATTCTTTTAATGTTGGCAGTGGAATGTGGTGAGTAGATCGGTTTTACATAAGTGATCTAATGGGGTCTCTTTTATCTTGCATTATTTAGGCAATTTTTTTGATTACCAGCACTAGGTAGCTGAGGTAGCATGTGATTGTGTAAGGCATTAAGTGCAAGAAGTGTGCCTCAATTCATAAACTGAATCCACAGACACTCGAATGTATTCATTTTATTCCATATTAATCAGAACCAGCTTTTCATTGTCACTTAACTCTGAGCAACACTACACCATCTACTTTATAACCTGTAGCTGAGATAGCTAGTTAGCTGTGGGTTTGTGCTACGAAATAAGCTCAGATATGCTTATAAAGCATTTATTTTATTTAGGGTTGTGTTGTCTTAGTGTGGGTGCACCCAGCTTAGTTGAGTGGTCTGCATGCACATAGGGAATAATGCTGAATAATCTCTTTTCCTCTCCCCCCCCCTCCCCCCCAAGCAGATGGTCAGTCTGCCATGAGATAACACTTATGGCAAGATATGAGTGCCTCAGAGCCTTTGGAAATGGGAGAGGCAGAATGGCTAAGGGGGAGATAATGCCCTGTTGGGGGATGGGGTAGGTATTCTGGCCTCCTATGCATAGTGGAGGAAACTGACCAATACATGGTTAACGACTGCTATTAAACTTCTGATAAGACTCCCTCTATTATAATTTTTAAATGGGAAAAAATCTACTCAAAACTGAACATATCTGCCATATGCTGTATCTAGATCCTAGATAAGCCAGATCTGAGGGCATCTTGTCTTCAGCTTCCCACTTATAGGGTGATAATGTAAGGTACATAAGAGTAACTTTACCTATGAGTCTTACTTGTATTGAGAGCATAGCTTTTGCATTAATTTTAAATAACAGAATATCTGAGGGGTCATCTTTGAATTCTAATCTATTGTAATTAGCTACAGATGTAGTCCTGTAAATTCTGACAATGATGGGACAATGAATGAAATCACATGGCAGAATTTTGTTCAAGCTATTGGAGAAACAATTATTAACTTTGAGCACATTGGTCAGGGTGAGTAAAAGGGAGCTAATATTAGTACTGGAGGCACTTGGTCAAATTAAAGTAAAATATATGCTAAGTATTGGGTTTCTTATTGGGAGGCACCTAAGTGTAGGTGGGCCAGAAGACTTAAGAGAACATCACCTGTTTTTTAAACTCCTGAATAAAAAAAAAAAATCAAAGCGAGCCATATGGTGGGCTTTTTATTTTAGCTTAATTTTGGAATCCGCTTTACTAAATTCCTGCTAAACAACCTGGTTCAACTTTACTGGGTACCTTGACTTTTTTATTCAAAACTTAGTTCTGAACCTGCACTTGAATGAACAATGGGAAAAGGTTGCACTGAATCTGAAATTCAGCAATAAGTTCCCCTCAAGATCTTTGGCGTGTACATTAATGGCTATATTTTCTGTGCGTGGTGGTAATGTTCTGTTTTTTTCTCTTTGCAGGTGTTCTCCTGAATGCAGCATTAATACCGAAACACGTTTCTACCTAATCGTCACTGTGCTGGAGAAAAGCAGACCCAAGTCGGAGGAGCTTGATCCTGGTGGAAGGGCCTTGAGTTGTGCAAAAGTGCTTACAGTGCAGGTAGCATGTTGGTATCTACTGCAGTGGAAGCACTTCTAGCATTACAATGGCAATTCAATCCCACGTTCTTGTAGGATCGTAGATGTCACCATAATGGAGCCTGCTTCGCTGCTTTACATCTGCGTTACAAGTGTTCCTTGTGTTAAGGTGCATCTAGTGCAGTTAGTGAAGTAGCTTAGAATCTACTGCCCTAAATGCTCCTTCTGGCACAAGCTGCCTACTGTACATCTTGAAAAAGTTTGTTCCTCCTCCATATATTAAATTAACCATTAAAATAGCCTGTAATTAAAACCCAGGGTGTCTTTTCCTTTAAGGTTCTTACGACACAAATAAAACTGATTTTTGTCCTAGCAGTATCAAAGTGCTCATAGTGCAGGTAGTTTTTGAATTGGATCTACTGTAATGTGGGCACTTATAGTACTGCCAGATAAAATGCATCTTGGCCAGTGGCTGTCATGAAAAGATAGTGCTGACTACAGTCAGTTTTGCAGGATTGCATTCCAGCTTATTTCGAACGCTGTGCAAATCCATGCAAAACTGACTGTGGTTGCATTCATTCGGTTGCGAGGTATAGGTTTCTGAACATTTTTTTTGAAGAAGGCTTTTGCACTGGTTTCTCCATGGGTGGGGATTTGTTGCATTACTTGTAGCTATGTGTAGAGTATTGCACTTGTCCCGGCCTGTGGAGGAAAGGAGGACTTGTCGCCAATTCTGCTGTTTAAAAGTTGCCTGTATGCTAAGCTTTGTTTTGCTGTTGTCGGGTGGATCACGATGCAATTTTGATTAGTTTAGCAGGAGAAAAATTGCACGGTATCCATCTGTAAACCGCAGGACCTTCATCGCTGACAATGTAGTTTTTGTCAGTACTCCGATGTAATGGTGTGTAAATTGTAGTAATTTGTCTCAAGTGGTTTTGGTTCTATTTTGAAAATTGAGGCTTTATGAGGGGGTGAGGTAGAGGGACAGTTATCTCAAAATTCTATCACTAATCCACTAGAGAGAATCGGATGCAGTTAGGACTGTCCAGGGTGGAACTCGCGTGTGAAGAATGACGTTTATATGAATACTGAATGTAAATGGCTGTGTAGTGGACTTGTCAATAAAGTGGATTTAAACAAGTCTCATCTTTAACAACATATCTCATTCAAGTGGTTCTGCTGCAGCAGACCGCGAGGAAAATGAGGGAGTCCCCCTTGGTCGGGCTCTAAATTTCAGTCTTGCAGCACCTCCTTCTGTTTCGCCTTCTCAGCAAACTAGATGCTCCCTTGTCTGGAGGAAGAGCCGCCTGGGAAAGCAGGAGGGAGCAATGTTCTGAAGACTGAGCCACTGCTGTTAATTCAAGCTGCAGTTCCAAGATGGGAGAGGAGAAGTGCAGGTGCTCCCCCTAAAGGTCAAAGCCTGGGGGTGGGGGGAGGAGGGGAGCTGCAGGGCAGATACTGGTAGACCGCAAAGTTGGCGCTTTTAGCACTGGCCTCTAATCAACTTTGTGCTGCCCTTGAGAGGAGAGTCACAGAAATAGTGGTGGCTTTTCCAGTCCCCTCTTCCAATGTTTAATAAGGGTAACAGATTCTTAAGAGGCACAGGCACCTTCCCTCCTGCTTAAGACATCAGAGTAGGTGCAAGGGAGGCATTTACTTCCCCATATAATGCCTGGTTGGGAGACACCTCGGTCTAAAACATTTGTTTCCTACAAAGGTGTATGCGGAGTTTAAGGTTGTCTGCATCCCCCAGGGTTTTTGTTCACGTTACACAGAGGAACTTTGAAATTAGTGTCCAGGATTTGAGCTTACCCAAACTCCTGACATGATCAGGCATTTCAAAAACTGAGCCTTGGAAAAAATACTCTTCACTGCGGTGGTTTGAAATAGTTTGCTTAATTTTAGCTTTACTATATATGGCAGTTTTGGTATAGTCCTTACTGGGACAATAGAAATTTATGAGTGGGGTCTTCAGAATTGGCTTATACAACCTGGACTCTTGTGAGTTTACTTTCTAATCTTGGTGTAAATGCAGCACTTCTCTGGAACTTTCAATCCACTGCACAAATACTAGACCACATTCCTCACTAACTTTAGAGCATAGTTGCTCTGAGCTTGTTGACACTAGAAAAATTGGCCACAATATTCTCAAATCATGACCTTTTTTTTTTTTTTTTTTTTTTTTAAGTGTGGAGAAATTGCAATGTCCTACACCTCAAACTCAGGTGATTGCTAGGCTCCCCATTAAATTACCAGGCACGGGGAGGTGTTCATGCTTAAATAATAAAAATGGACACGCCAACCTCCCCACATCTTAGTATAGCAGAAAAAAATCTTGATTCCAACACTATTAATGTGCTCCGCACCTGACATTAAATAGAACAATTTTTCCATGTAGATGCTGCAAGAACACACCAGGTCTCTATTGAGCTTTTTTTCTAAATTTCCCTGTTGTCATTGTCCTATACATTGCTGACAAAACTTAAAGTATGGGGCGAGATACTAAAGCTGCTGCATTCACATAACTTAAAAGTTGAAATGTGTCCAGCAACCGACAGTTGAAGCTGTTGATGAGCATGTGGTAACTGAGCTAGCCGTCTACTCGGTATTTCGCTTGCTGATAAATCACACAATTGGTTCTAAATGACAAGTCCATGCTTCTGCAATTTTGGTGTTGTGTGGGGAGCTCACTGTCTTTGCTTGCACTATTAAAGTCTCAAATGTTGAATGTTTCTCCAGTCCTAAACTACATCAGGCATGAAGGTCCAGGCACTGATGAGTACAATAGAAAAATCCAAGGCTATGTTGCAAGAGGCTTCTGCAAACTAGTTGCCTCTGTACCATTTACACAATATAGTAAGTTTTTATTGTTGGATTACACCATTCAAAGCAATCTAAGGCAGGGCAGAATGTTTTTCTGTCCCTGTATTTCCAGGACTTGTATTCTGTTAGCGGTTGCATTTATCAATGGTGTCAGTTACTAAATGGCAATGTTAAGCCAGAATTGCAGGGTATTGGAATACCTGGCAGCAGGAAAAGGGATTTTGACATTAAACGTACACACACACTATCATCTTTTAAAAATCTTTAAAGGTCAGTGAGCAAGAACACTTATTCAGAAGCTGTAAGCTTCCACATTTGTTTATACTAAACACTTGTTTATTTCGTACACTCCAGCTATACATATAACTGTCTTGGTTTATCACAGCCCCCTTTTCAGCTCTTAAAATATGGCAAGTTTAATGGTGTGCTCCAATTACAAAAATCTCCATTTAACAGTAGGCTAATGCTGGCTTGCTCAGCACCGTTTTTCAAATTCAAATATGCAGTTATTTTACTCAAATCAAAATATATCAAGATTTATTGCCACTGGCTATGTTTGGAGGTGTGTAAACTGCTTTTTTTTCTTTTAAAGCAATAGATCAACCTTTGTACTCAACAAATTGTACTAAGGCACTCTGTAAAAGATCTTTAAAAGTTGGCTTTATTTTTATGCAAATATCTGGGGTTTTAACTTTTGTGTTTAATCTGATGTAACCCCAGCGGGACCAAACATTCAGAAGTTAAACACCCATCTTCAAGTTATCTGAAAGCTGCCAGTTTTGTTGTATTGGAAGCAGTTGGGCCCTATGGATCTTTCATGCTTAGTGAGAGTTTATCGTGGGGAGCTAGGGAGGTCATCAATCTTACATAATTTTTAAAAAGTGGAAATAATAGAACCCGAAAAGTCCTGATTGTACTGAAACTACTCAAAAGACAGAAGTTCCTGTGTATCTAAATAGGAAACCTAGATAGGGGTATTTTTTTCTTCAAAGCTATTCCCTGTCCAGAAAGCCTAAATCTAGGTGTACTACTAAACTATACATTGTGTAGAGGAAAGACAAACTTGTGCTTGAGGGCTTGGCTGAACACAAAAGTTGGACCACTATAGTTAAGAGGATAAGAATGGCAGTGCTGGGTCAGACCAATGGTCCATCAGCCTGGTATCCTCAGTCTGACAGGGGCCAGTACCAGATGCTTCAGAGGGAATGAACAGAACAGGCCCATTATCAAGTGATCCCTCCCATCTGGCCTGCAATGTTGAGGAGGCCAGACTAGATGATCATGATGGTCCCTTCTGACCTTAATGTCTGAGTGCCAGCAGCTGGGAGTTAGAAGTTTAGGGACAGTTAAACCAACATCTCGTGAATGCTGTTACGTTGGTATAAAGGTGCTTTATAGTGGTATACCACCTACTCCTTTACACTGGTATAAGTGGGCCCACGAGGGGTTGTACGGTATAACTACTTCAGTTAAAATAAATAAAAAATGATTTAAAAAAAAATTTACACCTGTAACCAAAATGGTTATGCTGGTACAAAAATTAGGCCAGGCCTAAGCTACTGGCCTGTGCTCAAGAGGCTTGGTTCAACCCCTGACTCCCTGTGTGCCTGTGAAGTCATTTCATTTTGCTTTACCTCAGTTCCCCTCCTATGGAATGGTGATAATGCTACTTCCCTGCCTCCCAGGGGGGTTCTGAGGATAATTTCATCAATATTTATGAAGTGCTATGGTGCTGGGAACCAGATGGGTACCTAGATGGATTTCTTGATACCAAGGGCATAGGAATGGAAATTGGGCCTAGCACTATTGCTTTGGCACAGCAGAAGAGGAAGAAATCTTTGTATTTCTACTGTCCTTATTCTTGAAAATTATTTTGCTGTCTGGATTGTTAAATTATTTATATTTGCTTGTAAACAAAAATATTTCAAATAGATAGTTCTCCATTTAAGGTATTGCAGATATGGGGCTATTTAACATTGCCAATGCTGGACTGTAGGCTAGATTTTAAATTTGTAAAAATATATATTTCCTATTATAGAAGACAGGACATTGGAAGAAAGGCAGGCACTAGGACATTTTGAGGTGAATAAATTGAAAAAGGTACATGTGGTTTGAGAAGTAAAGGCTACTTGGACAGAAACTATTCTTGTTTTAGGAATCTCAAATAGCATCTAAAATACAACCTGCAAGCCTATTATTACAGGCTGGGAAGACTTCTATATTATTATTTTCAATCTCCTTTCTTTGAAATGGTGCCACAAAACAAAATCATGACATAATATACAGTTATTTCCCTACCCTAGGCTACATTTTGTCTATCAAGGCCATTCACTGAATACATTTTTTTTCTATTAAAAGAAACTGTTAACATTTCTCTTAATATTTCCTAACCACCTTTGTTTTTAAAATGTCTGTTGCGGGTCTATATAATCCTGCCTAAATCAGTGGGTTAATCCTGGGTAAACTTTTTTTTTTTCCCCAAGTGAAGTGTTTTTCAGAATTTATATCCAGTATACTTGCCACAGTTCATCTTGCATTGTTTCCAAGTTGCCTTGTCCAAAGTAATTACAATGTGTTTCTGTAATAATTGGTTTTGATTTTCAGATTAGATTACATTTAATCAGACTGTAGTCACTGGACATAAAGGCGTAAGCATTTCTAATTTGCTCATATTGTCCAGGGCCAGCTCCAGGCACCAGCTTGCCAAGCACGTGCTTGGGGCGGCCCCTCCGGAGAGGGGCGGTACGTCTAGCTATTTCGTGGATGGTCCCTCACTCCTGCTTGGCGCGAAGGACCTCCTGCCGAATTGCTGCCGCAGATTGCGATCGCAGCTTTTTTTTTTTTTTTTTGTGCCGCTTGGGGCAGCAAAAACCCTGATATTGGCTTGGTCACTGAATCAAATATTGTCCGGATCAAAAACAGATCAGCCTAGTAGCTTTGGAGACCCATAGATTCAGGTAGTAACTACGTATTACATCTATCATGACTAACTCTTTTGTGCCTTTTTTCTCCAAAGTTTTATGGTATTTACGAGTTTATAATCCCCTGCAATGATAACGTCCATATACTTTTAGTCCTTTTCGGCTTTGTTCAGCTACTTATTGTTTTAAATTACTGTTCTTTTGTGCTTTTGCTGTTCTGTAGTCAAGCTTTTCAGCTCGTCTGTGGCATATTGACCACCAGTCACTGGTTAATTTACCTGGTATCTTTCCCAATGGGGGCCATTGATTGTTAGGTCTGCTTCTCGCCCTTTTTGTAAAGTGGCAGCTTTTCAGGACAGAAAGGATGTGAAGATATAAACCAGGGGTATAAATCCTGAACCTGCCAGGAAGGAGTTGCCCTGGGCCTGCCATATGTGCAAGTCATGTCCAGAGTGGAGGAGGAGTTTGAGAAGGTCAGCTGAGGGGTGAGCAGCTCTGGGAGGTGAGCAGAGAACAGTACTGAGCTTCCCAGCTCCCAGAGAGAGGCCTGGCGGGGGGCAGAGCCCACTCCCTTGCCTTAAGGCCCAAATTATCTGAGGCAAAAGGGCTGTGCCATATTCTCCTGCTGGTCTTTGAGCCTGACTTGGAGTGGGCCAAGGCCCCTCTGGAGGGAGAGAGCCCAGCTGGGACTGATGGTATTTTCTTGTTTTTTGTTAATTTTCCTACTCCTCAGTTTGTTCTCTGGGACGCTGGAAGGCCAGCGGGCGGAGAACCTGTCCCTGCTGAGTGCTACCAAACGACCAGGCCTCGCGTGAGCGTACAACCTCGTCAAAGCTCCCAGGGGATGCTATTGACAAGAGACCACTGTGATCATCTCATCTGACCCCCTTTGAAAGGGAAGTGCCTGTATAATACACACGATGGGGAATCAGTATCCTGAATCATGAAAAGGTCAGTCACTAAGGAAATGGTTTTATATACAATGTAACTCCTCCCCCCCATGAAACGGGAAATGAGCATTTTATTAATCTGATGACTTAAAGCAGGAGTAAAGTGACTGGCTTGTGTAGGGAACTGCTGATTGCAGCAGGGGCCCTATTTGATGCAAAAGTAAGTGCAAAGTTTGGTGCCAGTCTCTGCTGGTAGAGGCAAGCCAATGAGTGTCATGAAACGGTGGCAGATATTTCTAAGATCAATTCCAAAACTTTAAAGAAAACTATTCTAACAAATCTGTTGCTACCTAACGACTTCAAAGGTCACTAGTCTTAATGAGCTTTCAGTTGGCAGCCTCAGACATGAGGAGGACTTGTGCTAGAATGCTATCCCCAGAAATAAGAGACATGCTTGAGTCTGGCTTGCACTTTCTGGGCGTCTACTGTTGCTGTTTCTATGGTTTTGGCTTCTGTTACTTTGGCAGATGATGGCAGAGCTGGTCGAAAAGGTTTTCTTGACAAACATTCCTCTTTGAACAATACAAAATATGTCATGAAAACTTTTGTATCCTTTTACATTTTCCGATTTTTGCCTAAATGAAATTTAGTTTGGAAATGATTTGATTTGGAGGGGAGGGGAAGGACAGAACAGGAAAAAACTCCCACCCACAAGAAATTTGTCTTCATTCGATTTAATTTGGTTTCAAGCAAAAAACATTTTATTTTGCCTGGTTTTGGGAAAATTTGGGGGGAAATTTCAAACGAAACAAAAACTTCTCATTTCATTGGGAAAAAAAATGTACAGAATTTTTTTTTTTTTTTTTTGAGCAGCCTTATAGGATGTCTGTATCTTAATCACGTCTCTCATTCCAACCAGCAACAACTTGATTTGCGGATTCAAAAATGTTTTACTTTATTTGCCAGAAGCTGGGAATGGGCGACAGGGAATGGATCACTTGATGATTCCCTGTTCTGTTCATTCCCTCTGGGGCACCAGGCATTGGCCACTGTCGGCAGACAGGATACTGGGCTAGATGGACCTTTGGTCTGACCCAGTAGGACCATGTCTGTGTTCTTATTTGTTATGATGGTATCAGTGGCAGAGAGATAGCGGAGATTCTGAAAAGGCAGCATCATGAAAATCTCTATTTTCAGGACATTACATCTTCCAAAAAAAAAAAAAAAATCCTTACGCTAATTCATATCCTGGAAGTACGTTTTCTTTTTGTTGAAAGCTAAACTGCTGAATTTGAGAAACACACATATGGGGAAAAAATTTAAGGCTTCTTAACATTCAGCTCAAAATAGCTTAAAAATCTTGGCAAATACTTAATCTTCAGTTAGAGCCTTTGCCATGTTTGAAGAAAGTTAATTTAAAACTAATGAAGTTATGAGTATATGAAAAGAGTGAGCAGATCTTTTAATGAATTGTGTAACAATGCATCAGGATGCCACACTCCAGTTGTTCCTGTGTATATTAAATAGTTAATGTTTGTAAAGCACTAGATGAGGGATTAAGTAGATTAATACATTACAGACTCTTCAATTCGCAAAGGACTCTGGGCACACCTGAAACTAGACTGGCCATTCATCCGCTTTTTGTGTGGTTTGTCCCCTGTCGGGTACTGATATAAAACCGGACGTGGTTTTGTCTAGTGTCACGTAGGGAGGACGCCATTTTGAAGGGTGCGTTGCTTCATCCCTGCTGGTATGATGATTGTGTGCGAATGTCCAATATTCTGGGGATGTGTCAGGGGGCACCGTACCTGAAACCTTAAAAAAACGGGGGATTCCAATATTAAGGGTTAAATCCTGGCCTCAGTTACTTTAGGGAGCCAGGATTTCACCCACCCAGTTGCCCCGAGTTTTATAGAAAACCAGCCAGCTTCTCCAAGGAAGATGTATCATTTTCAGAACATCAGGCAGCAGTACATTGAATGCAGTATCCTGCTTTTGACTGACCAGGACCAGATGCTTCAGAGGAAGATGCATGAAACCCGACAGTTGTGGGATAACCTGGCCCTAGGAAAAGTTCCCCCTGAGCTCTAAGTTAGAGTTTGGTTTGAATCCTGAAGCAGGAGGGCTTATACCCTTTCCAAAATAGTTATTGATGTTTAAATTATAACTCTGAATATTCTTGCTGTCCTGAAATGCTACAAGCTTGTATTGAACACTTATTTCTTGTAAAAATGTGCACGTCGGTCTTTTTTCTCCCCTAGGTGAAAAAGTCTGAGATCTCAACCAAATAGGTCAAAGTTCTCTAAAAATGTTTTCCTGGGCTCCAAGCCTGTATCACAGTATAGTTGGGCTGACTCATAGTCTCTTGTAACCAGGTAGATGTGAATAAACCACCCCCTCACCCCCCATAGCAATATAAGTTACACCAACCTAAGTGCTTATGTGCACAGCGCTGCGTCGGCGCGAAAGCTTCTCCTGTCGATGTAGCTTCTGCTGCTCATGGAGGTGGATTTTTTTTATGCCAACGGGGGAGTTCTTTCCCATCTGCAGAGAGCATCTTCACCAGATGTGCTGCAGCTGTATCAGTGTTGTATGGATAGATATGGCCTATGTATAAGTTTGATAACACAACAATAAACCAAACATCACCCTTCATTTAGTGCTTTGAGACATAGCTTCTCTGATAAGGCAATTCCCAGAGACTGGCATAGTAAGCAGCCCCATTCAAAATATGTTTATGTACCCAAACTCTGTTTACGCCAGTTCAACTTTCCTCTCCAAATAAAACACGTGCCTGGTTTGTTTTAAAAGGGTGATGACAAGTCGATAAAATGGAATTGGAGCCCAGGCTCATGGGAGGGCAGGTTTATTGCCCGGGGTTTTATGGTGGCTCACAAATGTAGTTTGTGTTGCAGAGATCCCCAGTGCTCACGTCCCTGCTGCTGGACGGTTGTCAGCCGGAGAGAAGCACTGGTAGGCCTTTGAACGCCACAGACATGGATTTGGACTTCAACACACATTCCCCAACAAAGCAGAACCTGGTCTGTCCGAGGTTGTCAGGGAACTCTGAGAATAAGCTTTATCCATCCGATATATGGTGATGAGGGCGGTAGAAGAACATGAAGAGAATAGAATAGTAGGAAGGAGACTGTTGCAACAAGACCCTGGGCTATGGTTCTTTGCAGTTTGTAATACTTACAATCTTCATTAATCAAACGCTGTTTATGGCATGTTCAGAGTGTTTTTGAAGGCATTACTATTAATTAGTATCTTGGTGTATATTGCTCTTACGCTACAAAGATGGGATTGCAGGGGGACAGACTGCAGCTTTAAGGGCCAAATTCTGCCCGTATATCTGCCTGGCATGTTCCATGTAAAGTCCCTGAGAGCCCCTCTGCCTGCAGCCAAGGGCAGAATTTAGTCCTAAATTGTATAATAGCAATTCTTCTTCTTTTACAAATTTCTGCTTATGAATGGTTGTTGGACAAACCAAATGGTGGGCTACGCTCTGTCTTGAGTTACGTCTGTATATGCCCAGAGTAGCTGCATCAGCTTCAGTGGAGTTCCTTTGAATTCACCCAGGTGTAACTGAGACTAATTTGGCCCAGAGAATTTTGTCTAACGGCAGGTCTACATTTAAAACACTGTAATGCTTCAGTGAAGACGCTACGACGCTGATGGGAGAGCTTCTCCTGTCGGTGTAAGTGGTTCGCCTCCCTGGGAGGCAGTAGCTGTCGGGGGGAGAAGCAGACCTGTCAACAGAGCGCTCTCTACACCAGGGGTTAGGTTGGTATAACTGCATCGCTCAGAGGTGTAGATTTTTCACATCGCAAGAGATGTGGTTATACTGAAGTAAGTTTATAGTGTAGACCGCACCTGAGCGTAAGGAGTCTGGTATCCTAGTCTGGTGCATTTAACATCAGCGTGTGTGTCAGTAGGACAGCTGAGGCACAACTCTGGACATATTATTTTGAAAACATTAAAGAGAGAAACAAAGAAAGGAATCTTGGAATGGAATTCTCTTCTGCACCGATCAGCTCTACTAGGCAAGCTGCCAGAGACTTGATATTGGTGGCCTATTCAGCTGACTACAACGAAATTGGCTAGACTGGAGAGGCTGGTGGAGTAGAGGTGGTAAATGAGTACAGATCAGGGAAGTAGTGAGGGAGGTGTTGACAACGGGAGTGCTACAGGGATGGGGGTTGAAGTTGGGGGTTGAGCCTGGTTTTGCTCACGCGGCACACCAGCAACCTGGAGGAGCAAAGACAAAAACTCCAAGTGCCGGCCAGCTGAGAGAGACTGAATGCAAAGGGACCTGGGCAGACAGCAGATGTGGGCTGACGAGTAGCTTACACAATTTAATACAGCAAAAAGGTGTTAGAGGAGAGAAATGGCAAAAGGATTTTACCCTCAGGTATTGATCTGGGAGGTGGTGTGGTCTAGTGGGTAGAGCACTGGACTGGGACTCTGGAAACCTGAGCTCTATTCCTGGCTCTGCTACTGACCTGCTGGCTGCCCCTGGTCAAGTTGCTTCACCTCTCTATACTTTCCCTTCCCACCCTGTCTCTGTCTTGTCTTTTTTTTAGATTGTAATGTTGCCCCTTTTTGACCTGAGCAGCTAGTCAGAGAATGGGACCCTGGGAATGCTCCAGCTGGAAGCAGAAATTGATGGCATCTGGTATTTTTAATGCAGTTTTATTTAAAAGGAATGTACCGAGTCCTGAGTCTCTGAACACAGAAAGAACAAAAGGATCAGATTCTTCATCTATAGCCCCCAGCCTCTTTAGCCAACCCCAGGCCCAAAACGCCCCCCTCTCTAGCTTGTCCCAGGGTCACACTGTGCTTACAAGGTCCTGCTTGGCTTTCTTGCTCCTCTCTCTGTTCTTGTCTGTCCTCAGTTTCTGTGATCTATGCACATGCGTGCATACACGTACACACACACACCATATGCTGACAGTTAGGTGTGAACTTGTCCTTCAATTCCCTTATCAATCTCAATGGGGTTTTATTGCAGCCCATAGCAAGGTTTCACCCAGCTCATAGGAGTAACCTCTCTGGCTCTGGAACTCCCTTTCATTAAGTATGTGTGCAGCACCAACACAACGAGACTATTCTCAGCTGGGGCCTCAAGGTGCTATTGTCATACACATAATAATAATGTAAAGAATGAGGGTGATGGTCAACTGAAATGTAAACAGTTTAAATCAATGCATGGAAGTGGGGTGGGATGGAACCTGAGTGCTGGGAATGGATCAATGGAAGAATAGAGTGCGCCTGGGAAGAGAAGATTGTGGTACAGCACACAGACTGCTGGTGGCAAGTAGCTGTAGCCTCTCCCCTGTACAGGGAGAGTTTTCCAGCTCTCTTTCTCCCCACCCCCAATCACAAACAGAAGCATGTGCACACACTTGTAACAATAACATGTTCCGCCCAGTCATAGATTTTTAAGGATTGTCTAGACTAACCCGCTTAACACAGATCATTTCTGCAGCAAGGCTGCAACTTCTGTTTGAGCTTTGGTATGTCTTTTTAGAAAGACATCCAGTCTTGATTTCCAGACGGCAGGTAATGGAGAACCTGCCATGTCCATAAGAAAGCTGTTCTATGGTTACTCACCCTCCCTGTTAAAAACATTTGCACCTTTTCAGTCTAAACCTGTCTTGCTTCAGCTTCCAGCCACTGGATCTTGTTATGACTTTTCCTGCTACATTAAAGAGCCATTTGCTGTCAGAAATCTCTTCCCCGTGTAGGTACTTGTGGATTGTGATCAAATCACTTGAATAACCAAAATCCATTGAAAAGTGTGGACCCCAGAACTGGACACAGCCTCCCAGTATTGGTCTCACTAATGCCATTTATAGAGATAATACCACCTCCCTACTTCTATTCAACATTCCCCGGCTTATACCTCCAAGGACAGTGTTCACCCTTTTAGCTAGAGCATCGCATGCTCAGCTTCAAGTTGGCTTTCTACCATTACAGCAAGTTCTTTTCACTTCATTCCAGAATACTGTGCGTGTGAATACGTGTTTGTTCCTAGATGCATGACTTTGCACGTGGCTATATGAAAATGTAGGTTGTACAAAGAGCTGTCTTATCAAGCGCTCCAGCTCAGGCTCCATTACAGACCTGGATCCACCATTATTTACCAATCCAGTAATTTTTGTGATCTGCAAATTTTACCCGCAATGATTTTATATTTTCTTCTGGATTGTTGATAAAGAGTTGAATCGCATTGGGCCAAAACCAGGTCCCTGCAGAACCCTGCTAGAAATAACCCCTCTAGGAAGATTGTACCTCATTTACAATTACTCAGTGAGATCTATCACTACATTGTTTTTTGTACAATGAGTTTTTATCAGAATGTCACGTGGGACTAAGTCAAACGCCCTACGTAAGTCAAACTACGTCAACGTAGAATATCAGGGCTGGAAGGGACCTCAGGAGGTCATCTAGTCCAACCCCCTGCTCAAAGTAGGACCAATTCCCAACTAAATCATCCCAGCCAGGGCTTTGTCAAGTCGGGCCTTAAAAACCTCTAAGGAAGGAGATTCCACCACCTCCATTGGCTTAGAGCATCTTCATTAACACAGTGCACCAGCATTGGTGCAGCTTTGTCACTGCAGCATTTTGAATGGAGACTTGCCTAAGAGTAAGACCAGAACTCCAGACTGGCGCCATTTTGCACGTTGGATGGTAAGACACCACACTGACTGCTGTGTAGTTCTGTAAGTGTGCCCGGCAATTACAGACCGGTAAGTTTAATGTCAGTACCGGGCAAATTAGTTGAAACAATCGTAAAGAATAAAATTGTCCGACACATAGAAGAACATAAATTGTTGGGCAAAAGTCAACATGGTTTCTGTAAAGGGAAATCATGTTTTACTAATCCATTAGAATTCTTCTTAACCCACTTGTAATCTAAACAAAAATGGGCTGGACGAGGCCTGTTTCCCATCACGTACATGAACGCAGTGTGTTATCACCATAGAAACACACGTCAATGGAGCTATGGCCATTTACCTCAGCTGAGGGTCTGGCCCATTATTTTAACAGTCAGTTATGGGTAATTGATGTCTGCCCAAGAGCTGGCAGCTCGGGCCCACGAGAGCTCCCTCAGGCCCTTTGAAGGAAGAAGGCAGCATGTCTGCACTCAATTTTGAGAAGCGCATAAAAAGGGGACAGCCTTTTGCTATGCTCTGCTCACCACTGTGTGAAGGCAGCACTCCAAACCTGAGTGCTTGGGAATCCATGCCGAGAAGTAGGGATCCTCTGAGACATTAAAAAAAAACCCCAGGCTTATCTTCATTATCCAAAAAGAGGGTACTTGACTGTCACTCAGAGGCATATAGGAAAGGTAGGTGCCAGAAACCCATTTGGGAAGGGGAATAGGCTCAAAAACAAGAGGGCAGAAGCTAACACTCAACAAAGATTAGGCATCCCATAACTTAAAGAGAATTTTCTGTGTGCAGAGGGACCTACACGGGGAATTCCCAGTGAGGCCAGTGGGAATTTGGCCTAAATAGAGATGGCAGGATTAGTACCAGCTTATGTTTCATAGATTCTAGGACTGGAAGGGACCTTGAGAGGTCATCGAGTCCAGTCCCCTGCCCGCATGGCAGGACCAAATACTGTCTAGACCATCCCTGATAGACATTTATCTAACCTACTCTTAAATATCTCCAGAGATGGAGATTCCACAACCTCCCTAGGCAATTTATTCCAGTGTTTAACCACCCTGACAGTTAGGAACTTTTTCCTAATGTCCAACCTAGACTTTCTCCAGAGGCTTACGCATTTTTAGGCAGAACCTTTCACCGATTTCAATGGGGCATGCTGCTTAAAAATCGATATGATACAATATGGCTCAAAGACTGCAATAGCTGCTACAACAAATGCGTATTATAAAAGAATTAGGGAAGCACTTGGAAGCAGGGAAAGGGCACAAGATACAAATAGTAGATGGACTCAGGTGATTTCTCTCTACTGCAAACCATTACTTGCCCAAAAATGCATTCCCAATTGCCGTTCAGATGCCTAGCCTATAGTTTATGCAGAATACCTTACGCTGTAACTCATTTGATGTACAACATTTCCCATGGCTAAAAAGCCATCGGTTTCTTCTCACGCTCTTGTTTTTTCCCACCACATGAGGGCAGGCTGTTTCTAAATAAAATACACTAAAAATCCTGTCTATTTTGTACAAGAAAAGCTGTGAAGCCACAACCTACCCTGACTCGGGGCAAAGCTGCTGAAATGAAGTGGAGTGCTGCCTCAGGATTTCAGGAGCGGGCCCACGCAGGTCAAGCTGGGGTGTAGCACACCGCCGAGCTGTGGCTACAATGCTGCTGTAGATGAAATGTTTGTATAAAGTGTTAGATGAATGGCATAAAGGCCCCAAAAGCAAAGCACTCAAGGACTTTGGTAGTAAATGTCATACTGCTTCATTGCTCCTCCGGGCAAATGTCCTAATGATATTATTTATGCATAATAAATGCATTTTCACATCACGTTGCAGGACAGGTTGCATGCATTCATTTAGCCACTACATAAATAATAACGTATTGTATTTGCGGAATGTAGGCCAGTGGTGTAGACCAGAACGGTCAGTGGCACTCTCTTCCCTTTAACTGCTTTTTCAGACGGCCAACAGACCCTTCCCAATTCTCCCCTTGTAAAGCTACTGACCCAGTAATTCTCCCAAAGCGACGTCACCCCATTTCACAGTGAGGACTTAGTGTCAGAAGGAGGATTTAGTTTCATAACCCTCTTGCAGAATGAGTGACAGTAATTAAAAAGAAAGGGCATATGACAAACGGACACCGAGTGGCAGTTTTCTTCTTAAAAACTATTCTGCTGGGCCGGATCCAAAGCCTGTTGAAGCCAATGGAGCGAGAGACTCCCATTAGTTTCAGTGGGCTCAGCTCCTACAAACAGGTTCCTGGGGAGTGCTAGAGGCCTGAATGCCTCACACTGCTCAGCCTTGCTCCCTAGGGTTTCTAGAGCCGCTGCTGGCATTAAAGTCTGCTAGTGCTTGCATAGGGTGACCAGATAGCAACTGTGAAAAAACGGGACAAGGGGTGGGGGGTAATAGGTGCCTATATAAGAAAAAGTCCCAAAAAAACGGGACTGTCCCTATAAAAACGGGACATCTGGTCACCCTATGCTTGCATGTCAGTAGTGTGAGGACTGAGACTGGGCCTGCCCCTTGGAGAAGTGTGTGTGTGTGTGTGTGTGTGTGTGCACTCTTTGTACCCTCTCCACCTACATTTGCATAAATTTAGGCATAGTCTAATCCTCTGCAATTACTTCTGGTTCCTTATTTCCCTGCTCACTTGGCTACAAACAGACATTACAGACCCAGAGTGGTGGGTGGGTCTGAGCCAACAGGATGTAAACATTCCATGTCAGGGCAAGGTGAAGACTACCAGATGGTTTAGAAAGTATTTACGGCCCTTTTATGGGGTAAGAAGCCCCAAAACAAGGACTAGCTTGTGCGGGAAGGGGAGTGCAAGCTGTATCCAACACACTTTATAGGGCAGATCTGTACGCAATTTCATCACTGTGCTTTCCTGGCACGGAGTTTACGAGCGTTTCAGCTCCATTACCTTACCTAGCAGTTGAGTGATAAAAATGTACAGCTTCTAAAAGATCTCTGGTTTTTCCTTCCCACGCCATTGGCTAACCAGGCTTCCATCACATGCATCTTTTTGAGGTTATCTCAGCTAGGAGAATTTGGAAGAGGGGTGACCTTATTTCTAAGATGAATCACCCCATTAAATGGTCCCTCTTAAAAATAAACATCTAGGAAAACTTCCTCTCCATTCAGCCCCATGTCCTCCTTGCCAGCTGTAAATGATTAGCACTTGTGGTCACTGAATTTAGTTAGATTCACCATTGCCCAGGGCATTCCTGATTCTGATCAGTGAGTCTCTGTGTTAATTGGGTCAACTCCCTTCCAGCCGAGGAGGGGTCACTTCCTGATATAACGCTGAGCTCTCCTTTCCCTTCACAAAGGTGCATTGCAGCGCCCAGTTGACTGGCAAAATACTCACTCCCTCTAGAGTGAAATTGCAGAACTCCCAAAGAGCCCTTCATGGGTGTGGCTGGCAGGCCACAAGGTCAGTGCAACCCTGTGCTTTCAGTCGGGGAGACATTCATTTTAGCTTCAGAAAAACAAGAAGGACAAAAGTAAAGTCTCCAGGAGGGCACACAGCCCGTGTCCCTGTTCTGCTCAGGCCCTAGCAATTTGGAAGGCAAAACAGCTGCTGTCTGTGCCCACAGGCTGACTTATCAGAAATGCCAAGGTGCAGCGCACTTAAAAATCATAGCATGGCGGTTTCATAGCTACATCGACCCCGGTGATGGAATTCAGCCAGGAATACTGGGAGGAGCAGCAGGCAGGTTGGGCGAGAGGAGGTAGCCTCCAGCCAGGTCTTTCTCTGAGAAATCTGGAGCCTAGTGGAATCTCATAGGGCAATTGCGGGATAAATCCTTCCGAAATAACTGAATATTTATCACTGCAGCTTAGAAATTTCTTCTCGATCTTCACATTTGTCTCTATTCTTGACATTATTTTCTCCTTCCTTCTTTCTGTTAAGGGAATAATAGTTTGTATAATGATTGTTATACAATGTATCCTAACACAAACGTTTCTTTGCCTCCCCATTTGTCGATTGCCATTGCTTGCATTTTCCATCCTGCTGCTTCCTGCATGTTTCCCTTCCCCCTTTCTGCTAATTTAACTTTGCATCACAGCTGGCTTTCCCTTCAGCCCAAGTATTGATTCCCCTTTGTTCTGTAGCTGCCCAGCCATCTGTTCCAAAAACACCCTCAATGTTCCAAAACCTACAAACCATCCTATATTTGCACCTGAATTTTACTTGTGCATTTAGATTTCTAATCGGTGTATATTAGTCTAGCCTATAGGATGGCATACATTTTTAATACAGCCCTAAAGTCCTTCTGTTTAAGCATACTTCCTGCTTACAGGACAATGTTTTATGCTATATAGGTTCTACATCCTGCTCATGGTACAGTATGGTTTGCAGGGTCTGTGATCTTCTTTCGTCTTGGCTTTGGTACTGGCACGAACCAAGACTATTGATTCCTTCCCAGCTCGTGCCGGCAGCTTTTCCATCTGTGGATAGCTATAGATTTACTTATTTGATGTTTGGTACACTTAAGCCAAAGTCTGCCCTAGTATAAGCAGACACAACTTCCTTTGATTTTTTAAGGGGAAGGTTGATACTGTTAATGGAAGTTGGGTCTTTTTATGCCACAGATAAATTTGGTACAAAAAGTTAAGACAACTGTAGAAATATTCTGCACCCGACTTGAGTCTTTTTCTTCCTTTCTTAAATAATCTCTTACTTTTTGGGTGGAAACATAGCTTGTGAGCAATAACAGTAAATGTACAAGTGGGAATATGTCACTGAGGGTATATTGACACTGGAGCTGGAAGAGGTAAATTCCAGCTCTGGGAGACATACCCCCGTTAGCTCTCATCGAGCTAGCATGCCAAAAATAGAAGTGTTGCCACAGCGATGGGAGTGATGGGAGGGGTTAGCTGCCCTGAGCACAATCCCATAGGTGATCACTGCATGTGCTCCTCATGATAAAGACTGTCCTCTTCCTCTGTGTTTATGCAGCACCTAGCACAATGGCCCCAATCTTGGGTGGGGCCTCTGGGTGCAAATGTAATAACCTGCTGAATAAGAATTTGTTTGCAGTTCTCCAAAATCCTCCTTAGGTTTCTGACAAAATGTTTAGCCCTGCAAGAACTTTGTGACGGGACAGGGTACAACTTACAGTGCATAGGAAATCTCCCAACTCACAATCAGATGATATGGTGACAGGGATCTGATAACATGTGAGCAGAAATGACAGCAATAGACCAACACGAAATCGAGATCAAATCCAAACCCCGAGGGCTGGGTGAGGTTATAGCCCGTGGAGAAAAGCTTAGCAAATAGCTTTATGCTTGAAAAAATGGCATGCACAACATAGTGGCTGGAATAAAACAGTAGCCCCAATCATTTACTTTGAGCATGATGCAGTCAACAGATACAGATGGGAATCCCAAACGCCACAGACTTGTCCAGCTGTCCAAGAGCATGGATAAATATTTTACAATTTTGTAACATCACTTCAAAGGAGAAAGATGAAATATTCATCCCTTTGTAAACATCTCATCACAAAAGGATTTACCTCTTGGGTCCTATGCCTCGCGAAGCTGAAGTTATAGGACTAGGTTCTATCATAGTCTTTTTCTTCAGTCAGTGGATGTGTAGGCCAAGATTTTCCAAAGAGGACGCTGATTCTGAGGGCCTCACTTGACACCTGCAATGGCTGACTTTTCAGGAAGGGCCGGGCACCCAAAAATTGGGGCACTCTGAATCATTAGTGATCTTTGAAAATCTTGCCCCTAAGGACTCAAGTAATTTAACTTCAGGATGGCCCCCATCCTGCCATCCTGACTTAGCCAAAACTCTCATTGGCATCATTCATTGACCTCAGTGGGAGGTCTTCCTGACTAAGGACAGCAGCGCTGGGATCTCATTTCTCCACAGAATTAGCCACCAAGATTGGGGGCATCTTGTTTAGATCATTGGTATGTCCGGTGTAGTTTTTGTCCTTTCTCTGACCTCAGTGGAGTGCTGGGAAATAGGCCAAAATAAAATGGCCATTAAGCTCTACTCTGGCCAACGTAAATAGTCTTCTGTTTTGGCCAAGGAAAATGCAGGTGGGTTCATTTACTCAGTGTTTCATTTGGATTCTGTGTCTCAAATGCGTAGTAATCTTCCCTATTCCCCCAATAGTTCAGATCCTGGAGTCAGACAGGCCCCCACCTGTTTTAAACAGAGGTAAGAAGTCACAGCTCCCAACTTGGCAGCTGAGCTCGAGGGGTTGTTTGCACTGCAATACTTGAACGGATGTAAATAAAATAAACCCCCTAATGTTAGATGTGCTTAAACTGGTTTGCTTTGAATACATAAAACGGGTACAATACCAGACCATGCTAAACTGGTTTAAGTGTGTCTACATTAAGAGTTTCCACTGGTGTAACAAGCAGCCCTTCATCAAGTTTTTATCATCCTTATTGCCATTAATTCAAAAGATTTCTGCCATTACCAAAAGAAAGTGTAGCTTTGCATGCTTGGTCGTTTACCAGAGAGTAGGATCAGGTCAAGGCGAAGTGTTTCTCATGTTTATTTGTTAAAATTATTCTCTAGTGTTTGTAAAGTGTGATCAGGGTGCTATGAAAACAGGAAGCCGTGGATGGACCCTGCCTCAAAGGAATTGCAATCAAACTCCCACACACATACTCTGGGCTGGGTTCCGATCTTGCTTATGGTTGTGTAAATGGGGAGTAACTTCAATGGAGCTGGTTCTCTACTATCTCGCAGTGTGCGCGCGCATTTCCAGCTGTGCAAAGGGATTGTAGAATCTGAGCCAATCAGAACGGCTGCATTTTACATTCACTTTGAATCAAAATACATGACCATTCCCAAGGGCGATGCAGTGGGGAACTGGTCCCAGTGTGACTCCACTGGCCTCAAAACTAGTGTCCGATCAGAAGTGGGCCGTGCTTGGAGGCACAAAGTGATGATGATCGTCTAGTCTCAGAGTAGTGCAGGTTTTTACAAAACCCACCAGCTCTCTCACCATTAGGGTTTTGCTGCTGGAATGGCCTTTTCCTTGCACAGCGAAGATTTCTGCACACCTGTGCTTTAAACCTGACTTTGTCTGAGTGCTGCTGCTGCTTAATCATCTGTAAAGGAAAACAATTCTCCATGGCAAGTGATCTGAGATCAGTATCATCCTTGAGAACAGACATCCTGCCACTTGGTTAATATGCATCCTATGCACAGGGAATGTTCAGCACGGCCGTTCTAGTGCTAATTAACTATCCCAGAGCTTCCCCTCAGGGTGAAGGAATCACTGGTTTAAAACTAGTCACATCACTGCAATTAGACCCTGGCTGTTCCTCTCTGAAGGATGCTCTGCGCTGGGAGCCTCAACTCCAATCAAAATGGTTTGATAGCTGGTTACTGGGCGGTTTGCCTCTGAAATGGGGGCTCAAAGTCTCCCGCTATCCAGCCTGCCCCCTATGAACAGGTTCAGTCCATCCACACTCACCAGTCCCTTCTACTGTACCAGTGCATTGTGGGCCCTCTGAAGTGCGGATCCCGCAAGTCCTGGTGCAGTTCCCTGAAGCGAGGGCTCATGGGAGTTGCAGTCCTCAGCCGAAAGTGTTCTAGCAAATTTAAGGTGGGAGGCAAGGAGTATGTGTTCCCTATAGATTAGCTATGTTCAAGGTAGCAGGTATTTTGGAATAGAAAACCACTGGTTTTGCATAAGCTATCCCTGTCATGTTTCCAGGACAGAGCAGACTCAAACTGGCATGGGCCCATGCAGCAGGACTATAGTGCCACCCAGATGTGTGTACCCTGGCAGAGGCTGGTGCTCATCAGCCTTAGAAAGCCATTGCCAACTACAGCATCTCCCAGAAGGAGCTGGCTGGCTGTCCACAATCCAGAGGACACTAGCTGGCCAACACCATCCCCTCCCATCTGGGGAGGGAGTCACCACTGCAGGAGATGGGCATTTTCTTTCTTCCTCTTGAAGTCAGATCAAAGACTCAAAATCCTGACTCCATCCATAAACCTACCTGACCCCCCCACACACACTCCCCCACGCGCAAAGGCTTCTTCTGCTGGGAGACCGATCTGGAGCTTGGCCTGCTGCAAAGGGAAGAAGGCCTGGAGACTGGGGTGCTCCCTTTGAGCTGGCAGTAATTTAGAGCAGCTGCGGGGCTGCTCCAAAGGCCTGATCTAAAGCCCATTGAAGTAAAGAGGAGTCCTTCTATTGACTTCAATGGGGTTTGGATCAGGCCCTTTACTAGGTTGGGGATTGGACTGGCCCCAGAATCAGGGGAAAGGAAAGGTGGCTTACAGCATCCACCCTACAAACCCCAGCTGTACTGAGGTTATTTTGTCCACAATTGAGGGTTTGGCCAAGGGATAAGATCTGAACAAAATTGGGCTCTACACTCACATTCCTGGGGTTCAGTCATGTGTGGTTTTGTAATTGTAGGAATCTTCTGTGTGTGTTGTGGGTGGGGGGCTCTAAGGGCTAAGCAGACACATGGTTTTGCTTAGAATTAGAGTCTATTTCGAAAAAGGCAACAGAGCTGAGAAACTGTTAGTTGTTAAAGACAAGCAAATGACAGGAGTGTCATAAACACTGGACAGAAGCATAGAGTTTTTCCAAGAGTCGCCTCACCCTATATATATATATATTAAAGAAACACTTACTCTTGGTAGTGTACACTTCATTCCGGATGAATTATGAATCTCTTTAGCTGTACTTGATTGTCTATCTCCTTGCTGAAAATTGAAACTGGAGACTCTTATGAGCTGTTTCATGGGAAGAAGCAAAGCTGGTTCTAAATGTCTGTGCGTGTGGTCTGGTAAAGCCGAAACTGGTAGCAGAGTTCTCTTGAAATCTCGAAAACGCTTTAAAAACGGAATATAATTTCAATACGATCACACTGTAAAGTCTCTAGAAGCGGAGTAGTTTTCGTATAACTATAGAAACTGTTCACATTTGATCCTTATCTTCCGTAAGTAAAAGTTCTCTGATTTTTAGTGACAGTGATTACAACCAGGGAGGACTGAAGGTATCCCATGCATTTAATTTGTTTAAATAGCCTTTCCAAAGGTTAGATGCATGACAGCTGGCATGCATACACTAGGCAAGTTGCTACAGGACAGTAAAAAAATTGGGATACTCTTAGTCCTGTCTCTGCAACACACCTCTGATAGAATCTTTATTCACCTTTTTATTCAAAATATGAGATGGCTTTTGTTGTGTGACTTTTTAAAAAAATCCACAGTAACATTTTCTGTTCATGACTGTTTCGTGCTGGGTGCTGTATTGTCAACCGCCGGAGTTTAAAAATCATGAGTCAGGCCTCAAAGAAACCATGAGATTAGATAAAAAGAATGAAAATAAAAATAATAAAACTGGAATTCTTTTTCTTAGTTTCTGAGCCTGTAGGTCACATTTTCAAACTTTGCTCCACCACTAAGAGCGCTAGAAACTTACTGTTTAAAAAAAAATGGGGGAGGGGAAAGGGGAAGAAAAGAAATCTTAGATTCTCATGTAATCACTTGACTCCAGTTACTGGAGCTGTCAGAAACAAAAACGCAAATATCACAAAACTTGCAACAGAATCACAACAGTTGGCGGTAGCATGTGTGCAAAAAGCAACGCGGGAGAAGACATTTGTGGTGCACAAGAAGTAGTTCTATTGGTCCTACAAAACTCAAGAACAATGCTGCATATTCTTGAGTGCTTTCTCCACACACCTTAGGTATTAACTCACTGTTTACATGTCTATACAGGCACCTCTCTTCTTTAGAACACTTCTGTAAATTTGGCCAAGGGATGATTGTGACGCCCTCCTAAGGACACTCGGAACTGTAAGCCATTGTGTTACCTTTCTGCCTTAGCAAGAGAGAGCTTTGCTGGAACTTAGACGGTGTATCTGCTTCCTGCCACAGCAGTCTGGCCACCTCCCCAGCAAACTCCTGAAGACTCCGCCAGCCTTAGTCTTGCCTTGTAGGTAACAGTCAGTGAACCCAGTGTCTAGTCCTTCTCACTGGACACTCAAATTAATCGCTGGTGCCAAAGCGACACTAGTACCCACCTTGTGAATTTAGCTGAGGACTCACACTTGACTATAATACAGCACTGAGATGGTTTTGTAATAAAACAAGAATACGTTTAGAAATAAAGAACAGATTTAAGTGATATTAATTAAGAGAAAAAGCAACAGCTTGGTTACAAACAAAACAATACAGGCTTTCCAGTGACTAAAACTTAATGTTAGCAGCTTACAATCTTTGCCTAAGCACATTTCTTACTTGCATCAAGTTACCAGCAATTCCAGGCATTCAGGTAGGAGGATCCACTTTTCACAGCCTCAGAGAGTACTGTTCCCTAGAGTGTCTTTTTGCTCTCCTTATACTTCCCAAAGTCCATGGTCTTTGCCTCCATAGCCAGGAAGACTCCTGGAGGTGTGGACTCTGTCCACTGGTGTGCTGCTTACTAAACTGGTTTCTCCAGCACTTGTTAGCTTGATGGCTTTGCTTACCTTATATGTAAATGTACCGTCAGTGTCCGCTGTCTGTAATCAGGTCAGTCAGACCCAGATATCCACATTCCTTTGGTATGGCGGGCTTGATTCACGCACTGCCTCCAAACTGCATTTTACCACACATACATAATTCTTTATACACAATCTGTACATACATCACACAATGATATTCCTGACCAGCGGGTCACTAGTTTACATACGGTACCTTACAAGATCCCCCTTGGGTACGTATTAGAACAGTGTGTTGGGGATAGTTTGCCTATCAGGCCTGATAGGAGTTACAGTATACACGTCCAGTCATACTAGGATCTCTCTTTCCAGCTGGTTTGTTGGGGATGTGATGCTAATGGCATTTACCTGATGTAAATCCCCTAGGGTATGTCTACACTGCAATAATGAACCCGGGGCACCGAGTCTGAGAGCACAGGCTTTGTGGGGCTAAAAATAGCAATGAAGATGATCGGATTCAGGCTGGATCCTGGGCTCTGAGACTCTTTCCCTGCTCCTCTTGCAGGGTCTCAGAGCCCGGGCTCCAGGCCAAGCCTGCAGTAGATTAACATAATCCATTAATCCTAGATTTGATGGCAACAAATTTTCTCTCTGAAAAGAAATGGCCTCTTTGCCAGATCCCACTGTGCTTACCACTTGTGGTGAAGTCCCGGCCCCATTGAAGTCAATGGGATGTTTGCAGTCATTCCAGTGGGACCAGGATATCACGGCATCCAGGGTGAAGAAAGAGTACCATGGAGATTTCCCCTATAGACTACTTTATTGTGGGAGAAATAACGGGATGTGTAAATCATCACCTGACACATTTAACTCATAATTCCAGTGTTCTTTTGTCTCGCACTAGTGAGCTTGGCCTTTCTCGTCTCATTTACAATGAAGTGACTGGCTACAGTGGAGTCAATCCTCACACTGGTGTAAAGTAAGTTTTATTTCACTGAAGCCAGTGAGGTGATACTGGTGGGAGTGAGAGGAGAATCTGACTCTTTCTATTTAGCTGTGTCAATTTCTCCACTCTGTCCATCACATCCTCTCTGAAGCATTTCAGTTTTTTAAAAGTTTTTTCCCCCCCTGGCTATACTGAACAATAATGCTCCTCAACTGCTGATATTTTGAAGTGTCTTCTCCCTTGTTGTGGGACTGATGTGCTGTCACTACTCCTGTGGAACTAAGAGGTTTCACTGACTGCTTTAGTTCTCTACATTCTGTGCAATCAGTTCAGTAGGATAATAGAAGTTCAAGTCTGAAATGATCGGCTAGTCAATTTCATCCCTCTACTGGGACAGGTTACAGTCCCTCCAACGGGTAGTAGACATTTTTTTTTCAAGGTAATTCGTCTCTCCCTCAGCTTAATCGCTCCTATGGATTTATGGTGGTAAACAGTTGTCTTAGCTTGCTAGAGTTTAAGAACTGCATCTGAAAAATTCAGTTACAATCCTATCAGAAGAGTGGCAGAGGGGAAGAGGCTAACTGATGCTGAATGTTTGCTTTTGAGAGTCAAGATTTTATTTTTATTTTTAATTTCACCCCGGCCTGTCACTCTTCTGAACACGCATGTTAGCAGCAGTGACAGCTGGAAGTGACAGGTTGTAACACAACTGTAGCTTTTCCTCAATGGAATCCCACACCACTGAGTGTTATTCAGTGTGTGGAACTCCACAGTACGCTCTGCCTTACCATTAACAGATTGAAACTGTTAAAACTTTTTGTTTTCCTTCCCCCCCATCAATATGAATAACTTCTTCAAATAACTCTTCAAAGGAAAGCCCCCTTGCAAATACATTGGGTCTACTAACAGATAAACAGCAATAGTAATTTGAAGTTTACAATAGTAATTTTAAAAGAACCACCATTATTACAACTAACAAACTTCTGTAAAATATATAATCCCGTAACAGCGTGTGTGGAAATGAAGTGATTCGTATTGCAATAAACAAGTGGGACTGCTTGGTGTGAACACCTGCGTTGCAATCACGGTTGCTAAAGATGCCTCTTCCTGGGGCTTACAGTTTAATAGCTATATGTGCGCTGGTTTTTGTTAATAGTCTGATCTACTGAGTTTCCTATTAGTCTGATACATTGTTAAGGTCTTTTGAGCCTGATAGCTCAGATTTCCAATCTAAAGAAGTAATAAGAACAAAATTAAGTAGGAAATCAAACATAGCGGAGCGACCTCTATAAGTGGAGGAATCCTTTCCATGGATTGCTTTGGGAAAAATTCTGGCCTCCCTGACACCAGTGACATAATTTCCATTGACTTCAACAGGGCCAGGATTTCATCCAGGGTAAAGCTGTGTTCTTCCGAGTGGATTTAAACTCTGAGCCAGAAGCCAGCTGATATTCAGATCTGACCTCCTCAGAACTGGTGCTCAGTTGCAAGAAATAAAACCAGATTTAGCCACATTAAATCAGACTCTTCTCTTCTATGTAGGCTCTAATGCTGCTCCCCGCGCCGGGGTAGGTGAATGCCTTCTAGGCAATGTACAAAAGCTTTTAAGAGTTTAAACCTGATTTAAGATCTATTCTCCACGTGCAACTCCTACTGAATTCAATGAGAGCTGTGTATGCTCAGCCGAGGCCCTCCCTCGGCTAGGAATAGGTTGGACATAAAAAACAAGATCCTCAAAATGCTGAGAAACTGGCATGTGCCTGAAAACCAAATCTAGGCAGGCCAATAAGTACCACTCTCCTGTGCAAGGATATAGGATCATCACGCATTTTTAGAGGAGTGTGTGTGCAAATCTAAGTGGACAGCAATATGGCTATAGCCTGTGGAACTCATTGCAACAAGATATTATTGTAGCCAAGAGCTTAGCAGGAGTTCGAAAAAGACTAGCTATTTATACGGAGTAAAAGAATAGGGGCAAAGATTCCAGGGAGACAAACTCACCCCTCCTCATAAAGCAGCTAGTTCATTTTTGATCAGAATTAAAAAAGGGACAGCACCTTCTGACTTGACAGATGCACTTCTAGCCTTCCAGGCAGAAGCACTCCATATAAACAACTGGCTGCATAAGCAAAAGGGGAAGAGGAGGGGTCTTGAATAAGGCTGTGACTCATAAGCACATTTGTCAAATGTAAATATTTTGGAGGTGAAAGAAAAGGGCAAGGAAACAGTTAACAATGTCCTCTGTGGAAGAACAAAGGAAATAAAGACTCTGTCAGTGTGTGTGTGTTTTCACCTCTGTAAATGTTATTACTTAAATTATGGCCAAGTTCTTAATAACAATCCTTAAATGGTGAAATCTTCCCCATGGCAAAATGTCTATGTTAGTCCCCAATGTACAACCCACGTGGGATGTGATGGCGTACAGGATCTTTTCCAAGGGGAGGATTTTAGCCTGGGACAGAACGTAAATTCAAGTTTATTTTCCCCTTGTTTCTGTGGCTTACAGAACTATGAGTGACCAGTTGTGCTTTTTCTCCGCATTTACTAAAATCGGCAGGGAAATGGGAACTACACAAAGTCTAAAAAGAAATCCATGGTTTAGATGCTGTGAGTTTTCCTGGATTTACTGTTACCTGAGGTAAAAACTGGGGGGTTGAATTTTCAATGCAATCCATGTAGAGATTGCTAGCCAAACAGAATAGCACTGCTAATGTTCTGACCCTTCTCAGGCTGTGCTTAGTTGACATCAGAAAACAAAAACCTGTAAGAAGTAAAATGTGGAAATATTCTTTGCCCGTGTGTAGTCTTCACTTGGACAAAATATCCATGGAATTGATATGGAATCAATGAGGAATTTTTAACTTGAGTACGGTATATACTTTTGGCCCTCACACAGAATTGATTGATAAAATGTAGGTCAAGGCCTCAAGTTCAGTGTTAAAATCCAACATCATCTATGTACTTTATTTTATCCAATGCAAATCAGTGTTGTTACAAAGTCATTTAATATCCTACTGTTGGTGTAACCCAGGTGTAGTCAATTATTTTTTGTCAAGATCCTAATTTCTTGGTCAAGGTATAGTCAAGGTCTAGACTCCAGAGCAAATAATAATAATAAAAAATAAGTAAATAAAAAGATTTTGGGGTCTATTCAAAAGCACTTGGTGGTCCAGATTTGGCCTGCAGTCTGCCGATTGACTACCCTTGGTGTAACCCCGCTTGACCGTCCCGGTTAGCCAATATTTCGGGTCTTGCAGATTGTTTCTGTTAAGACGATAAATTGATGATGGAGTCAAGTGTATCATGGATGCAATCGGCCCTGTTTACAATGCATGTGCAAAGTCCTGTTTCCCTGAACCCAAAGGAATCAAACAGGAGGCAGTTTCTTTTCTCGCAGTTCCAAGCCTCTTTCCAGCCAGTACTCTGCCCCAAAACTTCCTCTTTTCACTTTCTCTTAGGGCCACGTTTCCAGTGCTTCTTTTGCTGTCTGCTTGGCTTTTTGGCTGCTTCTCTCTGCCCGTTCTTTGGCTGCTTCTTCTCATAGACAGACACACACCTCTATCCAACAATACTCACAAAACTTGCTCCAAAAAGGAGCTTAACTGCTCATAGACTCTAAGGTCAGAAGGGACCATTATGATCATCTAGTCTGACCTCCCGCATGATGTGGGCCACAAAAGCTGACCCACCCACTCCTGGAATAATTCTCTCCCTTGACTCAGCTGTTGAAGTCCCCAAATCATGATTCTTACATTTATCCTGAACTAAGGGCAGCTGTCTCACCTACCCACTTCAATGTAGTTTCCCTGAATCTCCATCATAACATGGGCAGATATTCCACTCAACAGTCATCACTCAGGGACCACCACCACATTTTAGGTCACGCAATTCAGCAAACTTGAAAGGGAGAGAAAATGAAAGCAAGACCCCTTTGAGTAATTTTTAAAGGCATTTAGGTCTATACAAGGTAATAGTAAAATGTGTACACAGCCTAGATTTGTTCGGATGTATCACAGTCCGACTGCTACAGGTCATAAGAGGCAGACCAAGTCAGGATAGTTATTGACTTTTTCTGCTGTAAAGGTTGTGAATAATCCATTTTAATATTGGATATCAGTACAGTTCAAGGCCCTGATCCAACAGCCCACTGGGCTCTGCCCATGCATTGTCACTTGCAGAACTGGGGTCTGAGTGTGCAGAACTTCAAATCAAGTCACTGGTCTCTGTAATTAAGTTAATTAAACGCTCAGTTTTCTCAAAGTGCAGAATGCTGTTGCCCAGTAAATTGTCATGCTACTGCAGTTTAATAAACTCAGTGGCGTTAATCATTATTCTATACCGCCACAACAGATGTTGACATTTTGCTATTGTTCCAGAATTAAATGTCAAGTTATTCCCATCCAAAATCTACCATTTAAATTTTCAAAGAGTCCATCTGCAGCTGTATTTAGAGTTGACTGGCTGTTTGCAAAAACAGCATTGCTAAGCAGGTTTGTAAATGGGTTGCAGTGGGTTATACATGCATTAGAGACCTGCCTCGGTTAATTAATTCCATTTCCAGACATTATAACCTACACAAGTAGGCCAGCTGGAGGGCAATGTTTTCTTTGAAATCGGTAATTACATGCACTCTGGGATCGAGTTTGGTTTTCTGCTTACCACTGCACTCGGACCTATGGATTCAGTGCCCTGGGAGGCTTCCTTCACACAGAGAGAAAGCGAAGTATAGAGGCTGAGCAAGGAAAAACTGGTAGTGGAGAGTTTAAAGATCTAAACGATACGTGTCCATGATTAATCTGAGGCAAGCTATGGTTCTTTCCAAATGCAATTCAAAACCAGCTGGCACGGCTTTTAATTTTGTTTCTTCTTTTCGCTCCGTACGTTATTTTAATCTCCAGCGATTTCTCTGAAACGTTTCTGTGCCCTGTACTGCTCTGGCAGCACTTACTTCCAGTTGAGAGATCAGGTAAATAGCTCGATGGCTCATCTGGCAGGTGGAAATGGAACGTACTCAGCATTCCCTCTGCGACAGAGAGTGCAAACGGCCTGGGCCGCACCAGTGAACACTTTCCCAGTCCCAGGGCTGTGCGTGGGCCTGCCTAGTCACCCTGGCCCATGACATCGGACGCATGCTCTTCGCTCCCAGCCTGGAACTTTTCAGGAGACTTCATCCTTTTCCTCCTCGGTGGAGGAAAATGTCAGTGAGGGGGTTGGGGACGGAGAGAGAACAGAGCAGGGGTGGCCAAACGAACTGCCGCTCTGAGTCACATATGACAATCTTCAGAAGTCTGAGAACACCTGCCAGGGCTCAGGGCTTCAGCCCTGTGGGGAGGGGGATTTCAAGGCGTCAGCCCCGTAGGAGGTGCCTGCCCTGGCTCAGAGCTTGAGCCCCAGTGGGCGTGCCCTTTGGGGCTGAAGCCCTGAGACTCCCCTCCCTGCTGGGCAGAAGCCAGAGGCAACACATGGGGGGTCATGAACCCCCCCAAATTGTTGCCAGGGTTTTCTGGCCCCACTCAGTCACATGGAGCCCCCCTCGGGCCCCCTCCCTGCACGGCAGCGGCTGGAGCTGGCAAGCTGGGAGCTGCGGCCATGGGGAGAGGCAGCAGCAAACACCTGGGAGCTGCAGGGAGAGCTGCTCCTTTTGCTTCTGCCTCTGCCCATGCGGCTAAAGCAGCGGCCCCCTCCCTGCAGCTCCCAGCTGTTTGCCGCTGTCTCTCCAGGTGGAGCTAACACCTGGGAGCTGCAGGGAGGGGCCACGTAGGGTCAGAGGGTGCGTGCCTAGGAGGCCCAAACCTTTAAATTGTGCTCCCCCACTTTCAGCAGGCACCAGTCGCCTCTGGCAGAAGCCCCCTGAGCTCCCCCCTCTCCAGTCTGATAGGTGGAGAATGGGGGGGGAGCAGGAGTCGCACTTTAACTGGAAAATAGCTTCATGTGGCTCATGAGCTCCCGTTTGGCCACTCTGGGAATACAGGCTAGCGAGTGAAATCCCCCGGGAAGAGGGACGTGCTGGGCAGTGATTGGAAGGAGAAGAGGGGAAGCCATTGAGGCAGGGTGCTTATTCCTAGTCCAGGCCCCAGATACAGCACGGTCTATTACCAGGGACGCTACTACCACCGTTCTCAGACGTGCATCACCCAAGTGCCACTGTGCGCATTCAAATAAGGCTGCAGCTTTAGACCTGCCACCTAGCTGGGGGCGCGTGATGGGAGCTCTTTGGAGCCGGTGCCTGGGGAAATCCATCCGCTTTGCTTGGCCGCGGGCATTGAGTTTTTCTGTGCTGGGACGTCTGATTCCTTTAAAAGTAGTGTGACCAGACAGCAAGTGTGAAAAATCGGGACAGGGTGGAGGGTAATAGAAGCCCATATGAAAAAAAGCCCCAACTATGGGGACTGCCCCTATAAAATGGGGATATCTGGTCATCCTATTTAAAAGGCATGCTGCCAGAGCCATTGTATTGGGGGAACGAGCCTCTGGGATGTAATGGCATGAACTGGCTTTGAGGCGGTGGCATGCTCCACTGGGCTCACTTATCCCAGCAGGGGAAGCATCAGTTCCTTGGGCAGTAAAACTTTTCATGACAGATGCTTCCTCCTGATCCAATATCAGCCTCATCTGAACACCTCCTCACCCTTCCTTCTGTCCCTACGAAGCTGACACCAGCGTAAAGCTGAATTGAGGCAAAGCTCCTACTGGGTGTCCTTGAAATTACTACAATCCCGGAGGGTGATCTGGCAGCCTGGCTCACTTCATATGTTCTTTGTGGGGAGTCAAGTCTTCAGTTCCTGGAGAAATTCACCTTCTTATGGTCTCATCCTCTTTCAGTCCCCGCTTGCCGTCAGATGAAAGAGGAGCTACAAGTGGAAAGCAATGGGGAAACCCTCCTGTATTTTCTATATGAGCTGGGGCAAAGGGAAGAGTATGGCCTGCAGAGGTTTGTTTTCAAGAGTCTCTTTCCAGTGGAGCAGATTCCTAATTCCAGCTGCCCCACATCCTCAGCATAGGTGCATGGCAGGGGACAGAGGGGCCATGTCAGAGCTCTGTTCCCTTACATCAACCCTCTACTCTTTTATGGCCCTTCCATCCACATTATATGTTACTGCAGCTCCTGGGCTCTCTAATGTGCCAGGGCCAGGCTGGCATAGGCTCAGGGAGCCGAGTGGATAGAGCATGGGATTGAGACTCAGGGTTCTATTCATGGCTTGGCAACTGGCCTGCTGTATGACCGTGGGGAAATCACATCAACTTTCCGTGCCTCAGTTTCCCCATCTGTGCAATGGGGATAATGGACACGGACCTGCTTTGTAAAGCACTTTGAGACCTACTGATGAAAAATGCGATATATTTGTTTTTATCAAGACCTTCTATTGGATCGTTGCTTTGTTTGTGTGGAGGAGCCCATCCGATTTTGTAATTCGTTCAACAGCCCTGACAGCAGATTTTACAAAAAATCTTAACAGATGTGAGAGAGAAATTTTATTCTGAACGTAATTCCCCTTCCTCAGTTTGGCTCAGCTCCTCTGTGTCCTGCGCCTTCACAGGGAAAAAATACCCAATGCTAAGGGCTCTTTACTCTAGCAGAGAAAGCAGAACACGGACCAATGGCTGGCAGTTAAAGCCAGGCAAAGTCAAATTAGAAATCAAGCACAAATTTTTCAGTGAGAGCCATTAACCATTGGAGCAAACTGTCAAGAGGTGGATTCTCCGTCCCTTGATATCGTCAAATAAGGACTGGATTTCTCTCTGGAAGATCTGCTTTAGTCAAGCACAAGTTACTGGACTCAATCCAGGGGTAACTGGTTGAAATTCTCTCGACTCTGAGATGCAGGAGGTCAGACTAGATGTTCTAATGGTCCCGTCTGGCTTTAAAATCTATTCATTAACTGCATTTCTTTGCAGTGTAGCGATATAAACCTGAGGTTCTTACTCATAAATACTTCAGGAAAAGAGACGTGTCTTCCGCGGCTGGGAGCTGGTGTCGCTGCAATGGAGCTGTGCCAGTTCATACCAGCTGAGGAGCGGGGCCCTGTGGGTGTTCCTATCTCAGCCAGAAACTCTCCTGTCTTTCAGTGAGAGTTTGGGGTGAGCCCTGCTCAGACACACCGATGTTTTCTCTTTTTGGAGTGTGACATGTGTTTAAAAACATTGATGCGGAGATGAGAATTTATAATTTTTTTTGTTATTAAACTTCATAGTTGCCGCCTCAGCGCTTGATGTGTTTTTCCATGCTAGATGGGTGAGCTTATATTACCTGGTAAAAAGCCAGAGTTTTCTCAAAGGAATTGTCCATTTCATTTGAAATTGCTAAATTACATTCTCAGTTTGATGGCAGCGTTCTCTCTCATAACACTGACGCTCCGCTAGCCGGGCCCCATTTCATAATGCCAGGCAATAGGTACACTGGTTTGAGCTATGTTACTCTGGTCATATCTGGCACGTATTTCTATCAGGAATACTTAATACATTTAGAAAGCCATTTTGGAAACAAGGGCCGTCAGCTTACTGTTTTCAAAACCCCAAGCAATTTTTCCTGGCTTCCAGTTGCAACCTGAATGCACCCAAACAGAATATCCTCTCTTCTGAATGAAGCTGCGGCGTTAGCTGCCGTGTTCAGTAGCTTTATCGAAACCTTTTTAATGTATCAGAATCTGACTCTCTTAATTGTCAGACTGCTGCTAAATGATGATCTGATTTATCTGCGTCAGTAAGTTGAAGGGGACATACCTGGTATGTTGCAGTTGATGTAGGTAATTCTGTCACCCTCTTCACTGTTGTAATTGGAGATTGCAATTGGAAGAGACAGTGGGGAAATGGCTGATCTTATTGAGAACCCTTCAATGGGCAAAGCGGTGATGTGCATTCCTGTGGTTGTGCGGGAGGGACCGAAGGATGATCTTGTTATGGCGCTGGACCTTCAAGAATCAGCAACACCCTTATACGCATGCCTAAGTTTAATAGGATTGCTCACCTGCTTGGAGTTAAGCACGTGCTTAAGTCCCTTGCTGCACTGGGGCCTCAGAGTGGGACACTTAGGGTCATTCGCGTTCCACTCCTCAGAATGCAACGACGACGTAGCAGTGCTGTGTCCTGTGCTCTGTCACGGGGGAGAAGGGGAAGAGAGGAAGCTGTTGACATCTGTGTGGATGGTGAATGCACTGATTTCTGTTCACCGCCACGCACTGCAAGAGAGCTGTGCCGTGCTCCCTCCGCTTTCAGCATCCCTGTTGTTGCGAGTCACACAAATTGTCAGTCTGCTAGGGTTGGGGAGACAGTCTGGAGAATTTCCAAGGACTGATCCTGAACGTGTTTTTCGCTCCAGATAAATGGTTTGTGTTGAGAAAGTAACTAGATATATTTCCTACTAGCCATTTATTTTCCCGTTAAGATGGAGTGATAATCTATTTCCTTGCTAAAATGTTTCCTGGTGACATTACAGTCCCAATAAGGCTGTTAGCATTCAACTCACTAGAACAAAGGCTCCAGTAATGCGCCTTCCATAAGCCAGAAGTGTCATGCACTCTGACAGGGAAAAGTAACTGCCTCTTTCTTAGCCATGATAAAGCAAGACCCTGACACTTACTTTCTGGTGGAGGACAGATCAGAATAATCAGCGTTCTCCCAGCCAGTACTAAATATTCGTAATTGTCAGCAGCAGCACAGTAACAAGGGCTTCCTTGTCATGCAGTATCCGGCAATTTTCTTTGTGAGAGCAGCTTTTACTATAGCAAAACATATTTCCCTGTAATGTTTCAATCCTTACAGTAATGGGCTGTACAAACCCTGCACCGGCCTGGTGAGGGTTAAGGTACCGCGATGGGCACAAGCAGCCATGGCCTGCCACACCTGTAAGGCCAGGAAGAATGGCCTATGAGAGGGGAAACCCAGACCAATTAGTGGCCAGGCTACCTTCAATCCTCCTCTCTCAGAGGTCTGAGTCTCCCGTCCCCAGACCTACGCTGCTGACTGTCTGGAGACTGAGGACTGGAGGATGGGTGAGCACAGAACCCGGTCACACCTCAAGGGGGCGCTGTGGGAGGCCAGGCCTGTGACACGTGCTCATGTGAGTTGTCTGACTGAAGCCAATGAGATGACTTGTATAAATAAGGCTGACCTGTGTGGTGAGGATTTGCATGACTGGGCCTGCTCTGCTGAAGTCAGTGGGAGTTTTGCTGCTGACCTCAAGAGGAGTGGGACCGATAAGACGGCGGAGAAAAAAAGTTTACTTTGATTTTAAGTGTGTGCGGCTTAAATTATTCAGGCTTCTGTTAAAACAACCACTTGAATAATGCATTGTATTTCCTTTCAGTCTAAATGCTTGCAGTTAAACTGAAATTGCAAAAAAGTCTTGCAGGGCCACTCATTTAGGGTGCCACTCATTTGTGGTACCTTTAAGTATGTGCCCAGTACTTCCCTGATCTAAGCAACTACCCCCTCCCCCCCCATGGCCGCAAAAAACCAAACAACCCAACCCACACCACACGCGTTTTAAGGCTATAGATTTTAAACATATTTTGGGTTGCCAACTCCAAGTGTTCAAAAGTCATGAGCCAATCCCGTCCCAAAATCATGAGATGAAAAGAATCCCAAAATGTGGTGTTTGTTAGTTGCCTTCTGGTGCTTGAGCTGCCAGGAATCCCGCTTTCAGCTAGGATGGCTAGAAACACTTCCGTGTTAAATAAAAGCTAGGACTGTCACCATAATCACATGGCTCTGGGACTTGAATAAAACACCAAATATCATGCAGCTTGCAATAAAATTGCAAGAGGTGGCAAGACGTGATTTTGGCCACAGAAGCTCCACCAATCCTCCCCCTATCCCTGCTCTCTCTGGAAAGAAGCTCTAAAAGGCTTGGATCTGGCCCAGGGAGGATGGTCTGGGCACAGCCGCTGCAGATGACAGCCATAAGGCTGCCCTCTAAGGACCCCCTTTGCAAGCCATGGGGGCAGGAGGGGCATGTCCGAGGGCATGCCATGGCGATTCTGGGCAGCGCTGAGGCTCACGGGGGCAGCTGTAATGTAGAGTGGTCACACAGGGCTGTTCCAGGGTGCGTTTACACAGCAGTCAGAGTTGCGGCTGCTGCTCATGCTAGCTTGACTCGAGTTAGCGCGGCTAAAAGGAGCGGTGAAGCCATGACTGTGCAGGCCGCGCAGTGGGCCAGGAATGTGGCCCTGGGTTCTGCAAGGGTATTGCAGCCTGCATTGATGCCCGTGTTCCTGGGTCTTCACTGCTCTTTTTAGCAGCGCTAGCTAGATTAAAGCTAGTGTGGGTACGCCTACTTGAGCTGCATTCACACCTCCCATTGCAGTGTAAACAGACCCTTCGCTACACTGGGAGCTCCATCCTGAAATGCGCAGAGCTCTCTGCTCCTGACAAAGGCCATGGCAGCACAGGGCACTTGGCTCCTGGAAGGAGGCATTCAGCGCAATGCTGGATCAGGCCCTAGGTATCTCTCTACTGAGGAAGGTATTTAGGTTTATAGAGGCCTCCGTTGCCCTGCATCATGTCTAGTCATTCACACCAGTGCAGGGTGGACGTGGAACCCTCTGATTTGGGCTACAGTAACACACGGGATTGGCATGGAGCCTGATCCAAAGGAAAAACCATTAGAAAGACTCCGATTGACTTTAGTGGGGTTCGGATCCAGTCCTTGGTGCCTGCCAGCCAAAGATGTTGCAGGAAAGCAAGCTCAACACTCTAATCCCGGTCCAATTGACATTAATGGGAGTTTGGTCATTGGCTTCAATGAGGCCACGGGTTCACCCCAGGAGAATGAGGGGCAGCTGCCCCTTTGCAGAAGGAACAAGCTTTGGCTGAAGAACAAAGACCCCTCAAGCCCTGGGTGGCACCAGCACCAAGGCAGGTTGGCTCGGGTCGGTGCACGCTCCTGTGTGCTATTTACAAATGAGAAATAATCTGCTGGGGGAAGACTGTCCCTGGCATGGGATGTTTGTCTCTCCTGATCCAAAGACAGCAGGAGCAGCGCAATCTGCTCTGTGTGTAGGGAAGACGTTGATCGAGGGAAGCAGGTTGGCCACTTGGGAGAATCTGCTGCAAGAAGCCTCTTGGAAGAAACATCTGTGTGTAGTGAGCATGTCTCTGTACAGGATGCACTGAAGGGAACAGGAGGAAGATAGGCAGGACAGGAGCACCGGACAAGACCCAGAGACCATTTCCCTGTTGGAATCCCAGGGCCTGGTCACCTCTCACGCTGCTGGCATGCAGGAGTAACTCCGCTAAGACCATAGGCTCTGTAGATGGAAAAGCCCTGACAGACGATCCAGCCCCATCCCTGCCGATGTAGTTCAGACTTGTTGCTCTTTCTGGGCCAGTTACTGTGTGGTGCTGGGCACCAGGAGGTACTCAACCCCTGTTTATACCTGCCTTTTGGTCTTTTCCTGGTGAATTTCCTGTCTGGTGAGCGAGATCCGGTGTGTGAACAACTCGTGCAGGTGTTTCACACACCGTATCCATTTGATAGCCTGTGACTTAGAGAAATAGGGCCACTGTCCTCAAAGTCTGTGCCACCTGCACCCATTCCTTTCCTGCCAGCTGCACCAGGCAAGAACGGAACAAAGAAAACAAGCTGTCTAATGGATGGAGCGCTGACCTAAGTCCGGAGATGTAGATTCTGGTCCCAGCTCTGCCAATAGCCTACTGTGTGAACTAGGGCAAGTCACTTCTCTCTGTGATTTTGTTCCCCATCTGCAAAAGTGGAATAATGATCCTTTACCTCTCTTGTAAAGTGCTTTGAGATCTTGGTAGGGGAAAAGAATAATATATATAATCTGGAAGTTCCTATCATGTGGGATTGGCAGTCAGCACAGAGCATGCTTGTAAGTGAATGCAATATATGAGCTTGCCCGCATGTGAATTAGTTTTTTTATCCTACTAGGATCACCGTCAATAGCCAAAGATCTTCATCTAGAAGGGGATTCAAATAAACACAGCACTTATCTACGGTCCGTGACTTGCGGGAAGTCTGTGATGAAGTTGAAAGCGCAGCAGGATTCTTCTGCAAGTGGTCAGAATTTCTGTCCCAGACACACATCAGTTGTCAGGATGTGGAACTTGGATCTGGGTTTGGAGCCAAACCTTTACAAAATCGCTTTTGAGGGAGGCGAGGGGTGGGGAGAGGAATGGTTTCTGCTTCAGACTCATCTCTCATCTACTTCCCACTCTGGGCTAAACTTGGAATTATTTTTAAATGCCTTCTATTTGCCAAACCCAATGTTTGTGAGTGGTGGATTGAAAAACTGTAGTATTTAAAAACCACCTAAACCTTTGTGTGTTCTCCGTTGGAGTTGCTGTGTGAAGATGAGACTTGTCTGAGAGTTTAATGAGGTTCCTTTTAAAACTCCCCTTTTGATGATATGCTGTCCTCCTCCACGGGGGGATAAAGCTCGGGCTAGGTCTACACTACCCGCCTGAATCGGCGGGTAGAAATCGACCTCTCGGGGATCGATTTATCGCGTCCCATTGGGACGTGACAATCAATCCCCGAATCGACGCTCTTACTCCACCAGCGGAGGTGGGAGTAAGCGCCGTCGACAGGAAGCCGCAGAGGTCGATTTTGCCGCCGTCCTCACAGCGGGGTAAGTCGGCTGCGATACATCGAATTCAGCTACGCTATTCACGTAGCTGAATTTGCGTATCTTAAATCGACTCCCCCCCTGTAGTGTAGATGTAGCCTCAGACATGCCTCTGAAATTGTAGCTAATAGGATACCGCAGTAATTAGTGTATGTTTGGAAAGCACTTTCAAAAAAGCACACATGCTAAAACTTACTGTTTATCTTATGAGCTTGTTTTCTTATCACACAAACCAAATAATCTTAACAAAACCCTTTGAGATCTGTTAGTGCCCTTCCAGATAAAAGCAAGGATATTAATAACAGGAACTCCAAAGACAACTTTCAGCATATGTGCATCTGACTGGCCATGAGGAAGATATTGTAACAGCTCATTACTTAGCTGGCACTCAGATCACCTTGGAGAAAGGTCAGGCCATAACTGCAGCTTGATAGGACTTACTTGCCACTAAAAAAAATTCAGAAGTCGAAGGTCATGGCTTTAGAACGTGACAGGACGGATGTTGTGTCAGGGCACCAATGAGTTACTGGGTATCCACTGAGGGCAAATGCCATCCCTGTGAATTGCTACAGCATTGTCCACTGGTTAGTACTTGCAAGTTTGGCTCACTCAAATCTACATTTGAAAAACTTAAAGATTCTCTGGACCTGATTTTCCCCCCTGCCTTGCATCTTGCACTACCATTTACACCCCTGCAAAGTGGGTGTAAAACACAGCCAGGGTGATCTGGAAGCACTTAGCACAGATGTAAATGAGGCAGTGGGGAGGCAGACCCCCCCATGGCTAAGCTATGCTAGGCTTTTCAAAGCATTGTCTAAATGTGCTATTCTGGGGGATATAGGCCATTGGGAACATAAGGGTTTAATATGCACTAATCCACCTCGTCAGAGTGATGGCGTTTGTAGAGAGCTTAGTACAATGGGTCCCCAAGCCCGACTGGGCTATTGGGTACTACTGGGATAGAGATACTCGGTAATAACTGGAGCAAGAGGACTGTTCAAAACTCTAAGCTACTTCTGGGGCCTAGTGCTAGAGCCGCTGACTTCTATAGGCCCCACGTAGGTGCTTAGGGATGACTGATCAGCTGTCGCACAGCCAGCCTTTGTATTTCACAAGCAGGATCCGGAGAGTGCAATTTACCAGTGTCAGAAAAGCCTGGCCTGCCAGCATTGGAGAAAACGGAACCCAGGTGCTGTCTTCGGAAGGCGGGGGCTGCTGGGCATACATGAAAAGGCTGGAGGTTGACCTGACGAATAAAGGGGAGCAAGGGAACTTGCATTTCAAAGACAGCCGTGTCACACAGAGAACATCTTGGCCACAAAAATACCCTTCATTGTCAATTTGATTGACACAGTAGGGCCAAATTCTCCCCTTGCGCGCACACGTGTTGGGCTCCACTTGGCTTAGCTGGAAACTGTGGATAACCATCCTGAAAATAGGGCTTTGATTGTGGGGTTCCTGAGAGAGACCCCCAGACACACAATGCATTTCAGGCTTCCTGGGACATTCAGGTAACATTCTTGGCATGAACCCTTCAGCTTCTGTTGTCACTTTCGGATATTCTGCGGTGGGCCAGTAGGGATCAGTAAATAAGGCCTAGCATCAGTATGGAGACAAAACCACCTTGGGCCTGACTGCTGGCCAGGCCCTGCATTGGCCCCAGTGACCAGTCTCTGCCAACCTAGGGACGACATTGCCCCTAAGAGGCCCTGTTGAAAGCCATCTGAAGATGGAGTTGATCCAGGGCTGTGATGTTATCCTCTCTGACAGGGAACCTACAGCGTGTCCGACTTGGCACTTGCCCGTGAAGTGAAGGAGGACTTGGATTTTCAAGTTGTGGGTTTTTTTAAATGAATTTTGAATCATGGATATATTCTTTTGGGGACCAAACCCTGGCCCCACTGAAGTAAATGGGAATCTTGGCCACTGAGTGCTAGGAGATCAGGATTTGGCCTCTAATGAATGGAGACCCCGATCAGATTGTTTTTTTAGGAGCACGTCAGTCCTCCGGTAAGAGCGTGTGTACAGCTGGAGAACACACATATACAGCCATGTGCAGGGCTAGATTGTTTTCAAGAGATCGCTGCACTGGGGCACTTTTAGGCATAGGCTGGGGAACTGCTGCTAGGGACTCAACAGCTAATGAGCATCACGCTGCACGGTGACTGCTGTGACGCTTACCAGCAGACCAGAAGCACCCTGTGCCCTCCTGCTCCCTGTCCCATTCCTTATCGCTGAGCAGAGCCAGGGCCAGCCCTCTGGAGCAGGAATTGAGGCATTTAAGTTGAGCCGGATGAGTGGAAGAGAGCCATTGTGGGGGACCAAATCCCGTCTTTGCCTAAGACATAACAAACATCAGAGCAGGCCCTGGCTCTGTGCACGGGCGACATAGAATAACTGGAGTGACGACCTCCTGAAGAGTAATCGGTGAGTCCATAGGGATAGGACACAGGTTTGTCCTGGTAATTTTAGCGCGTTCTGTGATGAAACACTTTCTTCATCTGATTCATCGCTGTTACTTACCAGACGGTTTAGCCTAATGTCAACCAGCATGGCTGCTGGGATAAGGATGGTAATCAGAATCACAGGGTTGGAAGGGACCTCAGGCCGTCATCTAGTCCAACTCCCTGCTCAAAGCAGGACCAATCCCCAGACAGATTTTTGCCCCAGATCCCTAAATGGCCCCCCACAAGGATTGAACTCATAATCCTGGATTTAGCAGGCCAATGCTGAAACCACTGTACTACAGGCACGTGTAACAACATGACCAATCAGGATGATTCCACATGGCCTTGACCAGCCAAGAGAAGCTTGAGGCTAATTCTTAGTGGTGACGGCCCCTTTGAGCCGTGGCCATGAAACCTGGGCGAGAGTGGATTCCCGTGGAGAAACGTCAGTAAATGCAGCGGCACTGCTGCTGCTATTTCAGTGCAGTGTCACGGGGAGGTTTGATTTTACACTGGAATTCAGACAGTTCCAGCTAACGGAGTTGGGACTCCCAGACGGTTGCATTTTAAGGCAATTATTGCTATTGTTGGGCAGACCAGACGCCAATCACAGCCACCTGTAACAGGGTGGTTTGCCCCTTTAAGGCCAGGGCACTCTGAGGCCAGCCCTGATCAATGATCAGAGGTGGCTACAAAGGATGGGGAGAGCTCGGTTGGAGGAAGCTGCAGGAAGACGGCTGGCTCCTGCAGCTGTCCTGGAAGGTGAGGGGGAGATGCAAAGGGACAGGCCCCTGGGGGCCCAGCAACCTACCATGATTACAGGAATAACTTTGAATTTTGTATTTGAAGAGAGGTCCTGAGCAGACTTTGTGATGTGCCGAGGAGCCAGCCGGCAGCCGACGGCAAGGCACTACCACGCTCCGAGGGTTTCAGTTCACTCTAGCCTGCTGTCTGTGTTTGTTTTCATTCCTCTCATCACCGATAGCCTGGAAGATGCTGCACACTCCGGTTTATGTGCGGCCTCATCCAAATTCAGGCAAGGGCTGTGCTGGCCAATTTAATCTTCTCGATGGTGGGCTGGGGACTGGTAGCTTGGGAGATGGTCAGAAAGGATTGGATAGCTCCCTCTATACTCTCTGAAGCAGGGGAGAGGATCTGGGGCCCCTGTGCTCCCTGCTGCTGAAATTGCCCCATTAACACTTCCACAAGTAATTGCATCTAGCAATCAGTGAATCTTCACTAGCAAAACTCCCCAGGCAGGAGAGCGTCCTCCCTGATAGTGAACTGCATTACAGGGAGAAAAGCTAATTACCCTGCAGCAGCATTTGATTCTCTCCCTCTTCCTGAATCTTGACCCACATTTCCAGGGCCCGGTGCTGACTGCCTTGTGACTCCCACTCAAGCCAGTGTCTCTCAGCATCTGAGCCTGAGTTCATACCTGGGACGAGTGGATTAACGCAAGGTGAAACTGGTTAGGAGTGGATAATGCTGCTTTGCAATAAATAAACTAAGTACGTCTAGATCAAACAACGAGGAGTCCTTGTGGCACCTTAGAGACTAACACATTTATTTGGGCATACACTTTTGTGGGCTAGAACCCACTTCACAGATGCATGGAGTGGAAAATACAGTAAGCAGTATATATATACAGCACATGAAAAGATATATATACTACTTACTGTATTTTTCACTCATGCATCTGATGAAGTGGATTTTAGCCCACAAAAGCTTATGCCCAAATAAATGTGTTAGTCTCTAAGGTGCCACAAGGACTCCTCGTTGTTTTACCGATACAGACTAACACGGCTGCCACTCTGAAACCTGTCTAGATAATACTTAGTCCTGCCTTGAGTGCAGGAGATGGGACTAGAAGACTTCTTGAGGTCCCGTCCTGTCCTACGATTCTATGTAATAAAAATAAAGCAGCCAATAAATGTCATCAGCCTGGCCTAAAAGGTGAAGCTCTGATCTCCCCCCTGGCTGCCTAGACTGACTCTGGGGAGCTCAGATAAAATGGGATCCATAGCAGATACACTCCCAAGTGTTGGGTGTTTTTTAAAGTAAAACCATCCTCGTGTTTGTTTGTCTATCAGACACGGGCATCTGGGATCAAATACTGGAGTGAAACTAACCAACTCTGCTGTCAGACACGTGTCCTGGCTCAGCCGTCACTAACTAAGATATAGAACTAACAGTAACATTTGTTGCTGGGGATTTTGAACAATGCATGGGAAAGAGGCAGACAGCCTGTACGGAAAAACAGATACAATAGAAATTGATCATCATCCCCCTACACGACGCTGCCAGACACTGGCACTTGGCTACATTCACTCAGAAACCCTCCAGCACAGGCTCTGGGACATGACAGGACCCTATGGGGGTCCACACTCAGGCCCCGCAGACCATTAGTGGTTATGTTTATCCCCTAGTGCTGGGGCAATCCTTCGGGCAGGCTTTCCTTTTCCTGCTACTGTGTTGCCAAAGAACCATTCTGGGGCTTCGTCGTGGCATTAAGCTTCCTCCTCGTGCCGTGGCATGTTTCGATTCTGAGAGGTGTCAGCTGCACAAAGACCAGGAGCCAAAGTGGCAGCGAGTGTGTGCTTGGTAAAAGCAGTTCTCTTCCAGGTGCCAGAATGAGAATGTGTCCCTGTCTCTTCGGGCATCTGGAGCGTGTTTCTCCATTGCTGCTGAGAAAAAGGTAGGGAGCAGATTCTGCACAGGAAGTTGAGCTGGTATCTCTAACGGGCAGAAATCGTTAGTTCCCTCAACTCCTGTGGAGAACTCAATCCTGCACTGCTTCATATTAAATGGGAGTTTTAGCCAAGTGTGCTGAGTTGGTGATGAGTTTACACTACAGTTCTCGTTTGGCTCTATCATTCTGAGGGTTTGCAGTCATGCATGTTTCATGTTCTTTTTGCTGAGTACCTGGGCAAGCAATACACCTGTCCTGTTACACATCGGCTGTCTGCACTATCTACGGTGATTGGCCAACAGCTATCCTTCCCTTTCTTCTTTAATTACACTGCTACCTGCTGGCCAATGTTGATGTGTAGGCAGGGCCGGCGCAACCCATTAGGCGACCTAGGCGGTCGCCTAGGACACTAACATTTGGGGATCTTCAGCCGCCCCAATCGTCGTCGGTATTTCGGGGGCGGGACCTTCCGCCACCTAGAGCAGCAAAAAAGCTGGTGGCACTCCTGTGTGTAGGAGTTTTCCCTCCTGGAAAGCGTCTTGAAAATATTTGCCACACGGTGCAATCTGGGCCATTCTAATGGTGGTAAGTGCATCTTTCAGGGGCCTGATTTCCACTGGTGCTGAGCACTGCAACTCCCATTGTAAAAATATTTGTCTGTGCTCCAGAGATCTTTTGTTTCTGGCAGGACCAACTGAACAACAGGTCTCAAAATGGGAAGTATCTTTTGCAGACATTTTGAAATAAACTTTATTTTGTTAAAACAAATTCACTGAATTTTTAAATGTTTTTGCTTGTCATTTCTCCCCCCCCCCTTTAAAAATGTTTTTTTTTTTGGGGGGGGGGGAGGAGGGCAGGGGAAACAAAAAATGAAAAACTTTGACCACCCTGAAAATTTCCATTAAAATTTTCGGTTTGATTAACAAACCAAACCAATTCGGCAAAAAAAAGTGTTTGATGAGAACAATACCCCACATTTGATTTAAAAAAATGAAGCTGTTATTGATCTGGCGCAATGGAATTTTTCTCCCTCCTTTCTGTTGATAACTTGATGATATGCAGAAAGTGACCCCTCGGCAAGCTTTGGTAATGTGGCACCAGAGAACCAGTGTGGCTATTGAGGGGAGCACCTGCTTTTATAGCTCTCCTTGTCATAGTCACCAGACCCTTGCATACTCATGTTGCTTAAGTAATGCTGGGAGTCAATAGCCCTGCCCTTTCCCCCATAACTGTCACCCGCAGGTACAACACACATTACCTCTTGGTCCTGATCATCTCGAAACAAATCTCACATGCCCCTCACTGCACTATAAGAAACCAAACGGAGCAGCAAGGTCGGTCTGTAGCAGGTCCAAGACCCATTGCCCTGGGTTTATGCTAGCTGAGAGACAAGGTGATATCTTTTTATGGACCAACTTCTGTTGGTGAGAGTGACAAGCTTTCAAGCTTACACGGAGCTCTTCTCCAGGTCTGGGAAACGTACCCACCTTGTTTCTCTAATATCCTGGGACCAACACCACTGCAAGAACTCTGCGTATATTTGTGTTAGCTGCTGTTTGCCCCTCATGCCCTTTATTAGGTTAGCAGACTTCTCAAACTGCTGTCCTCTCCCTATGCCGCTTTGCTTTGTGCCACATTCTCTTCTCTTTTCATGTGTCAGGGCCTGATTTTTGCACTCACTGACACTAATTTTACATTGGTGCAAAGTCACTGGCTTCGGTGGACTTGTTTACCCTGAAAGGTGAGAGGAGAACCAGGTTCTTAAAGGTATCTATGCAAACCCTGGGTTTCTGCATGTCAGACAAATCCTCTTCATCAAAGAGCAATGGGATAAGTTGGGAACTTTTCATAAAGTCTCATTAGCCCGGCTGATCACTCCACAGACATAAATATGGTAAACTTCATTACTAAGCAATTGGAGACAGGCTACATGCAAAGAGACTAACAAGAGCTCTGTGTGGCTCGAAAGCATCTCTCTCAACAGAAGTTGGTCCAATAAAAGATATTATCTCCCTCACCTTGCCTCAGAAAAACCTCTGTAATGTATGCATATAATCTGGGGAGGTATAATAAGTATTAAAATCACTAAGTAAGATGTAATCAGGACTTAGTGTGGTATCTCTGCAGAGGAAAAAGACATTCCTGAAGAAGAACTAGTATCAATTCTGGCACCATTTGGAATGAGAACAATTTCCATTGTTTTTCAGTTCACTTGCAAGTCCTATCTCAAAACTTCCATGTTGTCCAAAAAACTCCAAACAAGACTTCTCACTCAAACAGGCATTTCTAGTATCATTTTTTTTCCACATTCACACAGTCTCATGATTTGTAAAGATCACTTCTTAGCTCTTTGCCTAGCCTTTGTGTGCACTAAGCTGTTGAGAGTTGAGTCCACATTGATTAGCCGCACCTTGTGATTTCTGGAGATGCTTGCTCTGGGCAATGGCTGCTCTGTGTGTATCACTTTTGGAACGATCCAGCAACGAAGTCTTATCTCTTGAATCATCATGGACAGATGACAAATGAAGAATAGCAGCTTGATGAATTTCTGCTCTGCGTTCCCAGCAGAGTCGGTGGTGCACATCCAGAGTACATCAGGTAGGTTGTCTTCCCCCTTTTCCCCCTGGTCAACATCTAGGCTCCCAGTGTAGGTGTTCCAAGCCCCATTCCTCTCCCAACCCTGTAATCCCTCCAACCTTTTACTCAGCACTAATGAGTCTCCTGAAGACCCGCTGTGTAGTCTGTCCAACCCCACAGCTGCCAGCACAAATTTCATTAAGTATGTGTCTAAGAGTAGGCTCTTTAGATTAGAGAAATGGTGTCTCTGCTGCACTTTAGATTCCTACACAAACGTGAAGTGAACAGGAAAAGAGCGTTTCTAACTGAGCTGTAGTTTGTGGGCTTTTTTAATTTGCAAAGGATAGATCATAAAACTACTCAGACTACTGTACATTTGGCCATAACTCTCGCTTTCCTTCTCGGCGGAACTGATTTTAGTTTTGAGTGTGGGTGAGGGGCTTTCCGATTGCATAGCCCCCCTTTGTCAATGTCATGGGGTCTTATCCACATCTGCGGTGTGATCATGAAAAGCAACTGTCCCTTCATGCTCGGTCCCATCCTGAAGGCGTCTCTATTACATGTGAACTGATCCCCATTACACCCTGTGAAAGTTAATGATTCCTCGGCTCACCAGGAACTTTTTCTGAGTGAAGGAGCAGCTACTGTCATATGGATCTATCAGTTACCCCAGGCTAACATGTATACTGACCTGTCCAAATGAGGAGGGAATGTTTGCTGCATAGCAATCAATTATTTCTCCCAGTGCCTGAGGACAGTTGTGTTTTACATCACTGTGTGTTGTACGCTGTGTTTTATACTGAAGATCTGTTGTTTTTCTCCCCCGCACAGTCACAGGAGGGGTCATGAGCATCTATGAACCACTGCAACTCCCACTTTCCAAAGGATTTAAAATAAGACTGACATTTTGGCATAAGACCTGATCCTGAGAACAATGCGTTGATGGCAGTAGGAGCTCAGCAACACTCGCATCAAGGCCAGAGTTAACGCAACAAGATATTATAGGGGCGAGAAAGCCAAAACAAAACACTCCCACCTCTTAGAAGCATCAATAATTTTGGAACACAATGCTAAGAATATCGCTCAGGGATTGTCTGCTGTCCATCTGTCACAACGGCGAGAACCATCGCGCTTAACAACTTTCACAAGCCTCTTCTCCCAGAATGAGTACAAAAGGGCTTCCTTTGTGGAAGGTGCTTTCTGCACCTCAGGGTCCAGAGCTAGTCAGTCCCTGTAGAAATGGAAGAGAAAATGGAATGTTTTGGTGAAACGCTCTGTGTCACCATGAATGCCTCCTTCTCCATTCTTTCATCTTGCTCTTGAATTTTCTCTAATGTTTTCCCAACAGAGACCTCAGTAAGATCAGATCAGCTACACACGATCCTGCCTCTTGTTAGCAGGAGTCTGGCGGCAGGTAGACGATTAAAGGAAATTCTTACCATGCGAGCACTTATGACAAGGAAAATTACCATCCCAGATGTGAGACAAAGAATTGCTCTTATAGTACCTACCGGCAGGCATTTGACAGCGTGACTTTTTCTCTGATCTTGGAGGAAATTATCTACCTTTTTCATCAGGATAAACTTACACTCACCACAATGACAAATGAAAAGAAAGACACGCTCTTTGGAAAGCAAGTTGGTTTTGTGGCTAAGGCGCTGGATGGGGACTCCAGAGAGCTGGGTTCATCTGACTCTGATGTAGACCCCTTGGGCATATCACTTCAGGTTTGATCCACTGAAGTCAGTGGAGAGACTTCCTTATGAGTGGGCTTTGGATCACAGCCTTTAAAATGTCTTTGTGCTTCAGTTCTCCAGTTACAACATGAGGATAATAATAATAATACCTCCTTTGTCTGTCTTGTCTAATTAGATTGATAACTCGTCAGGGCAGGAACTGTCTCTCACTATGAGTATGTGCGATGAGGAGCCTACCACAATGGGGTCCCAATCTTTGATGGGGCGTCTATGTGCTATTGCAATATAGATAATAAAAGAGTGGGTTGGTACCTGGAGATGGCAAAAGGACACTGAATACAAGGGCATGTGTGACTGACTACTTTGGGGCCTGAAGCATACTACAATCTATTTGGGTCACTGTGTCACTGATGGGCTAAAATATATAGCACTATTAATCTTCCTAGATTAAGAATGAATGGGCAAGGAAGTGCCCATGATAAGTCATGACAAGCCACAAACAATCTCCTACAATCAGCCTATTGATCTTACTACTTCAAGGATAGGTCAATAACATGATGGTGAAAAAATGTCTGAAGCAATGAGCAAAAATCAGTTGCCTAAGAAGGAACTTTTAGTTAAAAGTTGAACAAAATTTTATAGCAAACTTTGGAGATACTGTAAAATAATTGCTCAAGATAAGAGGTTGCCTTTAGGGAGTGCTCTTTACCAGAGGTTTCATTGTATGTTGTCATCAGTTTTATTTAACTCATTTCTAACATGAATTTTTGTTGATAAATAAGCTTTATTTTTGTGGAGAAAGTGCCATTGTCAAGACAATATCCGGGAAACTACAGGCTTGTTAGTTTGACCTCAATTGTAGGCAAGGTCTTAGAACAAATTCTGAAAGAGAAAGTAGTTAAAGACATGGAGGTAAATGGTAATTGGGATAAAATCAGCATGGTTTTCTGAAAGGTAGATCATGCCGGACCAACCTGATTTCTTTGAGAAGATAACTCATTTTTGTAGACAAAGGAAATGCAGTAGATCTTATCTACCTGGCTTTCAATAAGGCATTTGATACAGTTCCACATGGGAAATTATTAGTTAAATTGGAGAAGATGGGGATTAATGAGAATTGAAAGGTGGATAAGGAACTGGTTAAAGGGGAGGCTACAGTGGGTCACACTGAAAGGTGAATTGTCAGGCTGGAGGGAAGTTACTAGTTCAGTTACTCAGGGATTAGTCTTGGGACTGATCTTATTTAACATTTTTTATTCATGACCTTGCACAAAAAGCGGGTGTGTGCTAATACAGTTTGCAGATGACCCAAAGTTTGGAGGTATTGCCAATATGGAGGAGGACCTGGAATATCATACAAGAAGATCTGGACAACCTTGAAAACTGGAGTAATAGAAATGAGATGAAATTTAATAGTGTAAAGTGCAAGGTCATGCACTTAGGAACTAACAAGAAGAATTTTCGCTATAAGGCGGGGTCGTATAAGTTGGAAGCAACAGAGGCTAAGAAAGACTGGGGTGTATTGGTTGATCACAGGATGTTTATTAGTCACCAATGTGATGTGGCCTTGAAAAAGGTTAACACAATCCTTGGATGCATCAGGTGAAGTATTTCCAGGGGATATAGGGAAGTCTTAGTACCATTATAGAAGGCATGACTGATGAGACCTCATCTGGAAGACTGTGTGCAGTTCTGGTCCTCCATGTTTAAGAAAGATGAATGCAAACTGGAGCATGTGCAGAGAAGGGCTACTAGGATGATCCGAGGAGATGAGATTTAAAGAGCTTGGCTTGTTTAGCTAGCAAAGGCCAAGGGAGGTATGCTTGTTGATAGAGAGAGGTAAATAGTGGTGTCCACCAGGGGTCTGTATTGGGATCAGTCCTATTCAAGACTGAGGGGAAAAACAACTGAGGAGAGTTGGCAGTGTTTCAAAGGGACACTATTAAGGGCCCAAAAGCAAGCTATTCCACTGTTTAGGAAAGATAGAAAATGTGGCAAAAGACCACCTTGGCTTAACCACGAGATCTTGCATGATCTAAAAAAATAAAAAGGGATCATATAAAAAATGGAAACTAGGACAGATTTCAAAGGATGAATATAGGCAAACAACACAGGAATGCAGGGGCAAGATTAGAAAGGCAAAGGCACAAAATGAGCTCAAACTAGCTACAGGAATAAAGGGAAACAAGAAGACTTTTTATCAATACATTAGAAGCAAGAGGAAGACCAAAGACAGGGTAGGCCCACTGCTCAGTGAAGAGGGAGGAACAGTAACAGGAAACTTGGAAATGGCAGAGATGCTTAATGACTTCTTAGTTTCGGTCTTCACGAGAAGTCTGAAGGAATGCCTAACATAGTGAATGCTAATAGGAAGGGGGTAGGTTTAGCAGATAAAATAAAAAAAGAACAAGTTAAAAATCACTTAGAAAAGTTAGATGCCTGCAAGTCACCAGGGCCTGATGAAATGCATCCTAGAATACTCAAGGAGCTAATAGAGGAGGTATCTGAGCCTCTAGCTATTATCTTTGGGAAATCATGGGAGATGGGAAAGATTCCAGAAGACTGGAAAAGGGCAAATATAGTGCCCATCTATAAAAAGGGAAATAAAAACAATCCAGGAAACTACAGACCAGTTAGTTTAACTTCTGTGCCAGGGAAGATAATGGAGCAAGTAATTAAGGAAATCATCTGCAAACACTTGGAAGGTGGTAAAGTGATAGGGAATAGCCAGCATGGATTTGTAAAGAACAAATCATGTCAAACCAATCTGATAGCTTTCTTTCATAGGATAACGAGTCTTGTGGATAAGGGAGAAGCTGTGGATGTGGTATACCAAGACTTTAGTAAGGCATTTGATACATTCTTGCATGATATTCTTATCGATAAACTAGGCAAATGCAATTTAGATGGGGCTACTATAAGGTGGGTGCATAACTGGCTGGATAACCGTACTCTGTAACTTGAAACTCTTTAAACCATGATTTGAGGACTTCAGAAACTCAGCCAGAGTTTAGGGGTCTATTACAGGAGTGGATAAGTAAGTGTAGCGGGGTGGACACCCGCTCCTGCCTTGAGGGGTTGGAAAAGCCCTGCAGAGGGCTGGGGCTGGGCGAGGTAAAACCCTGGCTGATTGGGGAAGTAGCTGCAGCTGGGCCACACCCTAATCAGAGCCCAGATGGCCGGTATAAAGAGGCTGGGAGCCAGGTGCTTAAGAGTCTCTCTCTGCCTCCAGAGAGAGAAGGGCCTGGCTGTAGGGAGCTAGACACAGAGTACCTGGGTGGAGCAAGGCTGGGGAGCTCCAGCCTAGAAAGCCCCAGGCTGCGGCCTAGGAGAAGGCCAAGGGGTACTGGGGGTTGCAGAGGGCAGCCCGGGACTAGGCCAAGGCAGCAGGTCCAAACCTGACCTTGCTGATGATGAGTGGCCTATACTGCAGTCTGCCCCAAGAGAGTGGGGGCTAGTTGGTGACTGGCAGGGGCCTTATCCTGAGGCAAGGTGGGGTTAGTGGGTGGGGGTTCCCCTGGGAGTGGAGACCACCGTGTGTGGGTATTGCCAGGGGGCAGCACCCAGAGCAAGGGGCACCGGGGTGCTGGGAGGGACACGGGGCCAGTGCAGATGACAGGGCGGATCACTGGCCTGCAGAGGGCGCTCCAGAGGCTGGTGAGCTAATTCCCTGGATGACCAGCAGGAGGCGCCGCAGGGGAGAGTCTGGACCTTCTACAGTAAGGTTTTGTGTCCTGCAAGGTGTAGGAGGTCAAACTAGACGATCATGATGGTCCCTTCTGGCCTGAAAGTCTGAGTCTATAAAGTCAGATCCTGTAAAGAACAATAATAATCTTTATTCTACTTGGTTTGAAATATTACAGCACTATAGATTCTCAATAGCTAACAAAATACTGCATATTGTGTACTATATATAATCCCTTATTATAATAGCATGCTTCACAATAACCATTTACTTATGCGAACCAGTATAAGCAGGCTATATTAAATGTCCGCATCAGGCATAAAAATAAATACTTGATATGCCTGAACACTTTATAGACAACTATAATTCACACCATAAATATGATATGGATTGCAATATTGCATATAAAGCAATCCTTTAAATACCAGTTTTTGCATTTCACATTTCAGTCTAGCTGGTTCCTCGTCAAACCAAAACCTGTGGATATTTTGAAAAGCAATATATGATGTAAACATAATATTATCTCAAACAACGTATCATTGTGCTAGAAGTAGAGTAGATATCTTAGGCATCTAAATCAGTTCAGCTCACACAAACCAAGGCATATATTAGATTTGATCTTGCCTGAGAATCAGGAGGGAGCTGACTTGCATCTGATGTTGCCAGTTGAAGTCAATGGAGCTATGTGCGACAGACCCAGACCAGTGGGATACAGGAGTCTCGTAGAGGGCAAATATACTGGTCACTGGATGAGTAGTTTTCTGTTCCCTGAGTGACCAGCGCAGGGGCTGCACTAGAGTAATCAGGAACCTGCTAGAACCAGTTAAGGCATGTGGGCTAATTAGGTCACCTGGAGCCAATTAAGAAGAAACTGCTAGAATCAATTAAGGCAGGCTAATCAGGGCACCTGGGTTTTAAAAGGAGCTCACTTCAGTTTGTGGTGTGAGTATGAGAAGCTGGGAGCAAGAGGCGCAAGGAGCTGAGAGGGAGAGGGTGAGCTGCTGGAGGACTGAGGAGCACAAGCGTTATCAGACACCAGGAGGAAGGTCCTGTGGTGAGAATAAGGAAGGTGTTTGGAGGAGGCCATGGGGAAGTAGCCCAGGTAGTTGTAGCTGTCATGCAGCTGTTACAGGAGGCACTATAGACAGCTGCAGTCCACAGGGCCCTGGGCTGGAACCTGGAGTAGAGGAGTAGGTTCCCCCCAAACCTCCCAATTGACCTGGACTGTGGGCTCTTCCAGAGGGGAAGGTCTCTGGGCTGTTCCCCAACCCACATGGTGAATCTCTGCGGCAAGAAAATCTACCAATAAGTGCAGGACCCACCAAGATAGAGGAACTTTGTCACATATGTTAATTTACACCAGACTTTAAATGAAGTTCCCAAACTGCTCTGAGATCCTGCAAGTGTTGTATTTTTACCTGCATAACCAACACAAGTCTTGTTAGGCATGTTTAGTAGGTGCAGTGAATGTACAGTAAAGAGTGCAGTCTCTAGACAGAAGCAGAGAGAGACAATCCCTTAACCAATGAAAGAAGCAGCTCATTCTGGTTTATTAGCCTTCTATCCATAAAACATTTTAACAACCTTTCCCTAACCAGGCATTTCCCAGGAACAAACGTGCAGAGCTGACTTTCATTTTTCATTCCTTTTGAAAATTTGGGAAATAAAAAATAAAAGCTGCTGGGGAACCACTAGCAATAATTTGATTCTCTATCTGCAGTGGAAAATTTTAAATGGATTTTCTCTGTTCACCCACTTACATTCAGACCCTAATTGTTCTCCTCTCTGCTTCATAGCAGCCGGGCGAGGGATTGGGGTGAGCTTGCTCGCATGAAGAGGAGATCTTGGAGGAAGTCCCACTAATGGGGGCAAAAAAAAAATCCAATCTCAATTTGTACATATCCTTAATGTGCACAATTCTGTTTTACAATGGAGTCTTCATTAAGTGGAAAGGAACACAACACCCTGCACAAAAGAACACAACTAGTTCTTTAGGATTGAGCAAGTTCAGGAACGTCACAGACAAAGCCAGTCAGACTATTTGTTGTGTAAAAAAAAAAAAAAAAAGCATGTGGTGAAATTTGCCTGATTGCAAATGGTCCACACCCAGATTATGATTTTTACAAATGTTATTTATTCCCAATTGTTTGACTATTTGATATGACCACATGTCGGTCAGTGGAGTGCATGTATACTGTTTCTATCGAGTTTACATTTGATGATTTGCCATTTGGAATTTGCTACCTGAGCTGTGTGGTTGATCACTAAAGGCATGTAGGATTGGTTGGGATCACTGAGTGGGTAACCTAGCTTTTCAGACTTCTTCTGCCCAAAACAAATTTAGCTTCAGCACCTATTAATTTCAGCAATGGGCCCAAACTTCACTTTATTTGAACTTTCACAGGAATAAACCTTTGCTCATACGAATGTTTGCAAAAAGTGAACAAAAACCGAGGTGCTCAAAATAGGTTTTCCTGCCCATAGACATGTTTGCAAATGCCCCCCGTTTGAGTCCTGATCCTGGCTCACCAGGACGCTAACAGAGCACCAGAAAGTCTGATCTGTCAGTCATGAAAGCAAGTAACACCAAACCGTCAGGCTTTAAAATGGCCTCAAAACCAGTTTCTCCCCAGTATTGGACGTTCAGCTGCGTGACTCAGGGTACGTCTTTGCTGCAAAAGAGGTGTGATCTTAGCGGGGGTTATCTAACTCATGTTAGCTAAATTGGGTTAAAACAGTAGTGAAGACATGGCGACTTGCCTTTTAACTGGGGTTAGCAGCTTGAGTTAAAGCCAAGAGGGGTGCCTGGATTTGAACTTGAGCTGCTCACCCCCATTAAAGCCAGAATCATAATGTCTTCGCTGCTATTAGAATAAGGAGTACTTGTGGCACCTTAGAGACTAACAAATTTATTTGAGCATAAGCTTTCGTGGGCTTCATCAGATGCATGCAGTGGAAGATACAGTGGGAAGATATATATACACAGAGGACATGAAAAAATGGGTGTTGCCATACTAACTAAAATGAGGGTAATCAGTTAAGATGAGCTATTGTCAGCAGGAGAAAAAAAAACCTTTGTAGTGATAATCAGGATGGCCCATTTCCAACAGTTCACAAGAATGTGTGAGTAACAGTAGGGGGGAAAATTAGCATGGGGAAATAGGTTTTACTTTGTGTAATGACCCATCCACTCCCAGTCTTTATTCAAGCCTAATTTAATGGTGTCCAGTTTGCAAATTAATTCCAATTCTGCAGTTTCTCATTGGAGTCTGGTTTTGAAGTTTTTTTTGTTGGAGTATTGCGACTTTGAGGGCTGCTATTATAACCTCAGTTGGCTAACCTGACTTAAGAGCACACCTTCTATCTGCAGTGAAAACATTCTCTTAAAGTGCCCTCCGACACCTCTGGAAATTTCTCAACTGGTGAAACAGTGTCCCAGAAACCTCATTCCACCATGGTTTGCTAGCCCAGGTGTGGAGTGCACCTGACCCTCTCCACCACCAGCTGAAAAGATCTGGTAAAGAGGACTGTTGACTGACACCTTTTGTCAAGCACAGCTTAACAAACTGTAAGCACAGCTAGAGCAGGGCCACGTCTGACGCTTCCTAATGATGGAATTCTGTTAGTTCAGAACAAGGGCTTAGGGATCTGAGAGGTCACTTCAATCTCCTGCACTTGCTTCCTTTGGGAAGGGCTACCAGCATGCCCATAAGGTGAAAATGTCAGGGCTGACTGCTCCACAACAGCTGGCTTCTGGGTAATAATTGACTTCCCCACTTCTCCTTTCAATATGTTGCCGGGCAGGGCCGGCTCCAGCATTTCTGCCACCCCAAGCAAAAAAAGCTGCGATCGCAATTGCGACCGGCAGCAATTGGGGGGGGGGGGGAGCCATGATCGGCGGCGGCAGGTCCTTCGCTCCTAGAGGGAGTGAGGGACCTGCCACCCCCGAATTGCCACACATGCTGCCCCTCTCCCTTGGCCGCCCCAAGCACCTGCTTGTTAAGCTGGTGCCTGGAGCCGGCCCAGTTGCTGATATAAGTTTTGTTTTCTTGTTCCCAAACCATATATTTTCTTGTGTCAGATTCTCTCTCCAATCTTGATCCAATATGTTCATACTTTACATCAATGATTTTCAACCTGCAGTCTACAGACCCCTATGTCTCAGATTTCCAAAGAGGTCCGCACCTACCTTTGAAAAGTTTTAGGGGGTCTGCAAATGGGAAAAAAAGGTTGAAAACCACAGCTTTACATAACTAGCTGGGTATGTTTCTGAGACCTTACTCAGAGGCTGTCTGTGCAAATTTGCAATGATCATTTTTACAAGGAACCCCGGCCCCCTCAGTTGACTGCAGTTCTAAATTTCTCTAATACTGTTGAATGCTCTCAAAGACTCATCTACAATGAGAGGGATGCTGGTTAGTGGTCCTAGAATGAGAAGAGCTATGGTCTTCTAGGTGATGTGGCATTAGATTAGTTAGGGGGCCTAGATTCTAGTCTTGCTTTCTCCACTGACCTGCTGTGTGACTTGAGGGGTGAGTCACTTCTCTATGTTTCTTCTCCCACCGTTGTTTCTGTCTTGGCTATTTAGACTGTAAGTTCTTCAGAGCAGGGACTGTCTCATATGGTTTGTACAGGGCTAGCACAATGGGGCCCTGAGGTCAGCTGGGGCCTCTATGCTATTACAATATAAATAATGATAAATAGGTCTAAGAGTGAGGAACTCCTGGGGTTTTAGCCCTGGCTTTGATATAGATTCCTTGGTAGCCTTGGGCAAGTCATTAAACTTCTCTGCTTCAGTTCCCCCACTGATAATACAAGGATCCTTGCCTACCTTACAGAATAGTTAATGTTAGTAAAGTCCATAAAAGTGCCAGAGATGTCACAAATCTCACTTAAGTCTGAAGATAAAAAGATTACAGGCCAAAGGAGCAGTGTGTGGGTGTGTAGAAAGTTTCTATATGCAAATCAAACAGGAGACAGTAAACAAGGAGCTCCTGAGGGCTTAGGAGATGCAGAAGCAAGGAGAAAAAATGTTTCTGGAATGATGGACACAAGAAAGCAAAGGCTTGATTGGCGAGATGTGTGTGTAAGTGCAGACAAGAAAATATTTATTCTTCAAATTCTGTTCTCAGTTTTGCAGGTTACAGAAAAACCTCTCTCACCCTGTCTCATTTGGCTGTTCCGTCTGTGATGGCTCCTAATTTTACATTCCATTCTAAATTGTTCTCTCTATAGCCACAAGTGCTGGATCCAGATTTTAAAATCTGTCTATGTACATAATTTGTGTGTGCAACTAGTACATTTACATACACAATTCAGTAGTGCAGAAACAATGCAGCTGGTCATTTACCTGTGCAAATTACTCACCTTTGTGGCAAGTATCAGAGGGGTAGCCGTGTTAGTCTGAATCTGTAAAAAGCAACAGAGGGTCCTGTGGCACCTTTGAGACTAACAGAAGTATTGGGAGCATAAGCTTTCATGGATAAGAACCTCACTTCTTCAGATGCAAGACTTGCATCTGAAGAAGTGAGGTTCTTATCCATGAAAGCTTATGCTCCCAATACTTCTGTTAGTCTCAAAGGTGCCACAGGACCCTCTGTTGCTTTTCACCTTTGTGGGAATTGGATTCTAATATAATACCTATTTCAGGATCATTTCCTGGGTGGTAGAAATTTTAAATAGATTTAAAAATAATAAATGAACTGTTTAAAAGCTATAAATATATTTTTGATAAGAAATGGTTATTTCCTATCATCATGTAGGACAGTCTGTACAGAGAACAGAAATGACTCTTAGGACCTATTTATTATATATTTATGAAGCCTACTTCATATGAATAGGAATGTTTGCAGGTATCTTTTAAATGGCAAAGAAAACGGTTCTGTTTGGATTTAACATTTCCTTCTGAAATGGTGTGAACAGGAACACCACCATTATACTAGAGCCAGAAGGAAAAACGGACCAGAAAGTCACTACCATCAAAAGCGAAATTGACCCATGTCGTTGTTTGACCAGAGAGTGAAATGTGAACTAAGTTAACAGTCTCTAAATGCTGAAAAGGAGGTTCGATGGGGAAAAACTCGGTTGTAATAAGCTAAGGGGTGGCTAATGACAAAGGAAAGAATTGACGGAATCCCTGATAAAGGTGGGTTATTGCTGGAGGATTTGTTGCACACCCGTCCAATGACAGCAGCAGGCCTTTAGGGAAGGGTCACTTTCACATTAATTGGACTTTTTCAAACCAGCCTTTTTGTTCCCAACACTCCCTTTGTTTTTGGCAGGCTTACCCTGGTCCCGCAGACTAGTTTGTCTGTCACCTGCCCCCCTCTCTCCCCTTACAGTCCAGGGTACTCTGCTGCCCCCACCTCCCTCCTGCTGGCTGGAGCTCGGAGCAGAAGGCCACCACTGCCTCGCTGTCTGGAAATAAGGTGATCGGCGCTGCTTTTTGCTCCCCGTGCGTCAGTTTTACTCAGTTCTGCCCCTACGACGGGGCTCGGTTTTCCTGGTCATCGCGGAGCTGAGCGAAGGCGAGACGCTAGCTGGGGTCCCGGGGATGTTGAGGGTACAGATTTCAGGCTCCGAATCCATCTTTCCAAACGCAGCTTCCCCCGGCTGCAAGCGCCCCCCCTCCTCTGGCCCAGCCGCGGAGTTTTTACCGCAAAAAGAGGAGGACGGGGGAAGGTCTCTGATGTTCCCCGTCCCGCTCGGCTGCAGAAACCCGCTGCGGGTTGCAGCGCCCCTCACCTGGCCACGGCGGGCAGGTGCTGGGAAGGGGAGGCAGGTGATGCCCCCCCAGGCCCAGTCTGCACCTGGCCGCGGCGCGCAGGTGCTGGGAAGGGGAGGCAGGTGATACCCCCCCAGGCCCAGCCCCCCTGCACCTGGCCGGGGCTGCGCTGTCCGCAGAGGGTCGGAGCCAGCCGGGAGGCAGCGCCTCCAGCCCGGGGGTGGTGCCGGGGGAGGGCTGGCGGGGCCAGGGCGGCTGCAAGCGAGCGAAGTCCCCGGCGCGGCGGCCAATGAGCTTAGCGGAGGGGGCGGGCCGGGGAAAAGTTTGCCGGGAGCCAGTGGCGGCGCCGGCTGGCCGGGCCAATCAGAGCGGGGCAGCCCGGCTGGGAGCGCCCGAGACCGGGCCGCCTGCCTGCGCCAGCCGGGGGAGCCGGGCAGCCGCCGAGCGCGGGCGGGGAGGAGCCGGGGCCCGGCCGGGCGGCGATGAGCGCCCGCGGGCGGCTGTAGAGAGGATGGCCGGGGGCGCCCTGCACCTGGCCCTGCTGGCCGCGATCTGCCTGCGGGGCTGGGGCCAGCCCGACGCCACCTGCCAGCGCGTCCGCGCCGCCTTCCAGCTGCTGCAGCCCGGAGCCAAGGGGGTGCCCGAGAGCCCGGTGGCAGGTGAGCCGGGGCCAGCCGGGCGGGGGGTGACAGGTGCGAGCGGCCCCGGGGCCCCCCAGAGGCGGCTGCAGCCAGCGAGCCCCGGCGGGCTTGTGCGCCCCGCTGGGGGCTGTGAGCGGAGCTCGGCGGCCCCAGGGAGGCGGCGGTAGCGGCCCTGGAGAGCTCGGGGAGCAGCCGGGCCATCCACGTCCCCTCGGGCCTGCGGGCGCCTGGCTGCGGGGAAAGTTGGTGGAAGTCGTCTCCGGTCCCCTCCCGCGGGCTCGCAGCGCTGGCGGGGTCGGGGTCAGTGCCCGTGTGCCTGGCTCGGCTCGGGGCTCGGGCTCTCTGAGCGCTCGGCTAATGACTGGGGGCCAGACGCGCCCCGGGGACAGTCCCCTTACCCCGGGGGACGGGGTTAGCCCCTGGCTTTGGGTCTCTTCCCCGCCCCGCTGACTCCCTGCAGCCTGGGCTCGGGGCTGACAGCAAGGGCTGACAGCGGCTGGGTTGCTTCTCCGGCCGGGTGCGTGGCTGTCCAGCCGCTGGTCCCGGTGCGGGATCCCTCCCGCACGGCCGGCGGCAAACGCGCTGCTGGGTCCGGACCGCGCTGGGCTGCTCAGAGAAGACGCGGCGTGTCGCTGCGGGAGTGAATTCGGTGCTCGGGGAAGTGCGGGTGGAGGCGGGAAGGAGAAGGGTTTCCCCGCGTGCGCTCAGCCCCGCACCGCAGCCCGGGGTCCCTACCCTGGCTAGCTCCTTACCCCGGAGTCACACCGCGCCGGCGGGCTCGGGCAGGCGCGGGGCAGGGGGAGCGCTCCCCCTGGAAGAGCGAATTGGGGATGGACCTGACCCGGAGCGGCGCAGCGTGCCCCGAGCTCCCCCGGCACCTTGCAGCCCTCCAGCCCCGGCTGGGAACCCGCCACGCTCACTTCCACCCGTCTCGCCCGATCCCATCCCGCCTGGTCTCCCTGGCCGGCTCAGACGCTCCGGGCGGGCGGGGGGACGGTAGTCTCCAGGCCCAGACTGTTTGCCATCTGGGCTTTTGCTTTCCATTTTTGGGGTTGACTAGAGAGTGCGGGGGGCGGAAAGCAAAGGCGCCCTGCTCTAGAAAATGCCTCTAGGACAAGTACACGAGATGAGGAATTGCTAGTTCCCTTCACGTGGGCTGCTGCCGATCTCTGACACTTACAGAAAACGGGGACACCCAACTCCCCACGTTCTTACTGGGCCGTGCGTATTGTGGGGCCGGGTGAATATAGACAGGGGTGACCGGTGAAGAATTGCATTGTCTGTGGCTTTCTGCAGTGTCCTACCTATTCTGCGACATCCTTTCCTGCGCGGAGCAATGTATTGTGATGGAGAGGAGATCGCTTTGATTTCCCTGCTGCAGTTCACAAACTCTGGGAGGAAAAAACAGACTCTTGAAAAGCTTTCTTCACTGCATATACAGTGTACACAACCTCAGTTTTTGACAAGCACCGCAGAAAAAGCCAATGTCAAGTGTGTTGATACAGACAGGAAGAGGAGAAAAAGAATGAAAACCCGCGGAAAGGGTTCATCGGTATTTCCGAGTTCTGTGGTGATGCAGAATTCTATCGTAGCCAGGGTGTAATGACTTCTCTCGTGTAACTTCAAATGGAATAACTATGGTATAGTTTGTTGCTGTTATTTAATAACTTGCAGCTCTGGTCTCCTGCTATGTGCTCGTTTTTAAACAGCAGCGACCACTTAGCTCTTACCGTTCATATGCAACAGCACCCTAAAAATGCATTCCTAATGATGTTGAACTGGGTCAAAAGAAAGACTTTAAATAATTGTCATAAAGCGGAATTAGTGATAGATGAGCATTTTTTTTAAAAAAAGCTCTTTTATTTAGGGAGGATTTGGATTAACTGTTAATGATGGCTATTCATCTCTTCTTTACCCAAATCTATTTCATAGACTCATAGACTTTAAGGTCAGAAGGGACCATTGTGATCATCTAGTCTGACCTCCTGCACAACGCAGGCCCCAGAATCTCACCCACCCACAAACACTGAACAGCATAAAAACCAGGTGTCAAATTAGTCCCTCTGCAGAGTAACTTGCTGCAACCAGAAGGCGACACTGGGCTCCAACATGATGAACAGAACCCTTAAAAGTCACAGGGTCTGTGGTGCTCTGGGGCACCCTGTATCTTAGTAGTACCCAGTCACATCTCCAGAGGTATGGAACCTGTCGTCATGCTTCGTCTATAAGAATGTTTGCTAGGTGGCAGCTTGGTACATAAAATCAGTCCCCGGGAGGAAATCTTTATTCGCAAAGCATCAGTAAGGTTAGCCCTGTCATCCCTTCTTTAAGCTGTAGGCAGAGCTCAGTTTTGAAAAATCAGACTTAGCACATGGTCAGGTTATAATGTGACCTACCGATTTCTGATACTTCAAATGGATAGAAAGAGCTAATGGAGAAGGGGGCCTCTTGTTGAAAGCAATGAGTGTTTCTCCAGTGGTTTTGGTTAGCATCAGGATTCAGGCCCCAGTTCAGCGACGTGCTAACATACATGCCTGACGTTGAGGGTGTGAATTGTCCCACTGAGGTCAATGGGCCCTTAAAGTTAGGGGCATCCACGAGGGGCCTAAACCCAGAACATTTACATCTTCAAGGTGGCTACTATGAATGCATGGGGAACTCCTTCTCAAAGCACTTCCTATGGACTCTTGCTGTGCGGTGTGCAGTCCAGGCCGGCAAGAGAAATTGTAAACCGTGTGAAGCTGCACATGAGGGGCCGCGGATGCATTTTAGTGCTTACATACAGATCTACACAATCAGATCAGTGCCGGCCTAAAGTAGAAGGGCTGTAGCATACCTTTGTCTGAACATGTTGTATTAGTATGTGATAGACCTTTATAGGTACGAAAGAGCTGTTACAACCCACAGGGTACGTTGTACAGTTGCAAAATGCCTGGGTATTAGTTACAGATAATGGCTGCAGAGGGCATGTTATTCTCCCTCTCAACTCTTGCACTTTGAGAAGTCTCGCTTCAATTTTTTTTATCTTTAAAAAAAAAAAGTGAATGGAAAAAAACTGAAATTCACACTCTTTAAAGTCCCACTTTAACGCTCTCAAAGCCAGTCTAGCTCTCTACTTGTCCGCACATAAGGTTTGCTACCTGTATGGTTCCCCAAACCACAATAGCAGACCTTAAAATATTGGAGCTAAAATATGATGATTATTGTATTACAATAGCGCTCTTGTGCTAGGCAGCATACAGACATATGGCAAAGAGACAGTCCCTGCCCGAAAGAGTTTACAATCTAAGCATAAAAGACAAGAGACTCCAGGTGCAAACAGTAATCGGATAGGGGAGCGCAAGGGAACCATGGGATGGTCCTGAGCAGCATGATAAGCAGTGGTCACAAATAAAAATGCTCCTTATGTTTATATAGCACCTTTCACTGAGAGTCTCATCGCACTGGCTGTACTATAGATATAAGAATGGCTTCACCCGTCTCTGAGATGCAGAATACTTCACAAGCATTTGGGACAGGAAGTGGAGGAGAATACATGCGTGTCTCGTTTGAGACTTCAGAGTATTGGGCTTAACCTCTTGTGAGTTCTGAGTCTTAGCTAGACAGACCTTTGTCATTTTTCAACAATCTCTTAAATGAGTGATAGTCACTGGGGAGAACATAGACCCAAGTACTGGTGGGGTCAGGACATGTTTTCTCTCCTGTCCCCCTCTCCTACTTTCCCCCTTTCCCAGATTTTTGTGCTGTCCTGTTGATGTTCCCTTCAGAACAGCTGCCTGCCTGCCTCCCTCGCTTTTTCATGCAGTTGCACCTTTTGAGGGCGTGTGTTTATATGCCATGCATGACTATAAATGAATTTAGGACCTCTTTTTATATTTTCTAGTCAGAAACCATATTTGTTTGAATGGCACTTTCCTGCAAGTACTTAAAGTTAATTATCTGCATCCAGTAGGTATAATCTGGCTGACAGGCAGGGCTTTGCACATCCAGCGAACTCTCTGAAGTGTGCTAAAATGAGTTTATACAGATAACAAACGTGTGGTGGGTAGACAGATAAAGTAGAGCGGGCTGCAGCAGCTAAGACTGGGGCAGAGAAGCAAAGTCTGTTAAAGAGGAAAACTCTCCCCCAAAGTTTGCGTGTGATGGAGAGTAAAGAGAGCTGCCGTTCTGAGCCCAACTCTGAGCCTTAATCAAGCAAAACTTCCCACTGAAGTCAATGGGAGTTTCGTTTGGGGAATTTGGCTCTTAGGTGTTAGACTGCTGTCTTAAACCAATCAGATGCTTGGGAATTGATGGGGAGGGGCTGAGGGTTCCTCCTTCCCTCCCACACTGTCCAACCCTGACATTGTCATGCAGTGGGCAGATTTCTTCCCTCCCCCACCCCCTTGGCAAGTGAAAGACCAGTCAGCCAGGAAAGAAGTGTTGAAGGGAGTGATGAGTTGTAGCTCCAAATGGTCTCCGTCAGGGAGATAAGTTATGTGGTCCCAAAGATGGCTGCCTGGTGCTATAAAAATCTGGCATCTGCATAAGGGGCTTCCCGAAAGGAAATCTCATTGCAGCAAACCTCCTGGGGCTGGGGAGCTTTCGGCAGCCTGAGAAACCTCCCCTTTCTAGCAGGAGATGAGAGGACTCCCATCTGGCCCTCTTTCCACTGGGGAGCTGTGTGGCATGTGATTCCAGTCAGCTGTGTGACCCCAGTGGTGTGGGAAGAGGAAAGGACCAAACCCAGTCTCAGGATTGGGTGAATGCCAGGAGAGGGGTGTTTAGTGTCCCCTGCAGTTCCCTAACATCCCGGTGCAGAGCTGGGTTGTATTTTGTTCTTCTGCGGCAGGATGAACTTTCCCTGGACAAGTTGGCTTTGAGGCCTTATGCCACAGATATGGATGCAAAATTGGTTCATAAAGTTCTTCCTATATATATTGCTCGGTGAGCAGGCATTCTCCCCAAACACAGTTTACATGCTTATAGAGTCTAAACTTGCCCCCTTTCTGCAGGTTGAGTTTATTAATAATGAAATCAATCAATAAATAAAGTTCAGGTCTTTCATGCTTCCCAGGCTTGGCTGCTCCTAGAGTTCCTCCCTCCAGACTGCTCAGCCCTGACGCTAGATCCTCTTTCCCCAAAGAGCCCCTTCCACCTCCCTTATACTCGGGGGGAGGGGGGGGAGTAAGGAGCCATTTACCTTGGTGAGTCTGCAGAATCTGCTTAACTCTTTACGCGCTGGACCAGTAACTGCTAACAGAGTGGGTGTTTACTGGAAACACTGCCCACTTCTTACAATCACAAAGTTATAACTTAGCAGCTGTAAAATGGATTTTCTATATGCCTAAGTACAGAAGCTGGATCATAATTCAAGTAATGACTATTTGCTTAGACTTTGGATCTGACCCATATTGGATGCCTCTAAGAGTAATGACACTTCAGAGCATCCTCTGCTTCTAGTGCCAGCTGCATAAATCTCTGTAATAGGGGAAACATCACTCAAGTAGTATTTTCTAGCCTTCTGTTTATTGCTTTTTTTCCCCTTCGTACATCTGTCAATTAATTAAAAAAACACCACCACAAGTTCTGAAATTCCCCGTCACAAGTCACCAGAAACTGCCTATTTACGTTTAATATCAACTTAGAGAAATTGAGTATTTAAATAACTTACCTAAAACACATGTTTAGAGCAAACCAGAAACAATGATTTCTAGGAACTTCGCTTGGCTTTATGAGCAGTTGTATCTCATGGCAGACATAGGAGAAATACTGTGGTGTTAATACTTCAGGGTACTTAATGTTACAGGCCCGGGGTCTCTGGATCCATTGTCACTTTGGAGGAGTGCCGTGAAGGTACAGGTGTCCATGCACGTAGCTCTAGTTCCAGGATCACACTCTGGAAATGTAAATAAGTTACCCGTTGTAACTTGACTACCTCTCAGGAAACAGAAGCAATATTAATTGAAGGCATCCATTAGAGAGCAGAATGGTGGACTAAGCTTCCGAATGGCATTATGTTTTCTGTGATGCCAGAGCATGCAATGGCGTATTTGATAGCACTTAGAGACCCTCCTGACCTAGCTACCATCAAAGAGAGTTTATTACTCAAGGGAGCAGCATGGAGTAATTTATGCCAGAATTTAGATTTGATTTAGAGAAGAATTTTTTTTTACGAATGGGGGAGTGAGGGGTCAGCATTGAACACTGGGGCCTCTTCAGAAAATCTTAAGATGCCAAATGAATTTTTCTCTGATGTAGAGATATTTTTAAAGATCTTTTTGAAACAAACATTGAATCCAAAAACATGAGCTGATGTGGAATTCTGTGCTGGGATAACTTACATCACTGTACATAAAACAGTAATAAGTAAATTAATTCTTTCTTCTACTATCTTTGTTTAGCTCTTCCTTTGTCATTTGTGTGTCTATTTCTCTCTCTCTCTCTCTCTTCCAAGAGTTACTTGGATTCTGTTTCTTGCAGTATTTTTTTTTTTTAACCTTTCAGGTCAGTTTGTGGATAAGTTGGTAGATTGGAAACTTATGCCAATATTTTCCAATGTGAGGGTCTGAAGTTAGACTCCTAAAGCCATATGTAGGCACCTCAATAGAAGTGGTCTAATCATTCTTTTTTTAGTGCTGAGCACCCGTAGCTCCTAGTTACATCAATGGGATTTGTGGGTGCCTAAGTCAAACCATTTTTATATAGGTGCCTAAATATGCCTTTAGCTGTGGTACCCAGGTTAGAAAGCTTTGCCTTTGGTAACCAATGCTGTGTTAGAACATCATCCTGTAGCCCCCCACAGGAGCTGTGCCTGCTTAGTAAATTATGTAAATGACTGAATCTGCATGTTTCATCCAGTTGGGTCTGAGTGTTTAGACTCACATTCTGCAAAACCAGAACTCGTTTGATCTTTCCAGGCAGAGAGAGGTCTGCTTCCTGCCCCCCGTAGAAATGACTTTTTCTGACTCCTGTGAAATTTGCTTGGGAATCTTGCCTTTCCTTGCGTGCTGCCGGCAATCTTAGTACAGACACAAGATGTGGGAGGTTAAGCCCGTTGGTTAGAAAACAGAACGTGGCTTTCTAAAAATGTAATGGCCCAGATCTTCTCCCAGTTCTGGTGCAGCTTGCGAACTTTCCTAGTTATCATCCCTGGGTGGGTGCTCAGTGGAAAGAGGGGGGACTTTCAGCCATATGTATCTCACGGGCACAGCTTCTCAAAATTGTGCAGGGGAATGGTTCCTCTTTCCTGCGATCCCTTTGCCTTGGCCATCCTGGCACAAGGCATGCTGCCATTACATCCCTTGGTGGGCCTCGGCCGGCCCCTGACCTCTCTATCAAGTCACCTGTGATGGAGTCAGCACTAACTCCATTGGGCGTTCTCTTGTGGCTTTAACAATGGCTGTCCCATGGAGGCACTCTCCTTAGGCATCCTCCCAAAGCAACAGAGCTCGGATGTTAGGGAGACCTTCGGTGAGCTCTGTGGGAAGGGGATGGAGTTGCATTGGGCCCCCTCCCATTCCTCTGGTGGTTTTAGGGCCATAAGAGTGGGATTTTTGCTCAACCCCCTTCCCCCCTGCAGTATGCTGTGAAGTGGGATGGAAGGGTGGAATCCTCACCTTCCCAAGAGTGAGGGAGTGGGAGAGTCTCTGTCTTGTTCCATGTAAAGGCTGAGGAAAGTCTGGCTAGAAATATTCATGAGTGATTACATTGTCTTCCCCTCCCTTCATGGAATTCAGTTTCCAATGCTCCTAGGTCCTTCCCTTTGAGAGAGGCAAGCACAGAGGAACTCGGAGGAGATTAACACCTGGCTTCCTGGAGTAAGGTATTAAAAGTGGCACGCTGAATGGAAAGCCTGGGTTTGTGGGCACTGGAACGGAGCCGGGGAACAGCTTTAAACCAATGTTTCCTGTTGGCCTTCTGCGCCATCGCTCAAGGGGGTGCTTGCTTTGTACCTTACGTCTCCTTTTTTAAAAATCTGAGTAGGACTAATGATGCTTTTCCATTTAGACTAGCACGATCGTTTAAGATCTTAGTTTACTGGAGAATTGAGTTTCTGTTCTTAATTATTTCAGGCCTGCAAGTTGCTCTCTTGATAGTAAAGAGCAGGAGCAGAACCCTAGAATTTAGTAACCTCCTAAGGCAATCATTTTATAGTGAGATCATTTCCCCCCCCGGGGTTAATTTTAACAACATCCTGAATAGTGTTGTTCTGAGACTTTCTGATGCCTCCAGGACACTGTGTGTCTGTGTAATTAAAATACATATGTTGTGTACACACGTCTGTAAGTCAAACTCTATGTTCTTGAAGGTGTAATTTAAAATGAGCATGGGCTATTGTTGAGTAGAGAAACATAAAATCAATTTACTTATGTCTTCTTTATAACCTCTCATTAAAAATGCTTTTTATAGCACTGTCATATTGTTGTGTGCCCAACTTGGCAAGACTTGAATAAGAATCCAGTGTCAGACAGCCCTGCGAAAGAGAAGCTGGTGCAGAGAGTAATGGATAATAAATATCCCATGTGGTACCCATACTGTTCTGATTTTAATCACCTGTTCAGTGAGGTTGGTTTATAATTTATATCTTTTTAATTAGGTTTAAAAACAAACAAACAGATAAATGGGCACTTGACCTGCTTTCTGAACAGCTGCATTTCCCTTCTCCTCACAATGTCAAGCATTAATATTCAGTGACAGATGCTGAATCCCTTTCTCAGGCGGTTTAAATAACTTTTTATTAAACATAAAATATTGCACTGGCAAGGGGAAAAAATATCCAAACATAAGTTGTTAAAAGTGTGAGCCAGGTTTGTGTCTCAGACTAGTCCCCCTAAAGTATTCAGAAGAAGAATGCTCTCCTTTTGTGCGGGGTGGGTAGTAAAAACAAGACCCATAAAGTAATTGACTAGAGCCAGCAGGAATCCTAAGCAACTGAACTTGATGCAGTGCCCCTGAAGCTCTGTACAAAGAACCCTCCTTGACCTGTTGTCTGTGAAGGTTGTTGCAGTGTAACATTGCTCAGGTTTTAGGGCCAGATGCTCATCTTGTAGCCTATGCGTAAACCTGGAGTAACTTCAGTGTGGTTACTGTAGCTCTAGGCCACCATGTGCAATTAGATGTGGATGGACAGATGGACGTTGGTGCCCCTGGAGAGCCCTGTTGAAATTAGTGGCCTGTCTGCCTGTCTCTGCTGGCAGGATTGGGGCCATACTCTGGTGTGACTGAGATCAGAATTTGGTCCTTAAGCCCTCAATAAGAATTTTACATCAACTGCATGGAGATGATGTGGATGCTGTAGCCCCTGCTCTACTAAACGCTTCTCCATGGACCCAGTTCTCTCTCAACAAGAATTTGAATGACGTGCTGAGCAAGCAGTTGATTGAAGAGTGAATTTTCAAATTCCTGTGTCAAAGTGGGGAAAAAAGTAGTAGTGGAGATGGCTGCAGCTGTAGACATGCCGTAGTTCTGTTGGCCGTGAATGTGTGCAAAATTACTGGAGCATTTACACTCCTATTCCCCAAGATGGCATAAATGCCACAGCACTGTAACATTCCTTCATCTATACACATCTACCTACGGGGCCAGATCCTGCAGCCCCTTTACCACAGGAATAGTGTTCTGCGGGGTCAGGGGCACACACCTAATATTGTCCAGCTAGAAATGGAAAAAGATGAAAAGAAGATCAATACATGAACATCTAAATGTGTTTTTAAATAAACCTGTCAGGGTAACTTCCTAGAGATTTTTCTCTCCACAATGAAATTGTAATGATCTATAACAAAGGGAAGAGCTCATTTGCAGTGGCTGAGAATGGCATTACAAGGTGCAGTGGTTTGAAACTAAAAAAAGGAAAAATGTCGGTTGGAAGATAAAACAATCTGAACAGCAAGGACCATTAAGCAATGGAATGATCTTAACTATCTCCCAAGTCAGGAGCCATCACGGGAGATATTTAAGAGTTAGATAAAATACTCACAGTAGCAAATTTGCAGGGGGTTGGGTTGGATGACCCATGGGACTTTTTACCCCCTCTCATGTAGGACTCCAGGAACATGCAGTAATATATTAAATGCATATCTAGGTCGACCTTACGCTTGTCATATGTTGCCAGATGTTCATCCCCCTCATAGGGTGACCAGATGTCCCATTTTTAAAGGTACAGTCCCATTTTTTGGGACTCTTGTATAGGTGCCTATTGTGCGCCTCCACCCCCGTTTTTCACATTTGTGGTCACCCTGTTCCCTCACATCAGTACATTGCTGAATGAGTGTTCTTGATCCAGACTTGTATATACAGCATTTTATGCAACATCCGTAATACATTGGTCTTCTATAGCACACGCAATTTGTACAGCACCTCCCACAATGGAATCCTGGTCAATGGCGATACAAATAATAGAATCATAGAATATCAGGGTTGGAAGGGACCTCAGGAGGTCATCTAGTCCAACCCCCTGCTCAAAGCAGGACCAACCCCAACTCACAGGCTTTCCAAGCTCTTCACAAACGAGCCTTAACAGCTGGGAGGTGGAAAAGCAGTTTGTTCACCTAGAAAATGGGGATAATAAGAAAGTCGACAGAAGAGTTTTCAATGGCACAGAAAGCGGTTAAATGCTCAGTTCCCATTGGCTCAGAGTCTAACGCCCCTTCCCCCAATTGACTTGTTCCATGTTACACAGCAAGACTGTGCCAGTCAAGAATAGTACCTGAGAGTGCCTAACTCTGTCCTGTACTGTAGCCACTACACTGTACCCCCACCCTTTGGGCTCTAAACAGCAATGCCCTAAACCTTCAAGCATCTCACTCTGAAATTTCTGTCCTGCCCTTATTGACCTCCAGGATAGTTAATATTGTTGGCTCCCACCGTACAAATTTTTGGGCCATTCAGAGCAACTCCCAGCCTTTCCCCTTTGTGTTTGCTCTCATGTGGGATACATGTGTATCATTTGCTTAAAAGTAAAAAACCAATTTGAGATATGACGTAGTTCAGCTGATCACAGTGAAGAAGGGAGGTGCCTAGATGATATCGCTGTTTTCCATTCATTTCTCTCTCTCTCTCGCACAATTCTCTTCACTGCTAGATTTTAGAGATTTTTCTGTATTGGTATCAACTCTGTGTTTTGTTTGAAATTAGAGCACTAACTACACCCTGGAGAACTAAGCCCTGCAGTAGCAGGACATTGAAGGCTATGCAGTAGAGTTAAACGTATCGTGCTATGTACTTTGGGTTGCAAATTGACTGGGATTTAATTCTAAACCACCTTTATAAAAGTCCCTTTATGTAACAGCTTGTTTTAGTTGTATAGCTTTTCATATTTCATTCAAATATTTTATTTCATAATATTTTAGTTCTTTAGGCAATTTTACAGCCTTTGTTAGTTTTTCGCACATACAATGTCACCATGCTCCTATGAAGTAATCGATCCTACATGTCATTAATACACTTTACCACTTTAATAAGCCTCAGTTTTAATATAATGTGCAATATCTGTGTTAGTAAAAATCTTCCCTGTGCATAAAACATGCGTTGGCAATGAAATGTGTCAAATCACCTTTTATAGTGGGGGAAAATGTTTCAATTTTCGTTGTTCCCAAGCCCTGACAATTTGAATCTTTCTTTTTTTTTTAATCTCGACTTAGGAAAGTGGAAGATCAAGGTTTACATTAATATTTATCTTGTTCTTTAATGTTCATTTTTTCAGAAGTGATTTTTGACACTTTTCCATGATTAGTTGAAAAGTGAATATAGTAGAGATATTAAAGGAAGAACCCAACAAATATAAGGATGATTAATCCTCAGATCAGAGTGATAATTTACTGGAGTAATGGCAAAATCAATCAGAACTTGCTTCATTTCCATTTAAAAAACACATCCTACAGACTAAACTTGAAATCACTCTTGTGAAACTAGTGGAACTGCTATGTATGACTTTATTAAGATGACACAATCTTTGGGCCAGGGACTGCATCTTGGTACTGTGTTCATCAAGTGTGTGGCACAATGGGAATCTAATCCTTGCTTGACAGCCTCTAGACCCTACTGTAGTACAAGTAATTAATAAGTAAGACAGTTCTGGGAGATGAAGTCAAAGGTTCTCATTGACTTCAGTGGTGGTTGGATTTGGGTCTCTGCACCTCAAGTTGCTTTTTAATGGACCATTAAGTACTGTGTACCCACCCACTATTATTAACCGCAGCCGTGGATTAGATTACACCTCTACCCCGATATAACGCTGTCCTCGGGAGCCAAAAAATCTTACCGTGTTATAGGTGAAACTGCGTTCTATCGAACTTGCTTTGATCCGCCAGAGCACGCAGCCCCGCCCCGTCCCGGAGCGCTGCTTTATAACTGAATTCGTGCTATATCGGGTCGCGTTATATTGAGGTAGAGGTGTATTTTTATGATCAAGGCTTTTGATTCTGATATGAGATGTTTATTCTGTTTGATCTTGTGTGCCTACAATTTGCTGTTGGAACATAGTTGAGGTGTGTGTATGTGTGCGTGCATGTACGCGTGCATGTACATACGAACATACATGCGCGCACACACACACACCTATATATATAAATGAGTCCAAGACCTACAAAAGTGACTTGGTTTTGCCACCTCAAGCAGTCATAAGATCATGAGACTTAACCTTCCCCCCCCCCCCCCCAATGATTTAATGCTCTAAAATATGTTGGGTTCTTTTTGTTTGCCCTCTGGTGTTTGAGCTATCAGGGTTCATGTTTTCCAGTTTTTATTTGAAACCACAAGGGCTACAAACTTATTTCAGTTTATTTTTTTTAAATGTGAAAGTTCAGGATCTCAGCTCATCGCATGCCTCTAGGAACTGGGACTTTTCCGGGATGCCCAAATCGCATGGGACTCCTGATTAAACCAGGAGACTTGGCAACACCAAGGACTAGTGTTCTGAATATTCAGTTGGCGATACCATAAGGGGCCTTACTTCTAGAGAGCAGGAGCTCAGCATTTTCTAAAAATCAGGCACCCAAAAAGTGAGGTAGCTAAAATGACTTGTTGTTTGGCAAACCTTGGGCATCTATTACATGTTTTTCTGCTCCGGACATTGCAGTACAAGGCTGCCCGGTGTGCGAGGACTGTTTTTCATAGACTCTGTTGTATGCGCAGTTCCTCCCAGACTTCTGCAAATAGTCCCTGATCCTGCACTTGGGTATGTGGAGCCCATTGACTCTTATGGTGCTCCATGTAGGCGTAAGGGTCCAGAGACACACATCCTGTTACTTGCATGGGACTGGCATGAACTAGGCAAGCAGGATTTGGCCTGTAGTAATGCTCACCCAGTAGGAGAAACACTATATTTGAATAGACTTCTCTTAGCTGACATTAAAAACTGAAAAATAATTGGTTTGTCCTAAGCCCATTCCAGTTAGGGCTGTGGGTTTGGAAGGCTGGAGGACATATGCAAATAAGGTAATGCTGTGATTTGTATATTCAGTGATATGCATTACCCCAGTGTCACAAACTCCCCTCCATCAAATCTTTGCTCCTCTTTCCTGTCAAACCCCTCATTTTCCCCGCATCCTCGACCCCGATCTGGTTCTCTCCTATCTGTGGCCCCCTCCCGCCTACTGCATGCTCCCAGCGTGCCCACAGCCATAGAGATGTGAGCACAATGATGCTCTAACATCACTTTGCCCAACGCAGCTTAGCTATGTCTCTAGGGCAAAGCAGGATGGGGGCCTATGCCTTAAGCAGGGTTTTGGTGACTGCTATCCTCAGATGGTTCCCCTCCAGCTATATCCATGTTGCCTAGAATGCCTCTTCCCTCAGCTCTGCAGGTGCTTGGGAGCCCAGTAGGGGATGCACAAAATCTGGAGCATTGCAGTTCAGTCAGGATCTGCCTGATGCAATTATTGCAATGGTACCAGACTCCGGAGCTGCTTTCTTCTTCCATGTGCTAAGGCCAGCTTCTAACACACTCGTCTCCGTACGCAGGGGCAGATCTGCAAGTGTGTGTCCCAAAGGGCTCAACCTGCTGCTCAAGGAAAATGGAGGAGAAGTATCAGGCAACGGCCCGTTTGACCATGGAGCAGCTGCTCCAGTCTGCCAGCATGGAGCTGAAGTTCCTCATAATTCAAAACGCTGCCGTCTTCCAAGGTAAGCGTTTGACTTTCCTTTGCACGGCCGTCAGGGAGCGTTACGGTGTCCTGGGTGCTCGGCTGCGGGAATAATGATTAAGGCTGAATGGGACTTTCCCCTCTGAGCTCTGCTAGCAGCAGCCCTTGCTACATCAGGAAAGAGCAGTGTCTTCTCCCCTGCATCCTCCTTCAGGGTATCAACGGGGCACGAGCCACTCCCCGGACCTGCGATAGCACCCGCCTTGCCCGTCAACCCTGCAGCTTGGGGCTATGGGCTGAGAGAAGGGGGTCCTCGTGCCCCCCCTCTTTCCTGCCCCCCTTTAGTGCCAATGGAGGACAAGCCTTGTAACTCTTGCCTAGTTAGGGGACCTCACTGATATAGTTCTTCTCAATGGTACTAGGGAAAGATTTGTGGTGATAAAGCGCTGGGGGAAGGAGGTCGTCTTCAACAGGCATTGTTACACCCATTCCCACGACCCGGAAGGGACACGTCCAATAGCCTCTCTTGGAGGTGGAGTCTCTTTCAGAGAGATCCTTTCTTTGGGCCCTAGAAGTGCAAGCAGATAGGGCTTCTGAGGCTTTGCGGCTGTGTTCAGGGGTCTCTCTTTGATAGTGACTGAAGCATTAAATAAATGCTCGCGCGCCTCAGTCTGGGCCATGCCTTGTTGCCGAGCTGCAGTAGCTACGTGGTCACGGCACTGTAGGTTTTCAATGCCTGGCTAATTAAATCATTGTGACAATCTGCTGTGGAAGCACTTAGTTTCTTTCTGAACTTTCACGGCGCGAGGTCTCGAACGATCAAGCAGCCCAGGCCCCAGATGTGACAGTTACCACATGTGGAATAATTCACCATTGCCAGTGAGAAATGACAAGGCCCAGTAGCCGATATCTGAAAGAGCTACGGGCTTCTGTGCTCTGTTGCTGTTGGCTTAGTGGAGGAAGCGTTGTGTAGCTTGCAAATGAAGAGCATTTTGAGCCCCAAAAAGCCATGAATGGGGCTTCCTTGCCAGTATGTCTGAATTTTGTTTTAAATCCCCTTTGTCAGATGCTTTACGCCCTCTGGTTCCTGCCCCTTCCATAGGAAAGGCAACTTGGTGCACTTCTGATCTGTAGGCAGGACAGGGTTAGAGGGGCAATCAGCCGAGGCTCCCCCTCCCCTGCTGGTGCTGGAGGAAGAACTGGGCAGTGTCAGAGCAGATTTTGGTGGGAGATGGGGTGGGGAGCACTGTGGACCAGCTGGAAAAGAAAAAGAGCTGGTTAAACCTAGGTGTGCGTGGCCCGAGGAGATACCTCTGTGAGGTCGTCCTCGGTGCCCTGGGGTAATACGGAGGAGTGATGGAAGTTTTCTTTGTTGCTAATTGCTGTTGGGTGTGGAGAGGGGTTAGGATGAATGGCTAGGAACTGCTTCTCTAAGGCACCTTCTCCACTTTCCAATCCAAAAGGGCTGCTCCGGACTAGATTCGGTTTTCGCTTCCGAACCTCGGTAAAATTATAAATAGCCTCGGGTTTGAAAAGCGTAAGGGCCCTTCTGTGGCTAATACAGAAGCTGCCCCTGGACCTAGCTGATGGGAGGAGACTATCCCAGGTGTTTCTGCGGTTCTCGTATTGCCTGTGGCTCTTGTGGAGGGATTTCTGATGTGGCAGGTTGGGATCTGTGCACAAGTCCCCTAACCAGGTTTGTTTCTAGAACTGCGTTTGGATGATGCTGGAGGTGCATCAGCTGGAATGGCCCTGTTTGACACTTTCATAATAACTTTCCTCTGAGGGTCCCAACATACTTCAACAGCTCTAACTACTAACACTGAACAATGCTCCTCTGACCCAATGCAAATAAATACTGTATTATTCTTACCTGACAGATGGGTAAACTGAGGTACACAGAGCAGAAACGATTTGCCCAAGATCACAAAGCAAGTCAGTAGCAAGGCCGTTATTCCTGATGCCCAGTCTCTGGCCTGAACCACTAACACACACAGTCATTTCAAAGGAGTAAAAAGAGATTTGCGCATCTCTCTAATAGAAACAGTGGATATAGATTCTAGGACCAAACATTTTTCTGTGATGTGCAAATACGTTAAAAATCCCTTTGTTTAGAACTAACCAACCTGATACTTGTACAATTCCTTCAGTATAATACTTCATAAACCCATTAAAGTAAGTGTGTGTGTGTGTGTGTGTGATAATTTTTGCCGATACCTACTTCAGGCTGCAGTCTAGAATGAAAGTCTCATTGAGGTAGCTAAATACTGTCTCTGCCCATGGGAACAGCGTGTTGCTCTGTTCACAGTTACCCGTGGTTTTCCCCCCTCTTTAATTTGATGATGTGTTGTTTTCTCAGCAAAACTGACCTTTGATAAACACATTTCATTGCTAGAGTATGGCAATTGGTATAGTCATTTATGCTTGCAATTGCTCTTCATGGACTGTCCTCAAGCAAAATCTTTTCTTCCATGGCTAATGTGAGATGAAATGATTGCGTGAATGTTGACCAATATAGTATTGGGATTCAATCATTCTAACTGAATAACTTTTGTGTTATATTAAAAAAAAAAAAGGCATGAGCAATCAAGCATTTCCCAGCATGCTAGTATTATCTGCTAAGGACAGGCATCTCATTTATTTTTGACCACGTCTTGCTCAGGGCCAGATCCCAAAGCTCACTGAAGTCAATGAGAGTCTGTAATGAACTTCCGATCAGACCCTAACAAAAGCCCTGCTCCGATCCAGTACTCCGCTTGTCAGCACGTGTACCACACTTTTTATTTCTCTGAAAAAAATAAGTGGATAGAAGGGTTTTTGGAGCCTTTTGAATGAGAATGTATTTTATGAGTGCTAAACAGAATAAGGTAAACCTCCTGGGAGAATGAGATGACGTGTAGAGGAGGAACGTGAGGCATAGTCAGAAATGGTGCATAGCTAATGAAATAGGACTGGCTGGAAAACAAGAATTTCCTCTTGTGAAAAATGTTGAGATTTTAGAATCTGCTTTCATTCCAGGTTGGAATGGAACCGAGAACTTTCAAAAAAAAAATTCAGAGAGAGAAAAAGAGCAAGCAAGTGAGAGAGACTGACTGTCCTTCCTTCTCCCCGCCTCCCCCAAGAAAAGGCGATAGGCCAGCAGCGAGGGGATTCAGGCAGAGTAGGGACTTGGATGTGGGAGATTCTAGGTGATTTTCTTAACCATTGTGCTATCTGCCATTGAGGGAGGTGTCTCTATTTAATCTGGACCAGAAACTTCATCCTGGACCTGCAAAACCGTCATGAAGAAAGTTCAGCTGAAATTGACATGGATCCATAAAAAGTTTTAATTTCAACGAATCAACATTTCCCGATGAGAAAACGTTTTGCTGAAAAATCCCCAACTAGCTCGACTAATGAAACTAATCACTGCTAGAGCAGAGCTCTGGTGATCCCATTATCAAAGGCTGAATTTCTAGCTGGAGTCCAAGAGCAACTCAGTTTAATGAGCTCTGTATAAATTATTTTGGACTCAAAGAAGACTGATTACAAATGTTCAAAATTGGGTTCTTTATTTATCTTTGGAATGAAAAGCTGATATATATTTTATTTTTTTTAAAGTAGAACATGGGTCTCCATTCTTTAAAAATATTTTGGCGGGTGAAGCACCAAAGGTTGTGAGAGCTGCAAAAAGTGGCCCTTGACCTAACGTATGGACTTGGGAAGAGATGTAGGCCAAAGAAGCCACAGAAAGGCTGACTCTCTCTTAGGCAGGAAGCTGTCGAGGTGATGGGAAAGAGTCTTTTCTAGAGTTGTAGTGCTTAGTGCAAGAGATTTTTTTACCCCTTCCCCCCACATTCCGTTCTAACCTTCTGATTCCCAGTTACAGCAGTGCAATGTATCTTACAGACTCTGGAGAATCTGCCATGGGATGGGTGTGAAAGAACAGAGATGGGTTGTCCTGCTCCTGGTGTTGGTTACTCTACTAGCAGAGGGCTTTGGGCCTGATTTTTTTTTTTTTTTTTTTTTTTTTGGTCGTGTTCAGGAACCTGAAGATGCAGATATGTCTCTAGGGGCTCTGTAAAATCCACTAGGTGCCTATCTGCATCATTAGGCATCTAAATACCTCTTTAAAATCTGTATCTACAACCCCTTTGTATCTGCCTTGTCCAAAATGGACTCGGTGCGGGGGAAGAGGAGGGTTCCCTTACTCTATGAGCTGGGGGCTTCAAGAAAAAAACCCCAACCGTGTGAGATTTGCAATACAATTGTGAGAGTTGGCCACACAGTTAAAAGAAAAAGCTGAAGTAATGTGTAGAGATGGCTTAAAAAAAAAAAAGTTATTTTGAAAAACTGTCCCTTGTCCTCATCAATTACTTCGACAAAATGTCACAGAGTCCATGGGTCTGACCCGCGTGTCTCCTGGGATGGCGTGCTGGGAGGAAATAATTGTGTTGCTGCCTCAAGCGGTGTAATATGTTGGTATGGGAACACATCCTGCCCACTCACAAAAAAGAAGAAACCCTTCAGAGTTCATTTTAATATTTTTAGCCTGACATCTGAAGGGACTGTTAGCCTGACAAACAGTATCTATCCCAGATGTTATTATTTTTTCACTAAATGTAATTTCTTCCCGCCGAAGCTCTAGCAGCCTCTCTGCTGATAAAGATCAGGGGAAATTGTCTGGCATTCACAAAAATCTCATCCAGGCATATCTGTTACAGTGTTCACTTAGCAAAGTTTATTAGATTATTAGAGTTTTAGACCCTTGAGCTCTTCCTTTATTGCCGTTTTAAGAAAACACCGCAAAAAAAGAATCTTCACAAAATTTAAGTGGTACAATTAGGCCCTGGTCTTGTCTTACAGGCATTTTTAAAATTATGGAGGTGATTTAAATAGTGTTTGTTACCTTAGAAACTTGCTGAATTTGACCGTGTTAAAATGGACTGGAGCTAGCATCCACTGTGGTATATTCGTGTTAATGGCAGATTACATACATAGCAGGATTGTGCTGTGTTATCTGTTACCAAGCACAAGTAGACCCTGTAGTTCAGATCCTCAGCTGGTGCAAATCGTTGTTGCTCCATTGTAGTCAAGGGAGCAGTGCTAACACACAGTAGCCCAGGGCTTGGGCCAGTGTGTTCCAGGCTGCTTTTATTGTCGCACTATGACCTCCATATTCTAGCTCTGATGGCTAATGCCATGATGGTCCTATGATGCTTGGTGCTTCCCCTCTCCTCTGGCTTCTGGATCTGATCCCTGCCTGTGGGGTTTCAGGTTCCCCTCAGAGTCTAAGGTTGCCAGTTTTGGTTGGATGTATTTCTGGAGGTTTCATCACATGATGTAATCTTAATTAAACATTAATCTTCAATTCCGGGAGACTCCAGGTCAATGCTGGCAATCCTACCCAGACCCTTCTTAAAACCCTCCCATCCTCTAAATAACAAAATATAAATAGAATTTTAAAAGCGACCTTAAAGGTGAACGGCAAGGGAAAGAATGGCATCTTTTTTGTTTGTTTATAATGGTGTGAACAACTTTTTGCGGATTTTTCTTTTTCTTTTTAACATTCGTAATGCCTGGTGTTATCTGCCCTATTTTTGTTTGGGTGCGGGGGGATGACGCCTTTCTCTGAAAGCAGAGGCAGGTGATTTAGGCTTTGCACAAAGAAAACTTTTCTCCCAGATGTTGGCTAGGAGTCTGAGTTACACGGGGTAAACAAAAACAAACTAGAAATGTCATAGCCACTCAAGTTAGGGTGACCAGACAGCAAGTGTGAAAAATCGGGACAGAGGGTGGGGGAGGGTAATAGGAGCCTATATAAGAAAAAGCTCCGAATATTGGGACTCTCTCTATAAAATCGGGACATCTGGTCACCCTAACTCAAGTGCTCCCATATCAGTCTCTTGTGATGTACTCCCATGAGTTTTCCAGCAAAAAAAAAAAGAAAAAGAAAAAATCAGGTGAGGCAAAACCTCAGATTTCTAATGTAGTTTGTTTGAATGTGATTTTTTTGGGGTTTTTTTTAAAATACTCTGTAGATGCACAAAGGGACTTTCTTTTCTTGCAGTGACCTTTAGGCAGGGTAGGAAACCCCCCACCCCCATGCTCCATAAGTCTTGCTAGAAATCTTGGCCCCCAGCAAGCCCTATGGCATGAGTGGGGCTGGCAGTTCTAACTGCTGCAGGGCTGCTCTCCCCACAGGGCCGTGGGTAGCAGCGGAGAGAACTGCTAATGCAGTGCACTTGCGAAGAAAGTTGCTTTTGTGATTTGAAATGACTGCTCGTTCTCCAACCCCCTCAGCTAATACTAGTCAGAGAGCAGAGGGTCATGTTCAGTTCTCGCTCTACACTGGTGAAGCAGCGTAAAAGGTCGGTTGTAACCACACGCCAGTTGCTGGACCACAGTCTCCTCTTGGAGACAGTAGTGGTGACGAGCCGCTCTAGCTTGTTTACCAGCGTCACAGCGAACCGAATGCATCCCAGGACGTTGAAATCTTGTCCCCTGTGAGATCAAGAGCAAAACCCTCATTGGCTTGAATGGGGTTGGGATTCCACCCTCTCTAACCTCCATATTCTCATTTCTAGTTCATTTACTGGTGAATTCTTACACTAATGTAGTGTATATACCTGCTGCATTATACCACTGCACACAGTTCTTAAAGCTATGGCTATAAGTGGCATTTTAAATTGTTTTGACAGAAATGATCACCCACACCAAGCTTTTAATTTAGATTTATAAGATGCCACCAATAGGCGTCTCATCCTGTGCTCTAGGAGTTCTTACATTGGTAGCCTAGTAACCAACACGAAGGGTCTCATCCTGCTATAGAAACTCTTACCTCCCTACCATGCTCCAGCCAAAGAAACAGGAAATCTTCAACCCAGTAGCCATCTTGCCAAATGCGTGGGGAAGAGAGAGCCTTGCAGCCTGTGTGGAATGCCAACCAATCCAGCCAGGCGGACCAAGGCGGGAATCCAAATCTGGATGTGAGAGGCAGTAATGATAATACTGTCCTAGACACTTCCTCTTGCCATGTTGTCTACTCTTGGGATATTTGGTATCTTCCTTAAAGCCCCAGCTCCTGGAATCATGTGATTACATGAGACTCTTAGCGTGCTTTTATTTCTTTTTAAAAGAGAGTTCCTAGCCATCATGGTTGCCAAGAAAAGTTTGAAAATGTGACCTGAATGCACCCGAAATGCTCAGAAACCTGAAGGCAATGACAAAGAACCCAACATTTATTATTCAAAAAAGTCACACAATTTTTAAGACCAACTCATGATTTTGGGGAAAGCTGGGTTGTGGCTTTTGAACACCTGGGCATGGCAAACTATTCTATTTCTGCACATTCTCATGCTCCAGATATTGGCTTCCTAATGGGCATGTACATTTGGCTCTAGAGAGGCCCACATGCATTGGGATCTCTATATCCTTGGTAAAATTTTTGTGTCTCTCTTTCTGTAAATGCTTGGACCAGAATGTTTCCCACGCTGGAGTGAGTGGCCTGCTCTACTGAGCTCTGGTGGACCACATATGGAGTGTGTCTGGATGTTGAGAGGATTTTCTGAGCAAATGGTCAGTCACATCCAGGTCCCCTAAGAGGTGCTGGGTGCTCCCAGGGTACAGGGCTGGGGTGTGGCTGAAGGGCTGGCCTCTCGGCTGGGACTTTGACAAGTTCTTGGAGCAGCCACTGTCCATGTCAGGGATTGGCCGTGCCCATCCAAGCACCAGCTGCATTTCTTGTGTTTTTATGTGTGCTCTGTGTGGGTGGGGATTATTAGTTGCTGGTCGCCACCCAGGCCCTGCTTGGCTCCCTGCAGTGCGTTTGGGGCTGGGTGTGGCATTTGACAGCAGGTGGACCTGGCTGTGGGTGGATACTGCAGCTTCTTGCAAGAGCTGGCTTCTGAAAATTCAGGCCCAGAACAGGGGAGGAATTTATCTTCCAGAGCACAGACTTCCACGCAGAAAGATTAACAAGCAAGGTTAGCTTGCGTTTCCTCAGCTCCCTTTATCTTGCAGAAGCTGAAACCGCTTTACAAATGTAAACTGATATACAACTCTGCTTCCCTTCAACCCGCTCCCGAAATACAACCGCCCGATGGTGAGATGTGGCAGCTGTTCAGCTACACGTCGCAACACCGCACGGCCGAGAGGACAGCGAGTATAGAATGTGGCATTCAACTGGAACGGCAGCGGGGGCACAGGGAGGCAGAACGTAATTATCTGAATTGGAACCTGGCCAGGGTGCTGCAGTTAACTTCTTTTAGGCCAAATCCATCAGTCTTGAAGTGCGGCCTCACCGGGCTCCCATTAAAGTCAGCAGCAATAATCTCACTATCCTTAGTCGTAACAGAACCGCTGGCCTAGACTCAGACCCTACTCCAATTGGTTTCAAAGGGGATTTTGCCTGAGTAAGGACTGCAGGCTTTGGGGATGTTTGAGTGTAAGTACTTGGGACCTCTGTTAAGAATTGCCCAGAATTCTCTAGTCTCTTTAAAACGATGACTGACTCAACCCAGATAATCCAGGGTTTTTAATAAAGGAAGAAGACTATTTTCTCACTCCCAGACCTGTAATCTCTCTAGATTGTGGGTAAGCAGCTGCTATAAAGAGGAATCAGACTTATTCCTTTTTGCACTGCAGTAGGATATCAGAGAGCTGTAATTCTTAGCCCTATCAGGCGGCCCAGAGGGCTGTAAATTTTCCATTAGGCATAAATGCAGATATTTTGGTTACTTATAGTTATTTACGCTATAACCATTCGTATCTGTCAGGGCTGAAAGCAGCTTTGACATTGCGAGCTTCTATCAGGTTATCTTTTATCGGTTTAGCAGTGCCTAAGACACACACACATATCAAATAGCCAATCCTAATGTCGGAGCCCTCTCAAGTATGACTGAATTATTTATTTTGTTATGATGAAAATGTCTGGGCTTTATTGGGTTTTCTTTGAAGAAGTTGATTCTGCCTGAAGTCTGGAAGATAAAAGATCAGTGATTGTCTCTCCAAGATTCTTCTTCTGTCTCCTCCAAGGCTTTTAATTTGTCACAAGCTGCTGTTGCTACTTTAAAGTCAAGGTGAGAGAGCTAAGCCTCTAGAATTAAAAAAAAAAACACATTAACTATATGAAAAACTCTTATCTTTACTAATTATGCCTTTTACTGGTAAATCTAAGATATCTGCAGCATCAATTAGGTAAGAAGCGATCAGGCTCGATGTGCTTTGGGGAGTTGTTTTAAGTACTCTAGTCAATCACTGCAGAATGAAATCATTGGTATCAGGGCTGCTGTGTAGAAGTCACAGCTCATGATTTGGTATAATTTAATACTCCAACACTTTAAAACCGATTAAGTTTGACAATACAGGAGGGTGTTTCAGGTGTTGGCAGTAGGAAGACTCGTGTGTGCTTTAGCATCATATTTACTGTACTTAAATGTTGAAACTTTTCAAGACTGTTGGGGTTGAAAGGGAAAAGGCTGGCGGGGGGAGGCATTGCCTGAAAACATGTAACAAGAGCAGAAGAATTTAAAGTGAAATGTAACAGAGGTGACAATCCCAGAGAATGTGAGAGGCCAGGAATCTGAATTAGTCCCGAACTAGGAAGATCAAAGTTGCAGTCTGGTTCTTTTACCATTGGGACCAAACTCTGATAGCCATGCAAAACTAACCTGTTTTACAAAGTATCAGAGGGGTAGCCATGTTAGTCTGGATCTGTAAAAAGTGACAGAGTCCTGTGGCACGTTATAGACTAACAGACGTATTGGAGCATGAGCTTTCGTGGGTGAATACCCACTTAGGCTGATGCATGTAGTGGAAATTTCCAGAGGCAGGTATAAATATGTAGGCAAGAATCAGTTTAGAGATAACGAGGTTAGTTCAATCAGGGAGGATGAGGCCTCTTCTAGCAGTTGAGGTGTGAACACCAAGGGAGGAGAAACTGCTTTTGTAGTTGGCTAGCCATTCACAGTCTTTGTTTAATCCTGAGCTGATGCTACAAAGTGACTGCATTTACCATGCTGCAAGGGAGTGGCCTGTGGTGTAGATGGGACCGTTGTATTTAGGAGATCCCAGTCTCTTGAGCGGTTTGTGAGATGCTGACAGCTAGAGTTGAGCATCCAACAGAAGTTTTGATTTGTTGGCACTTTTGAGAAGTCAAATATGTAAATAATTTCAGGTCAAAGGAAACATTTTGCATTAATAGAATCAGTCTGGGGCTTTGTTTCATCTTTGACCACTTTGAAATGTTTATAAATTTTTAAAAATTTGAAACAAAAAGACACTTCAGACAACAATGAAAGAAATATTTGGTTTTCAAAAAGTTGAAATTGAAATACCTAACTCTTTTCAGGGTTCTCTTTCTCTCCCCCCCCCCCCCCCCCCCGATGAACAATGTGATGAAACCAACACAAATGCACAAACCTTTCTGGTGTTGCCAAATCTGCATTTTTCTCTGAAAGAGTTTTTCAGCTGAAAAATTTCACCTGGCTGCGCTGCTGTCTGAAGCCATTTGGGAAAGTTGTGCTAAAGATGCTTAGTCTACAAATGCTTTGAGAACCTGTCGGCTTCTCAAGCCATGTGGATACAGAGCTGAGGAGGAGGAGGAGTTGGTAGGAATTGATGATTTGTATTACAGCAGCACCTAGTGGTCCCAACTGAAGTTGCGGTCCCTGTGTGCTAGATGCTGTACATATATAATATTGTAATCGACAGTCCTGGGTTGTGGTGGGCCTGGGGCGTTTGCTCCACTCTTTGCTGGAACAGCAACCATGGAGGGGCTATGCAACCTCATGCAATGGCTGCTTTTGGGTGTGGATTGTGCTCCTACCCCCACTCTCTGGTCTCCTCCGTGTTGGTTCCCAGTGTGTAAGGAGGGTTGAATTTCATTCCCAGCGAAGGGGATGATGGTTCTGATTTTGACAATGGTGAACAAGGGCAAAGAATTGGTCATAGAATGGAAACAGTTACCCTCAAATGCTATTTCCTTTTTCACCTGGATCTCACCACGGCATTACCCCTGCCCAGGGCAAGAGAACATCAATATCGAAGACAAATGTTGCAAAACTTTGTTACCCCTGAGAAGATTGAGAAGGCTGTAATTGGTCAGCAGACCTGGCTGCTTGACCTGGCTGATATGCAAACATAATATAGTGTATGTTGTCAGAAGAGTAGGGGATTGTTAAAGGATAAGCACTAATCTTAAAAAAACAAAAACAAAAAACAAACCAAAAAACCACTTCTTGGTTACAGTCAAACAATAGCAGGGGTGGGTCTGTAGGGGTCAGAAACACAGCTGTGTTGTGAATGTTGCATGCTGGAGTGAGAGGTCTGTCTAACTGCTGTCCCTCTTCAGTCTTTACAGAGCATGTCCGGCTTCTGTAGAAAACAGCAAATTCTCACATATGTACAGTCAAATAGTGACTCGTGTCATCTTCAGGTGGAGAGGAGAGGAACCGAATGAAGTTTATTTTTTTTTTAGATGAGTGTTTAAGTCTCAGACTTGTGCATACAAATATATAAGCATTGTGATTTCATCCTCTGTAGGCCATCTGCTGATTTGAATACCTTTGCCCTCTTATTAGTTTAGAAAGGAATTTAAACTCTTGATGCCTCAGAATCTCCTCATCTCACCAGTTTTGATGTACATCTCTGAAACCCTTCTGTTTGGGGTGTGTGTGTGTGTGTGTGAGATGTGTATATAAAGCATAGGAATGGCTAGTTGAGATCAGATCAGTGGGCCATTCTGGTCAGCATTGTGACAATGTTTTGTGCCAGATGCTTCAGGAAGAGGTGCAAGAAACTTGTTAGTGGTTAACTGTGGTGATGGGTTCCACAGATTGATGATTGTGTTTAAAACTATATATATGTCTAGGTGTAGATTTGTGTTTGTATAAATAGAACTCTAGTTATAAGATTCATTGGGGGGAAATGTCACCATTCCTTCCAATAACCGGAACTGCTTGTTCATAAATCCAAGGTAACCTGTTTTTTACAAGTCTAGTAGAGTCTGAAATGTACTCTATTGCTTCGCTTTAGAAGCCGAGCCGGAATTGTAACAGCAATGTCAAATGATTTGAAATTTTGGGGCTCAGCAAAATGCAGAACTTTGTTGAAGCCTTGGGCTTTAAGAAATGACTGCTGAGAATTGATGAGCTTCTTTAACAAATTGTAAAATCCATCATGGAGGAGTTAAGGCTGTGTAATTGCCCTCCTGAGTCCCATAAAACTTAATATTGGATGTATTGCATGACAATGTTCACTACTAGCAAAGTAGATTTTAAAGATATTTGTTTAGCATTTTCTCTGCCTGGAGTTTAAATTGCAGCTCTCCATTGCTGCGCAGATAGTGAAGGTACGGGCTGTAGAACACAACAGACTCCCAGGACGTGCGTCATTCTGCAAAACTGGATGTGGCAGGATCCATGAGGGCTGAAAAGTCAGGGCCCTAATGTCATTGTTTTGGAGGGGTTTCCTCTCTGGTACTCTGCAGGTAGGGTGGAAAGGCTCCCACTTTCCATAGCTTCCAAAACGTCATCCTCTGCTGCTGCTGGTCTCTTCCATGGGGAGGGGAACCGCATGTGTTTAGCACTTCACCTTTCCCTTGTAGACATCGCTTCTGTGGCCAGAGGCCGCACTGGGTGCTTAGCAGGGGACATAGCTGACTGTGCTGGGCTCCTACAGATTCCCTGCTAATCACGAGCATATTGGATTGCTCTGCCCCCACTGACCCAAATCAGTCTGGGACACTCTCCAATGCTCCCCCAGGGGCCTGTTGCCAGGGGTTTTGTGGCCCCTAAAGGCCAGTCCTGAGTGAGGGGGGGTAGGGATATTGGAAAAGGGAATATGAATATCCAGAAATCTTTGAGGGTGAAAAATTAGCTTAAGAGGTTACCCCTGACATTGGAGGGGTCCCAGGGCACCGCAGGGAGAGGGACAAAATGAGCCTGGCGTCTCAGACTAGGGATAACATGTACAGCTCAACTCCCGGTTGAAGTCACAGTGGAGTCCTGCATAGACTAATGGCAGGGTACTGCCCCTTTAAATCTGGTGCATCTCTGGATTTCCCCTGGGGTTAAATATTGCTGACTCCATTTCACAGCTGGAGAGACTGAGGTTTTGAGGTTCACCGACTTGGCTGGACAGAGAGTGGACTAAACAAGTGCCTGGGTTCTGCTCATGTTTCTGTCGCTGACTTGCTGCCATCTTGAGCATGTCCCCTGTCTCTTTTGTGTGCAGCTGCTTTCCTTGCTGGGAAATCTTCTCTTCCATGGATTGCAAGAAAATGAGCCTCCCTGCCAAGGAAGGATAGGTCCTTAGCCTGCTGCACCGAGGCCTGCATGGCAAGGAGGCAGAAGTATATGAATGGATGAAATCATGGCAGAAGTTCATTCCTAGTGACCTATGGGCTCTTGTTGAGCGTGTTTACCAGATCATCTCAAAGATCTCACCAGAGCATCTGCCTTCATCTTAGCTATAACCTCTTCCTGGGAGGCTAAAAAGCTGTCTTTAGAATTAGAGCAAAGAAATAAAGATTCCAGTGGTGAACTAATACAGCAATTAAAGGAAGAACTTAGCTAAGAAAGGACTACAGTTAGAGAGAGAATCCAGAGGGACATGGCAAGGCCTAGCTGGAGTTTGGCATTGAGGCCTGTCAGTGGTTGAAGTGGAGATAGGCCTGACTCCCATCCCTGTGCTTAATCCTCTTGGCTAAGGCTTGGCCTATACTTAAAGGTTTGGTTGACGTAGCTACAGTGCTCAGGGATGTGAAAATCCACACCCTGGAGCGACAGAACTATGCCGAACTATTTAGGTTGCCAACTCTGACTGAAGCTATTCTGGGAGATTCCCCCCACCCCAAACATGGCGTAATGTCATTTTCTTAAAATATCCTCTTAAAATCTCATGGGTTGCTTTCAATAGTTGCCGGGAGATCACTGCCAATTCTGGGAGACTCCAGGCCAATCCGGGAGGGTTGGGAACCCTACAAACTAACCCTCGCTGTAGACGGCTACGTGGATGGAAGGTGCTTCCATTGAGGGAGGTATTTTTGCTCAGGCCGGTGGTGTTCCTACAGTGACAGAAAAGCCACTTCTGGCTGCGTCTACACTGTGGGGTTAGGTCACCATAGTTCTGTGGAGGAAGCTAGGCTGGTATGGTCTCCGTAATGCAGACGAGCCTTGGGTGGCACTTGTGGGGTGATTCTCTTTAGGCAGCACTTGCAGACTTCGTAAATGCAGAGTTTCCTGTGAAATTGCGGCTCTGAGCGTTTCTTTTGCATGCGTCGCTGAGAATAATTCCCAGCACTGGGGGAAGCCTGAATTTGGAGGGGGGTGAAATCACGTGAAACAAATTTGCCAAAAAGTCACATTTTTTTCCATGAGAAGGTTTTCGGGCTCTGTGGGACAGTCAGCAACAGAAGGGAGCACCATGCTGGCTGAGGGCAGTAATTCAATCTCCCAGACGGAGTCCCGGCCTTCTACATCTCCACTTCTCTTGTGTACCGTTGAGGGGTGAGGCAAGCATATCACGGCCTGGATAACGTGCTGCTTCTAGCAGCTTTCTGGCAAAACGTCTTCTGCACATGCTCCTCCGTCAGAAAACGAATTGCTAGGTGGTGATTGCTCCGTCTCTCTGGTTCTATTGCATTGTACGTTCGTTTGAGCTTTCTGCTTTTGGAGCATTTACAAGCTCAATTAACGGTCTTGTTTTCTGTAATTACGTCTTGAGTCAGGAGTTATCGTCGATAGTTCAAGTATTAACACATCTAATTCCCCCCCTTAATGCTATAAAATAGTCAAATTATGTCTTCCAGTTTGCACTAGGCAGCTGTAAATGTCACGCTACCATCCAGCATGGTATTTATGGAACTCCACGGGGCTGTAATTTTTGGTATCCCCAATACAAAAATGGATGTGCAAGAGTTTTTCATTGCCTGGCCTGAAAGGATTAAGGAAGGAGATAAATTCTCCCACTGCGCTCAGTATTCAAAATGCAGAGAGGAGCCGGTGTGTAAACATTGCTTTGGAGTGGGGGGGGAAGGAGGGAAAAAAACCCTAGACCCAGCAATAAAGTCAAGGACAGGAGGCCGCATGTGGAAAGGAAACATTCCACTAGATTGTCATCTACTTCACTTTTCAAGCTGCAGTAAGATGTAGCAATAAAAAGGCCAATGTTGCATTTCATCCAAGTGATATGAACTCTTGCCGAGCCAATTAAACTGTCAATATGCTCTGGTTTCAGATTCTTTCTAACAAACTGGGTCGCCTCAGGTCTGTTACTCGCTTCCGTGACTTTTACCGCTGATGCAAAATCAATTTAGCAATTTATAATCTTACATTTAATTATGAAAGTAGATTAATTTGTAAAAAGAGACATTGAAATAAAACGTGGGCAGATAGGACCTCCCCCATTGTGGCGTGCTGAGGCATTGCGGTCTGTAGCGTAAAAGTAATGCAATTAGCCAATGTTTGCAGGTCGCCGTAATTCTTAGGCATAGTGGAATGGGCCACGGTGGAATTAAATTTTAGAGCTGAATCTTTACTCTTTGGTAGGTTTAAACTGGGTCCTTAATGACTTTTTAATAATAGAAGCGTTTTATTCTGATCTGTCATTAATTTTAAAAGCTTAAAATTAGCTTTACTCATTCCACCCTTAACAAGCACCTTTTCTCTTGTATTGAAGAGGAATAAAGAAACATATATGACAGATTCTCAATATGCAAAGCTTGTTAGGGCTATAGGAGAGAAACTTGCTCTCACCAGATCCGGGTATCATTCGCATTAGAGCAATACTGATGGAGTGGGGTTTTTGGCTCCATGTTTGTTGTTTCTTAGATGCAGCATTCGGAATCTGTGGCCCAGATTTGTAAAGGTATTTAGGCTTTGCTACGCTGTGTGGCAACAGTTAACTGATTTAGGAGCCTAAATCTCATTTTCAAAAGGGATTTAAGCATTTAGGAGCTTTAATCCCATTGATTGTCAATGGGGTTTAGGCTCTGAAGTGGTTAAGTCCCTTTTGAAAATGAGACATAGGCCTGGTCTATGCTTAAAACTTGGGTTTACCTAAGCTAGGTTGCTCAAGGCTGTGAAAAAATGTGCACCTATGTGATGTAGTTAGGTTGACCTACCCCCATTGTAGATACTGCTAGGTTGATGGAAGCGACTGGTTCTCAAGGGGGTGGATTTATTACAGCGATGGAACATCCCCTTCCATTGCTGTAGCAAGTGTCTACACTGCAGCTGCGCCGCTGTAGCATTTGTAGTGTAGACACAAACCCGTAGGCTCCTAAATCAGTTAGGGTTTGCAATGCCGAGTGCAGCAACACCTAAATACTTTAAAAGGCAGAAGGTCCTTAAAAGTGTGTGTGGGCCACTGGTGGCCCAATCGTGGTCCTGCCTATTTTCCCTGAGGCCTAGGATTGTCCTGAAGTCTCCAGGAATTAAAGATTAATCTTTCATTAAAGATTGCCATGTGATGAAACATCCAGGAACATGTCCAACCAAAACTGGCAATCCTACTGTACAGAGGCCCTGCCCTCGGCCTGCCTCTTCCCCCGAGGCCCTGCTCCCCACTTGCTCCTCTCCGCCCCTTTCCCCCCATCACTTGTCCTTATGGCCTGTAAAAAGCGGAAGGGCCATGGCCCCCCGGTTCCCCCTGTTCCGGCGCCCTGTGCAGCCCCATCATTTTGAATAAGGTGATGACTTGCCCAGTGAAGTGTAGACATCTGGGCCATTTGTCTGACTTGGAGAAACACCTCTTAGATCCTACCCTGGGTACCATAATGGCCACTTCTCAGGTTTTCTATTGTGTTTTGGTAGTAGGTGTTGGGAGAGAACCATGGAAATGATGCTGTTTTGCTGAAGCTCCCTATCTACCCCGGCCCCCATGACATTTGCTTCTCCATGAATAAATGACAGCCTTGACAGCTTTATGGGTTCCCTGAAAATGAACACGTGTGCCCGAAGGGAACTCGAGGCCCTGTTTATCATCCGTGGAGTCACTTAGAGATGCCAGACTGAGAAGTAGCCTTGCCTGAGAGGGAGACCTGTGGTTCTCTAGACTGACTTGGGAATATGATCTGCATCGTGTCTGGGCCTCCCTTTTAGGGCCTACTCGCAGGTTTTGGGAATTCTACAGCGACGGAGGGAGGGCCATGTGAAGTGCCAACACTGTTGTAGCTCGAGCGTTGTGTTGGCAGGATGTCGAAGTGATAACCCTAGCAGGGCAACCCTTGTAAAGTTGTTAGGCCTGTCGGAGTCGTTGAAAGATTCTCCCCAGCCTGGCTTTCAACATCTGGAGTGGTTTGAGTGGGTCTGCTTCATCAGAGCCAGTCAGCTGTAACCTGAGGGAAAAGGAAGCCTTTTGTGTACAGCCAGTGATTACATTGGTGCTGCAGCTCAAGGGAACCGGAAGGCCTCCGGCGGGAAGAATGCCCTGTGGGAATGTGGGAAATGCTGTTCCGTGGGGAGTCTGAGTTATGCTGCAAGGCCCACTTGTTTCCCTCCAGCTCTTGGGAAGGAAGATGCCAAGGACGGTTGAGTTTTGCTGCAGTTAGCTGCTGCTTCGCCATGGATTGTTTTTTCTAGTTGCTAGTGGTACTAGGCTGGCTGTGTGTGTCTCCTTTCTGGTCTCTCTGAGCACCCCCTCTCAGGGATGGGGTCTCTTGCCCTTATTCATTTCGGAGTGAGCTCCCGATTCTTATCCACTTAGCCTGGGACCTAACTACACTGGCCCCGGGTATATCAACCATTTATCACCCTGCAGGAGGGTGACCAGATGTCCTGATTTTATAGGGACAGTCCCGATATTTGGGGCTTTTTCTTATATAGGCTTCTATTACCCCCATCCTCTGTCCTGATTTTTCATACTTGCTAGTTGGTCACCCTACTCTGCAGATGTGACTGGGTCTCCTCCCTTTGTGACCTAGTGACCAATAGCCTTCGTGAAACAAAGGATCAAAGAAAAAGTATTTTAAAACCACAAGCAGCCTACACCCATTTAATTTCATCTGATCTTAACAACTCAGTCCAAGCCAAGTTAGATAGACTTTCCCCTCAAACGATGGGAACAGAACAGAACCAGTTTACATTCTTGTAGTCAACTAGATCCTCCTGTGCCTAATTCCCTCTTGTTCAAACTGGTTTGGGTGCTTCACAAGAGAGCATGACCCATTGGTGTGAACCAGTGGTTCTCAACCAGGGATATGCATAGTCCTAGGGATATGAAGAGGTTTTCCAGGGGGTACGTTAACTCATCTAGATATTTGCCTAGTTTTACAACAGGCTACATGAAAAGCACTAGCCAAGTCAGTACAAACAAATATTTTATCCGTTTATACTGCTTTATATACTGTTCACTGAAATGTAAGTACAATATTTATATTCCACTTGATTTATTTTATAATATGGTAAAAATGAGAAAGTCAGCAAGTTTTTAGTAACCGTGTGTTGTCACACATTTGTATTTTTATGTCTGATTTTTGTAAGCAAATCGTTTTTAAGTGATGTGAAACTTGGGGATATGGAACACAAATCAGACTCTCAAAAGGGGGTACAGTAGTCTCGAAAGGTTAAGAGCCACTGGCCTAAATTGCTTGGTGACTATTCGTGCTTCCTCTCATAACTGCAATGTGGGAGCTCTCCAGCGGTGGCAGTGCTACCTGCATCAGTAATAAACACCATTGTCTTTCACAGCACACTTGTGCTGAGTAAAATTCACCAGTGTGCAGAGGGCCAGTGCAAGACCCATACCCTGCTTGAGTCCCGATTTCAGACTACCCAGTACGGTTATAGGATGCATAGGCCTGTGCTGTCTCTCTGTAAAAGGGTGAATTTTCCCCACTGTTAATACTTAGTCCCAACGCACTACAGGTGTTTCATCTGTAGCATCCTCAAACCTCCCCCACTTTCCCCTCCAGTACAGTGTTGCCATCTCTTGCCATATTCTAGCGAGTCTCTCCATGTTTAGTGTCTTCTTAGAGTTCCAGCTGCTGGAGAAAAGCGAGAACAGCAGAGTTACATCTTTAATTGAAAATTGCAAGTTCCCAGCTCTCGTGGTTGCAGAGAAAAAATCGTGACCCAGGAGCACCCTGAAGGTCAATGTAAAGAACCCCAACTCTGTTACTAAAACCAAACCAAACAACCTCATGGTTTGCGGGCCTGACTCATTTTTGAATGCTTGGGATTGGTCATAGAGTTCCAAGCTAAAAACAGCAATATTGAAATTCACTCGCTGGTTCTGATTATTATGTTTTCTAAGCCAGTTATACAAGATGGGCTTCTGATACTCCCTTCCCCATTAACGTCACAAAACTTCTGGGTACAAAATCCTGATACTGAATTTAAGGGTAGTGCAGCCTATCCTGGGTCTTACGTGTACTGTGTGCTAATGATGTGGCATGGGCGGAGGCCTTGAAATCAATTCCAATCAGCCTACAGTGAATTAAAGGCTCGCTTGAGAATATCTTCATCATAGTTTCGCATTGCAAATCAATTCACAACTGCTACAAAATGGAGATGGGTGACTTGTGTGCTGAAGGGTAAGTTCCCCTACTCCCCCCGTGCTGTAGTGCTCAGAAGTGATGTTAGCTGGACTGTAACATTTTGATTGGGCCAAATCTTAAATTTAAAATGTTGGCAAGAAAATGTTCCTTGTCTATGGACATCAAAGTGTAACTACTGTTCTGCACTAGCCACAGCAAGGGTTGGTTTGAATATCATAATCACTTTCACTTGCACTTAGGGTAACCAGACAGCAAGTGTGAAAAATTGGGACAGGGTGGGGGGTAATAGGTGCCTATATAAGAAACAGATCCAAAAATCGGGACTGTCCCTATAAAATCGGGACATCTGGTCACCCTACTTGCACTCAGGGCTGGCTCTGTCTTTGCAGGACCCTTTCTGATGCAAGAAGTTTAGGGCCCCATCTGTAACTGGGCCAGTGAATCAGGTAGGGGTGTGTGTGTGTGTGTGTGTGTGTGTGTGTGTGTGTGTGTGTGAAGGGACTGTGTGTGACAGCAGAAGTGGTGTAGCAGAAGCACTGACTTTGGGATTTGCTGGGGGATGCTTAGCTCCCCACTCTGCCCCAGGCCTGCCCCCACTTCACCCCTGCTCTGCCCTGCCCCATTCCGCCCCCTCCCCTGAGCACACCCTGCCCTCGCTCTGCTTCTTCCCCCTCCCCCCAGCACCTCCCACCTGCTGGTGATACAGCTGATCACCGGTGGGCGGGAGGCGCTGGGAGGGACAGGGAGGAGCTGATTGGCAGAGCCAGCCAGCGGGGGAGAAGCACTGGGGGAAGGGGAGGAGCTGATCGGTGGGGTGCTGAGCACCCACTATATATTTTTTTTTTCCTGTGGGGGCTCCAGCCCTGGAGCATTGATGGAGTCGGCACCTGTGGGTGTAGGCCTAAGACCAAAACTGCTCCTGGTATGTTGCAAGAAACTCCGCTGGCAAAATAGCTACATGGCCGCTGCACCTATTATGTGGCCTTTTTTTAGGAGACTCTGAACTGCTGATACGGCTGCAGAGGGTGTGAGTATTGCCAGACGCTTTTCAAGATGAGGTTTAGAGTATAGTTTCCAAACTAGATTTTGGGTTGGACTTTTAAACATACATGTCTATATTTGCAAGTCTTGACTTATACCTGTGCTAAGCAGGGTTTGCACTCAACCCTGGCATGTTCAGAAGTGCACATGTGCTTTTGAAAAGCTTGCGTCTTGCACATTGTAAGTAACATGTATCAGTGTAAGGTCAATTAATTAACTAACAACTCCGATATTATTTAACCAAGTCATTAGAAATTGTAACATTAAGAACTAAAAGTAAAACACACAAGATAAATTCTGAATTGTGCTGGTTTAATGTCTTAGGTCAAGATTTTCAAAAGAGGCGAGTGATTCTGGGTGCATCTGTTTTTGGGTGACACATTGGATACGCCTTAGGAGCCTGATTTTCAGAAAGTGTTGATTAATCAACCCCGGAAAATCAGACCCCATTAAGTCGTCAACGGGGCACTCCAAAACGGAGACACCCAGAAGCACTAGCTGCTTCTGAAAATCTTTACTGTAATTACATAGCAAATGAATATAGATCTGTACAAAATGTAGATATCTAATAGACACATGAATCGAACTAATCTTTTGTGATTGCTGAAATGTAGGCAGCAGTAAGTATTTATGTCTAAGATTTTTATTTCAAGTTATTAGGAATTTTTGTAATCTTAAAAGTTGTCTGAATATGCCTGAAAAACCGTATTAATTTAATGGCCAAAAAGCAAGGATTTTAAAAAGGCAAAATAAAGCTATAAGAAGGAAAACATTGATCCATTGTAAAGTGGTTCTGTTGCTGATTAGTCCTTCCAAAATTTATTATCTCCCAAGTCAGAAAATCTATGACTAAGTGTCATAAAGAAGTAATTTAAAAGTGGTAGAGAGCAGTAAAGCAGCAGGTGACCACAGTCATAGATTGGATACCTCCCCCCCCCCCCTTTTTTTTTTTTTTTTTTAAGGAAATTGGTAAGTAACTGATTATAATAATGCAGCATATTTGTACTGCTGTAGTCGGTCAACTTATTATTATTATTATTATTACAATGAAAAATTATGTTCCTTTTTAGGAAAAGGAAATTAAATTGCTTACTAAACCCATGCAGAATCTGCAAGAACAGGGCTGATATTGCAGAAATACACATTCCTAAGAACTTTTCCTCTCCTGGATTGACACCTCCTCATCTATTATTGGGAGTGGACTACGTCCACCCTGATTGAATTGGCCCTGTCAACACTGGTTCTCCACTTGCGAAGTAACTCCCTGCTCTCCATGTGTCAGTATATAATGCCTGCATCTGTAACTTTCACTCTATGCATCTGAAGAAGTGAGGTTTTTACCCACGAAAGCTTATGCCCAAATAAATCTGTTAGTCTTTAAGGTGCCACCAGACTCCTTGTTGTTTTTGTAGATGCAGACTAACACAGCTACCCCCTGATACTTCACACACACTTGTAATTCCCTGGGCAGTGAGTGTTTTTTGCATCTCCTTCTGAGTCTGATCCATAGTGAACATAAGCATGGCCATACTGGGTCAGACCAAAGGTCCATCTAGGCCAGTATCCTGTCTTCTGACAGTGGCCAATGCCAGGTGCCCCAGAGGGAATGAACAGAACAGGGAATCATCAAGTGATCCATCCCCTGTCGCCCGTTCTCAGCTTCTGGCAAACAGAGGCTAGGGATGCAAGTCTGTTACAGACATTGCTTAGGAATCTCTGCATCATTCACTTAAGAGCCAGAATCTCAAGTGAAGAGCTGTACAATCCTCACCCTTTGTAGGGGCTGGGACACACTCCTTTACGAGTTGGGCACAGAACACGTTGACTAGTGGGTCAAACACTTACAAGTAAAACACCTGGCGTTAAGCTGGAAGATGCAATAGAGTAAGAAATATGGACAGCGCCTGCATTTAAATGGATAGCTAAAGTAGGGGAAGATCTGCTGCTAGTTTGTGATGCAGTTTCACGTGTTTTCTCTGCCTAGTTCAAAGATCTGTTTCAATAGCGGCTGTCACTTCTGATCTGGCTTTAAAAAAGGTTATTTCTTGAATATTTTTTAACCTCGTCTAAAAAGCAGCATGTGCTGTAGATGTGAAGGGCTGACATATTTTGTTGAGAGAGAGCCCCTGCTGTGCTTTTTAATGTGCAGCAGCTTTAAAGTCGGAGGTGACAGGCTTTTCTTTTTTTCTAGATTATTTAGATTATATTTGTGACCATGTAGATCAAATTCTGCCACAAGCAAAGGGTAAGCAGCGTAATTGACATTCTCGAGTAACTCTCCCTCCCCTCCTCCCCCCCCAAAAAAGGACACCGCTCAGACTGAGAGTCTTGAACTGATGGGCAGTATAACCAATTTTTTCTGCTAGGTTACATGCAATTTATTTTAAAGACACAATATGAAGTGCTGTGCATGACTAGGATGAAGTAAAAGCAGATGTTTAACATCTAATGGGAATGGCGTTTTTGAACTGGTGAGAAACTGAAATCCGCTTATATTTTTCACCTTGTGATGTTTATCTGAGACATAAGTTTGCCAACAAAAAATTAACTGAGGCTATGAAGTAAATATGGGTCTTGAAATTGATCTTGATGAAGAGTCGGACCTGGAAGAAGTTAATATGGCCAGACACATAATGGTTCTCTTTGAATTCTGTCACACTGCAAAATTCTGTAGAAACGACCTGATTCTGAGGTCTGGTCTACACTGCAGGGGAGGGGATCGATCTAAGTTTCACGTAGCTGAAGTTGTGTATAACGTAGCTGAAGTCGCCGTACTTAGATCTACTCACCGTAGTGTCTTCACTGCGGTGAGTGGACAGCTGACATTCCCCTGTCGACTCTGCCTGCGCCTCTCGCTCTGGTGGGGTACCGGAGTCGACTGGAGAGCACTCGGCGGTCGATTAGACGCGATAAATCAACCCCCCGCTGGATCGACAGGTAGCGATGAATCCAGCGGGTAATGTAGACAAGCCCTGAGATTACACACAATGCTATGTTAGAAGAACATTATGAAGGATGAGAAGTCAGCCATTTGGAAGCTAGGAAATGCCATGATTAAGATTACTTGTGCAATCTTAGTTTGCCGCCTTGTGTGCATGCATTGTGATAGTCCTTAATTACACGATCACATACTATTGTTTTCCCTGCCTCATTCAGTGCACAGAATGGAGGTAGCTCATGGAATGAGCAGCTATTCAATATTTTGTTTTATCCTCATTGTTCAAGGTGGGGCCCTACTGCACACTATTCAAATCCTGATCTGAAGGCAGAATTATTAGACGCTTTGTGGGCTTGTCTATGGCGCTCATCATTACAGCATCCCAGTGCGTCACAAACTTTAACGAATTTACCTTCACAACACCGCTGTGAGGTGAAGGGGTGGTACTACTCCATTTTACGGATGGGGAGCAGAGGTATAGAGAGAATAAGGTCAAAAGTATCCACTAATTTTCAGTACAGGCGAGTCTCATCGTACGCGCATTTAACATGTGTGAATTCAGCTTTGTGCGTTCGGCAAAAACAAACAAAAAAAAAAACAAAAAAGAGAAAAATAACAATTTAAATACTGTACCTGTAGTGTGGGTGATTCCGTCTGCATTACACTCAATGTAATTTTGACTATACGTGGTTTTTGCTTTACGCGCTGACAGCGGAATGTAACCCCAGCGTAAGATGAGACTTGCCTGTACCTATTCTGAGAAGCTTAGACCTGATTTTTCGGAGTATTAGGATTATATAGCACTTTGTATGTTCAAGCTCAACTCCCGTTAACTTCAGTGGCAGCCGTGAGTGCTCAATGCTTCTGCTAATCAAAGCCCAGGGTATCAAGTTGGTCACCCAGAAAATGAGGAACGCACAATTCGTGACCCTGTGTGAAAAGTTTGGTTGAAGTGACTTGCCGAGCATCACATAGGAACAGGGCTAGAATCCAGCTCTCCAGGGCAGCATTCAACTGCCTTCACCATGAGTCAGTCTTTTTTCTTCCTGCCATCCCCTGCCAACTTCTGCCAAAAATGAAGCACTGTTTCTACAGCCAACAGCGTCATTCACAACACAATCCTGATTCATTTCCAAGGCAGGTTCGTTCTGTGCACTGAGTGAGGCAGGGACGCTGTGGAACAAACGAGTAATTAAGTGCTGTATCGTACTGTATACACACACAAGGCGGCCAAAATAATCTTGCACAGGCAACCTTTAACCAGGCCATCTCCTACCTTTCTGAGTGGTTGAATTTGTAACCTTCAATCATGCTCCTTTAGTGTAGTGTTTGGTGTGTAATTTCCTAGGTTTTAGAAAAGCAAACTGTAAAAACAAATCCCATCACGTGGGGTCATATTTGACTCCCCCTTTGTTCGTCAGCAGGGTTGGAACCTGTAGATCACTGCACCGACCCTTGCTACGTGAGCTATTGGAGTAGGTGGTAGCACCAATAGGCTGTCGTCCTCCACCCCCCGCCAGTGGGTTTCACAGGTGGTTACTGACAGCAGAGGAAGGGTGAGACTCAAGAATCTTGGGTTCCTTTCCAGGTTCTAGAAGGGAGTGTGCTCTAGTGGGCACAGACTCTTTTTTATGTATTTCCCTTTGAGTGTGACCTCTTCTGCCCTGTCCCCTGCAACCTGGCTCTTGACTGGGACAGGGACAGATCCTGTCTCTGCCCTACCTCTGGCGTCTTGTTTGAGCCCCATCCTCCTTGCCATCCCAGTCTGCGTTCCTCAGGCGTCTCATCCCAGTCCTTGTCTCCCCCCTCTGGGCTCCTCCTGCAACCTCGATCTCCCCTCTCCCTGGTTCCTAGTCCAGCCCGTCCGTCTCCCACAGCTCCTTGTGCAATCTGAGCATTCTTACTCGGCTCCTACTCTCCACCTTGTGTCTTTCACAGCCCCAGCCTTCCCGCCCCATGGCTTCCAGTCTGAGTCCCCAGCTCCTCCTCCGAGCTCAGCGTCACCCCTGCCCCATCCATCCCCTGTTTCCCTTGAGCTCCCAGTCGCCTTGCCCAGCCAGGTCCAGGTAGGGTTGGCCTGGAGTCCCCAGGAATTAAAGATTAATCTTTAATTAAAGATTATGTCATGTGACGAAATCTCCAGGAGTACATCCAACCCAAATTGGCAACCTTAGTTCCAGGCCCAGTTTCTCTTACACCCCCTCTCCCCATGTCTCCAGTCCCAATCTCGCCAGACTCCTTGTGCCAATCGACTCCTTGCCCTCCCCCTGTCCAACTCTTGTCCTTTCTGCATTCAAATCAGATGGCTTCCCGCTCCATGCTGCCCAATGCAGGTGGTCACGGAGTTCACAGGAGGGACATGTTCCCTACTCTGGGTTCCAGTGCCCACCCCCATTCCAGTCTGGAGCAGAGCAACTACAGGGAAAGTCCAGTTTTGCTGTGTAGTCCTTGGCTGTAGCAAGCTCAGTTACTCTGTGGATGACACATGCACAGTCTGGAGCTGGACAAGGAGCTGTGAGGGGGTGGAGCATGCTCCGAAAGAGTGAACATCTTCTGAGACTTTAGCAGCTAAGATCTCCGCTGTCTCTACTGAGCCTGCGTGAACTGTGACTTTGCAAAGGTTTATAACTTGGTCAAATTTAGGCAGATTTTCATAAGCACTGCAAAAGACACATTCCTGACACAACGGGTCATTTTCCCCCGCCCCCCCTCCCGGTCAAAATTCAAGTCCCTGCCCCAAAGCATGGGGGCGCTAGAGTTGTTCAAAGAAAAGGTAGCCAGAATTTATTAACATGAGCAAAAAAATGTACTTTTCCCGAGTCTCATTCTTGGAAATGGCTGAAAATCCCCCCTCCCCAAAATAAACTGCCTGAGGCAGATACCTGGCATGTAAAATTTAAACGCAAAGGGTTAAAGTTTTGTCAAACTTACAAGCAATTGAAAACAGGGTCTTGCGATCGGAAGCATTAGTCAGATGCTGCTGCCACCTCCACCTATAATAATAATAATAATAATTCTAAAATTCAATCTAAATATCTGTCGCAGAAAGCTCTTCTATTAGCCATTGCAGTACAATCATGGTGTTTGAGCCACAAACATGATTATTCATTTTGAGGTTTGTCTCAGAGACGTGCATGTGGTTGTTAAACTGAGATTCTTTGCAAATCCTAGATGGATTTTTATCCTTAGTATATGGAATATTATTAGCACATTATTTCATAACAACTAGACTTAGTTAAAACAGTATTTGCTGTGCATCACAAATCTTTTCAGGTTATTTCTTTTGCTGCTTTATTCTCCCTGTAACTGTCTGTGCAGTGGACTCAACTTAGATTAAAATTTTGTAATTTCCTTTCACTTTTTACAACTGCGCCAGTAGCATATTCAATTCAAATGTCGGCTCTGATCCTGCGAACACTTAAGCATGTGTTTTACTTCACTCACAGGAGTAGAGCCAGTCTAGTCAACCTGAGTAAAGTTAAGTATATATGTACTTTTTTACAGGGTACTGGCCCTAGAGTCCAGTGCTGCAACTGTCGTACTGAAGGGAGAAAACCTATGTGAGAAGTCACTTCAAAGTCAAGGAAAGATTACTTATGCAGGAGTTATAGGATTAGACCATAAAATTGACATATTGTAACTCAAAATGCTTTGAGTGAAATAATGCATTTACAATATATTTTTTTAAAAGAGGGAAACAAAGTGGAGTAGGGAGAGAAGCTGAGTTTGTTTTCCAAAGAAAAGGGCAGAGAGAGCCATGCCTGTTTCCGATAGCAGAAGGTGTTCAAGAAGGCTCTTGTGTAAGCAGTGACAAAGGTGTATGGTGGGCTGAAGTCCTAGCTGCCGTCCTTGCTCATGCGGAACAGTGCTTGACAGCGTGAGTAGACGTTCCGTTCATGGAGTCAGGTACTATTCAGTGTGAGTACGGGGTGCAGAACTGGGCCCCAAAAGAACGGAATGGCTGTCAGGCAAGTTGGAGCAGATCTGTGAGAAGCGTTGAAAACAAGGAACTACATTTCAAGAAGTTTGCTGTTGGTTGGGAGTGGGGAGAACAGTGAATAGACTTGAGCGAATCTGTCGTTTTAGTAGCAGTAACACAGGCTTTTGGTAGTAAAACCAACAATGAGCTGCACCTAATGAAGAACTCCAGCAGTGGAATGAACGCTCCGTTCTCCAGTGCTGAAAAGCGCTTGGTCCCTGTAAAAATGGGACTCTTGTGGAGACCGATGAGTACTCTGTGCGAGTTGCTCTCCAGTTTAGCTTTTCACGTGCCTGTATGAATATATCCTCTCTTCCTTTCAAACCAACGTTTTCATTGCAGCTTGAAAATGTGTATAATTCATTATGATGCATTTTCAGGCACGGAGAAGGAATGACTGTGCCCATGCTAGAGCTGAGATGAGTATAAAGCCGTCTGCAAATACATTTAGGAACAAAGGGGTCTGAGAGTCCTGAGTTCTGGTTGGAATATTCCGCTGTCTCTGTCATCTACACTGTGTATCACTGCCCCCTAGAGGCAGGATCACCAAAGGTAACATCCCTAATTATTACTGATTGCTAACAGCAAGGGTTACTCTCTGCATTAGTTGGAGTGCTACGTTCCGAGCCAGTGGTGTTACCTCTGATGTTATGTGTATGCATTGCAGCTGGCAAACGTGTATGTTCCCCCCAAGATGGAGGCTCCACTGTGGTTCTTGCTACTTGGCATGACTTCTCCCCTCTCCTTGCATGAATTGCGTCCTGGGTTTCTTTTCTGTGATGCCTGGTGCTTCCACTCAGTGTGACTCCTCACTGTGCCAGAGACACACGGAAATGCTGTCCCTCGGGAAAATGAATAATGGTAGCACTGCGGGCTGGGAGTATAAAACCCAGTACACATGAAACAATAAAACACATCAACACAAACCCCCATGGAGAAATGGCACACCAAAACCAATATAACAATGGCGGACTTGCAGGAAAATAGGATTTGGGATGAGGGTTCACTAATAAGTACTAAACATTAACAACGCAACAAGCTCTCCACTTCCCAATGCTAAGAACTCTTCCCAATACCCAGTTCCTTCCCTGGCACCTTCCCAGGAAGGTACCGCACTGAGGATGAGTCCAGAGACGAGTGCTGCAGCGCTGTGAACATTGGCCAGCTTAAACAAAAAGAGTTTTCTTACGGTGTCTTCACCCTTGGGTGCGGCAGAGTCCTCTCCTGGCTCCCTGGCCTGGAGTCTTGCGTGAGTCTCGGCTGGCTCTTGATAGCTGGCACTGGGATTTCTGCCTCTCTGGATGCGGATCTATCCAGAGCTGGAACTGCCTGACCCTGCACTAAATCTCTGTAGTTCAGTGTCTCCCTTGATGGGGGTCGGAGGGAGATTAATCAGAGACTCCCTGAGCTGTTCTGATTCTTGCTCCGCACCAAACCCAAACAGCCCCACACTGACACTAAAGTCATCTCTTTGTCTCTGAGTCAGGCTGTCCCGCTCCCAGAGAGGGCCGACCACCTGGGCTCAGCATTGTCCCAGCAAACTACTTGTCCTGATCACCCCATACAGATGCCTCCCTGCTGGCCTCAGCGGGAGTTCCTAGTCCGTTCTGTCCCCACCAGTAACTCCAAGCATGCTGGGAAATTATGTCAGAGGGTGCTGGTAGCCATCATTGTTGTAGTCTATAGGGTTGGACCCTCTAGAGGCTCTGTCTGGCACTCCAGGAGCTGGCAAACTCCAAATGACGGTTACCTATATCTATAGGTTCCTCACATAAACACTGTGCTCCCCATCATTGGGCTGATTTAGATACGTGCTGAAACGGTGAGCACAGGTCTAAATGAACTGAGCTACGTGCCTTTTTCTTTCTGGTGTATGTGTGTTTTGGACAGCAGACTATTCACATTGCTTTAATTCACTAGTAGTTTTCAGGGGCTGTTCCTCTTTGTGGGGAGCTAGCCCTAGGTTCTAGCCTAAGCTGCCATACGTTGTTTGTAATAGGAAGCTTCTTGCCATCCAGCAGCAAAGAGAATTGGCCAAGGTGAAACCGGCCATTGAAAAGAGACCGTGTCACTTTGAAGCATTCTGGGGCGGGAGCAAAACCTCAGCACAGGTGCTGTGTGCTCGTGTGGCTAGGTGTGTCTGGTCTCATTCCACCCTGAAAAGGAGCTGTTCATCCCTGACAGCACATTCTGAGGCACTTCCTAAAAATGGGGGAGATCTGGAAATGGTGGGCGTGGTGCCAGCCAGTGGCACTTCATGCCAATTCAGAGGCAGGATCTGGGCGAGGTGGACCATTGGTCTGACAGTATGGCTGCTCTTATGTTCTTTATATACCAATATTATTTCCTGTTGCTGAATATACCAGGAGTCAGAGAGGAAGGTGAAGACTGGGGGCTAGGACACAGGAGATCCTGGCTCAGTTCCCAACTCTGCCACAGACTCGCTGTGTGTCCTTGAGCCTGGATTCAGCAGAGCACTGAAGTGGTATCCTTACCCTTTCCATGCCTCAGTTTCCCTCTGTAAATGAGGATAGTAATAACACTTCCTTTCTCCCACAGTTGTCTGTTAAGACTGTAATTTCTAAGGGCCAGGGGTGTACCTTACACTATATGTATGTGCAGCACCTTGTGCAGTGGGGTCTGGATCTCTGCTGGGGTGCTGCTGTAATATAAATAATTGGTGATAATGTTTAAAGACAAGGCAATTTTTTTTGCACACCATTTTTTAGTTTGCTAAGTGTAAATTATTGATTTGACACTCTTGATTTTAATTTTTTTGCAAATGAGTTGCTTTTAAAATCAGCCAGTGGCCAATATTTTGCTAGTGAGCAGTCATTTCATCTTGCCGTGCTTTCCTTTCTTTCCCCCTCTTCCAGTGATTGTCCCTTCCTCACCCTCTCTCTCCATGGGAATGTCCAGTTTTCTTTCACTAAGTGAAGCAGTTGAAGAGGTCATGCAGTATTAATAGGAAAGCAGAACACTGAATTTATTTCCACTCATGCGTTCTGACATTTCTGACATTTCCTGAAGTGTTAGATGTTCAGAGAAAACAACAACTTGGCTTTTACTGAAAAATTAATTATCTTGGCACTTTCCTCCTCATGATGGGCTTTTGTAAGAGGACAAAACCATTCAAGAGAGGGAAAAAGATTAGATGGTAACAGGCTGATAGTAACATTAAAAAGGTCTGCATCAGGGTAAAAGGATCTAATTAAGCATCTATTATCAGCATGGTGCTACCTGATGTAAACGCTTTTGGAAAGTGTTGCATTCCTTGCAATTATCGTATTGAGCGAATTTCTATCCTAGAGTTTCACTTGGATCATAAACTAGTCTTTTCTCTAATTCCAGTTAACAAGGTATAGCTCTCGTATTCTCCAGTGATATCTTTCTATATTCTTGCTGGCCTCTTTACCCAGCAAGTGTACGTGGCCGAATGGAAGCATGTATTACTCCTTTTGGACATGCTTGAGTTAATATTATGAGCGATAGTGATGGAAAAACAACAGCTGTTTTAAAGTCTCCAGAGATCTAATTTAGTAAAAAATTCAAGTAGAGGTAGAAATATCGGAGTGCCCTGGTGATCCATTTTGACCCTTTTTTATGCTCCGTTGTCTTTCCTTAAAAGAAACTTCACCAGAGGGTGTCAACCCATTATAACTATTTTTAGATTTATATGAACACTAAGTACCAAAATAATAAGGTAGGTTCTTGTTCAAATGCAGGGGTTAGTTGTTACTTGTCCTCTTGAGTGTTGTAGTTTTAGAATACAAACATTATACACAAAAAGTATATAATTATATGTTATCCTATATATTCTACATATCTTTAAAATGGTCCGCTGTTGAGAAGTAACCTTAAAGAAGAAATTCTGAGCCATTATACAGAATAACAGGATGAGCTCAGAACAGAGTGGCAATTCGTTTTCTGAATTTAGTGGATTTGTTTGGCCCTTCGCCTATTAACTTTCCTCTGCTTCTTCGATATGGGTGGAGACTTTTACATTCGAGAAGTGAACTAAACCAATTTAAGCCTCCTCTCTAGCCACCTGGAATCTACTTCAGCACTGTTGCAAGTTTTCCCCAGGTCCACCTAAGACCTGTTCCAAACTCTTGCAGTTGCTATGTCCTCTGGGTACCTATTCCACAATTCCCTGCATTGTGCTCTGGAGGATGTGACAAGCCACAGGTTCACGGTGTAGAACGGGAATGGAAAGCTAGCTGAACTGTTTCATTTTTGTCTCTGTCCATGCTGGTCCAGATTGACTTGGTTAGGATTGAACTATAATTACTAAATGTTTGTCTGTGCTAACCAGATATAGAGCATTTCAGGCCTGTTTGTGTGAACACTAAATGTTGTTTTACAAGTAATTTAAGCAGCCTAGTTTCTCTGGTGTGGATCAGTTTGCACAGTTCCCCTTTATTTGGAGCATAAGATGACTAATGCAGCGCTTGTCACCGAACACCAGCAAGAAGGAGTGCCTCTAGAGAAACTTGTGGGTTGACCTGCATGCAAGACAATGCAGGTAATTAGAAGTAGGGGGGCCTCCATGCACCACAGATCTGATGCCACACTGGGGAAGAAGTGTTTCTGTTCAACTGATACTGGATTGTTTTGCAGGCAATTCATTGTGACCGACACCTCCTGTATAAGCCTGATAGCAAAATGTATACCTCTCCTGTGAGTTAAAATCCTCCCCTTCCTGTGCTCACTGCTGTGTGGATATCCTGTGATTGGGCGTGCATATTTGATTTGCTTTGTACTATTTAATACACTTTGAAAATGTGAATGGAAGGAACATTATTAGCATTGTAAAGCCCTGCTAATCACCATTTAAAACTACAGGTTAATGAATGATTACGATAAGGGTTGTGTAATATGATTGCAGGAGCTAAATAATTAACATTTAAAAAAGGCAGTTTAACATCTCTTTGACACACTGCCCAGAGAGTCTTGTTTTAATCACTTAATGGCAATTTAACAAGTACCACAATGCAGTAGATGTAGGGGAGTTAGGAAGTGCAGTATTGATGGAGTATTCAATTGGATTAAGAGACTGGCTTAGTAATAGAAGCCGGGGAGTGATCGCAAGACACCTGGTGGGAGGGAGATGGAGAGCAAAGGGGAGCAGTACGCTTATGCTGTACATCCGTGATCTGGAGGATGCAACCAATGTTCAGATGTGAAATTGACTGACAATGTGAAACGAAGGGGACTGTTCAAATTGGATAAGTGACCAGGGAAACAGGAGCAAGAACTGCCCAGTGACTGGTGCCTTGTAGCGTGACAAATATCCTATATTGAATAAGGATTGGGCCAAAACTTAGTAAAGCAAACCAGAACCACAGGGCACGGATCAGGAGAGGGGGTTAGAACACCGTGAAAAGGGCTGGCGGGAAGGTCTGAGCTCAAGTTAGGGGTTCGCCATCACTTTTTAAATGAAGTTCTAGTCCTGTTGAAGATCTGACCCTGTGGTTTAACCCTGAAGTACTGGGAAAATAACGTTGCCAACTATAGTGCTAATACCCAGCGGTGTTGTGTGTTGAAAGATCCTATTGCTGGATCGCCCACACTGGCTTGAGAGTGAGATGCAACCCATAGAGCACTAAAGCACTGGGAGCAGGCCTGTCTTGTCAATGCAAGGTGAGGACAAAGCTGTTCAGCTCTAGTTATTTGGTGCTATTGAACTAAAATATCAAGCCACTTGTATTCATCAGTGAACATACCACGTTGGGCTCCATCTTGTAAATGCTCAATATTAGACACTGACTTCCTATATATGGAGCCCTTGGAGGATTGGGGCCCATTACGGTTGTGTCTGTCTGTCTGTCTTTTTCCCTAGCCTATAATCCATGTCATTGTGTGAAGTGATTGTATAAGGTCTCGTATATAAAGGGTCAGACAAGTGTTTTAGGGTGTCTCTACACTGGAACTGAAGGTGCGACTTCCAGCTCGAGGGGACATACCTGTGTTAGCTCTGATCGGGCTACAGTGCTAAAAACATCAGGGTAGCAGTTCCTTCTCAAATGCCTGCAGCCTGAGCTGGAGTGTCGCCGTGTCTGCTAGTTGAACCATGGGGCTTGCTGTACCTCATTTTATTTTATAGCTTTTTCTCTTAAGTTTTTAGTTATTTTTCTTTCTTCTGTTTTTTGCACAGTTGTCATCAGATATTAGTGTGGAAATAAATTATGTTCAATTTGCCCAGAGCATGGGCTGGGGCAGGGTGGAGGGGTGGAGGAGAGTATGTTTTATGAATCTATTTAAATAAATCAGGGATTTTCCAAAGAGCGTAAGGGAGTTGAGTGCTCAACCCCTTTTGAAATTCTGTGGGAGTGGGGTGGCTTCCGTAAAAACCTTGGCAAATGCCAGCCTGAATAAATGCCCACTGGAGAGGGGGCTAGTGTGTGTGGTAATTTTTTGGTGGGCTCAGGAACTCCAGTTAGTTCTCCTCGCCTCTATGTGCCTATTCCACAGACAATAATATTCCTGTGGCTACGTGTGCATAGAACACCCAGAAGTCTTGCTGCAGATTTCCTCTGCCAGCTTTATTATCCCAGAAATAACTGCAAGTACTTTCCTTTTAAATTCTCTCCCTTTCCTCTCTTTCGTCTTCCCTCCTCCCCTGGTTGTCTCGGTAGTGCCTCTTTAAAGCTAAAGAGAATTATGCATGCACATCAAGGGAGACCAGAGCCTCTTGAGTTGTGGGGAGCTCAGCAAGAAACTGGCAGGCCTACAGGCTTGTGATCTGATTACACATGGTTAATTGCACATGGCAGCTAAATGTGTTTTCAATATGTTTTACTTCAGAAAATTGTATGTGAGACAAAGCCGCTTTGAGACGAATGCGAAATGAAAGTGGTTTTGGTTTTTTTTATCTATTTTTTTTGTAATAAAATGGGCTTTTAATGCTGCTCTCTGAGACCTGAAACTCTCACCCAACTGGAGTGTTCAAGATGAATAAGATTTTAGGGTACATGCGAAGTGGGAGAGGCGGCACCCGATTCGTGTGCACAGGACCAAGTCAGCTGTGCTACCTGAGTGCAAAGGTGGGTCTGCATGCTGCCCCTAATGGGCCATGTTCGGGGAGGGAGTGCTAGACCCCAGCTAGCGTGGTGTGGAGAACCTGCTCCCAGACGTGTAGATGTGTGACAATGGCTCTGCTCAATATGCTCCCCCAAGGTTCCCTGGAGGCATTTATGCCTTACTAAATACTGGTGTGTATCACCACCACCATGTCCGGGAACGTTTAGCTGTATGTGTTACTACTGAGGATTACATCATCATATACTATAATTTTCCTTGACATGACAGCTAACAAATGGAAACGAAGCCAAGACAGTGAAACGAGTCAGAAATGCGAACCTTTGGCTTCTGTTTGTTTGTTTGTTTGTTGTTTTAAACCCTCCTTTTTCTAAAGGAAATATTTTAACTTGCAAGTGATGGACATAATCCTGCAGTCTTCTCTCAATTCCCAGAGCAAGGATGGAAAGATTTGGCTCCTTATATTACTGGAATCCATACATGCTGTCTGCACCTTTGTCTTTACCTTGCTGTGCAAAACTCAACACTGTTGTGTTCTTTTGCAGTGATTCAGTCCATATAAGTCATCCAAATTCCTGGAGAACTAGTTACATTTGAACAAAAAAGCCAGCATGAAAATATATGGCCTGATTCTTTACTTTAAGTCCCCTTTTGTTCTGGCAGTGTGAAAGGGGTCTTAATTTGGGGATCATTGACATTAGCACCCACTTGGAGGCACTTTTACATGTCAGGAGCAGTGTAAACGGAAATCATGTCCTTAATATTGAATGTATGTTAATAAAGTTAAGTACAGCCTTTCACCCGGGGCATTATGGGAGGGACATTAGGCAGGGTCCTCTGTGCCTTTACTTTGACTCCCAAGGAGAACTGTTTGCAGCAGAGGGGATCCTCTTTTTGTAGAGGGTCTAACTAGACGGCTTTGTAAGGTGTATGACGGAGAGGTAAACCCTCTCTAAGATATCTGCTCCCTTGCCAATTGGAGATGTGATCTGGGATGTTTACGTATATTGGTATGGCCCAAATTAGGGCCCAATCCATAAAGCTCTCCATATATCAGACTCCCATTGAAGTCAACGGCTGCTCTTCTTGGAGAGCTTGCAGGTTCGGGTGCTTAGTCTGCAAATTCCTTGGGGAAGGAAGACAGGACAGTGTTGTCTTACACCTTGTGGGTGCGCGCAGTATGGCACTCCCAGCCACTGCTCCATAAATATTCCATTCTGGAGGCTCCTTATTAATTCCTCCAGGCCTCAATTCAGGTAAGGCCATCCTTAAAGATAAACATGTGCTTAAGTGCCCTCCTGAATCGAGGCCTTTGCAGGTAGCCTATTGCTACTTGCTTGATAGCTAGCAACAGGCTGAGATAGATGGACCTCTTACGAAAGAGGTGGAAAAACAAAATGAAGATGAATGACTGAGGGGAAAACACGCACACAGAAATCGGCAGAAAAGCAGAGTCTGTCTATCACAGTTTTTGTATCCTCTTTGAATATTACTCTGCCAGTTCCTATTGTTTTTCCTCCTAATGTAGTTTTTTCATTCTAATCATCTCATATACATATCTTTATTTCCTGTTTTATTATACTTTTTAATTAACGATTTGACTATAATGGGAAAATTTTAGATTTTTTTAAAGGCCCCTGAAATATGAATACAAGTTTAAAAAAAGGTTTAAAATTAGCACCACGGTTTTCTGTTTCTGCAGTCCGCTTTGCGCAACTTTCATCAGGTTTATGTTCCACTGCATTTTTTGCAATTGAAAATCTGATACATTTTTAAAAGGACTTTTGTGTCAAAAGTTTTGCAACTGATAGGTTAAATGATGTGTTTTTAAATCTTCATCTGTACTTTACTTGGTATTCCATTGGGAGGATGACAAAGGTTTCCTGCATTTAGATAAGAGCAAATCTCTCATTTAAGCAACAATTAACAGCCAAACAGATTTTTCCATGTACAGCAGTCCACTTGATTTAAAGCTTTTAATTTTGTTTTCTTGTTAAACAAACAACTCTCCGGTCCTCTCTTCTGGCAAGTGAATTTGATGATGCCCTTAAAGTTAAGTTCTGCTTCTCAGATCAAGCCACCTTTTTCAGTTTGGATACATCCTCTGTGAATATGTATGGGATGCAACAACTTTATAGCCAAGACATTTAGCAGCGTAAGTGGCACCAGGCTATCAGTTTTCCGTATGACAGACCAATCACAAATTCTAGACTGCCTGCGTAGCAACCTTAGTGCAGAGACTAACTGCTCTGTTCCTTAGAGGATCAGTTTGATAACACATTCTTGCCTGTTTGGATTTCCAGAGAGATAAAACATTAAATGGAACTAAACCAGCGTTCAAATCCTGAAAGCAGGGAGAAGATTTTTATCTCGCTTGGGACTGTGTTGTCTCTGGTGTTGTCTTACTCCTGGAGCCCTACTAAGTGTTTAGTAGGTGCAGTGGCTTCTGAGATTACAAGTGCTGTGCCGGAAACCCCATTTTGTACACCGATATGCCTTTAGGGAAAGCAATGCTTAGGAGACTGGATTCTATTTCACTTTCCCCAGATTATTACAAATCATATTATCTTAATGAAACCGGGATCTATGTAATATAAATTCTGTTGTGTTTGCAAAAAATTTAAGATGCATAGGAATTTTGATCATTTTGCAATAATTGCCTGAAATGTAACATTAATGCTTTTTCACTTCACTTGCTTCTTGTTGATTGAACAACCTTTTCTGTAGACTGTACATCTCAATGGTTTTAGTAATAAAGATGTAAATAGCCGAATGGTTTCCAAATGTGGCAGAATTGCATTGTTTTAGGAAATGACCATTTTTCATCAGAAAAACAAAAATCCAAACAATGTGAACGTAAGTGACAACAGTTTAGCTGTAAAGTGGTTTTATTATAACGAAAGCCTTGATTATTTAACTGTTTTTACAAAACTCTGGTTCAAAATTCAAAAATCAATTGGCATAGCATACAGTAATACAAAACTGTGTCAAGTTTTTTTGTGTCAAGTGAGTAGAATCACCAATATTCATTTTATACAGAAGTATCAGAGCTGCCGTGGGAACTTATTTGAGAACGGAGCCACTTATGCAGTAGATCTAATGCAAATGATGAAACGGTGTAATGTCAGTCATGAAAGACTGACTTTCTCTCTGTAGTTGAAAACTACATTTTATTTTGGAAAATATAGTTTCCCATGAAAGCAGGAATAGGAAAAAATCTAACTCAGGGGTTCTGAAACTGGGGGTCGGGACCCCTCAGGGGGTCACGAGGTTATAACATGGGGGGGGGGTGTCGTGAGCTGTCAGCCTCCACCACAAACCCCGCTTTGCCTCCAGCATTTATAATGGTGTTAAATATATAAACAAGTGTTTTTCAATTTATGGGGGGGGGGTCGCACTCAGAGGCTTGTTATGTGAAAGAGGGCACCAGTACAAACGTTTGAGAACCACTGATCTAACTGCTATCCAGATCAGCTTTTACCACCTATCTGAGCACCTGTGCAACTGCCCCGGTGTTCCAGGTGAAGGTGTGCTGAGTGGAACACTTGAGAACTGGGATGGAGGTGCTGGGGGAGAGAAAAGGGAGAGAGTTTGATAAGTTTATGGAGGGAATGGTTTGAGGGGATAACGTGATTTTAGTCAATTAATCAACAGCGTGCCATTGCAGGTAAATAGTATCAATGGTCAATGAGGGTCTGGCTGGATGATCTTGCCTGCATGCTCGGGGTTCTACTGATCGCCATATTTGGGGTCGGGAAGGAATTTTCCTCCAGGGTAGATTGGCAGAGGCCCTGGAGGTTTTTCGCCTTCCTCCGCAGCATGGGGCAGGGGTCGCTAGCTGGAGGATTCTCTGCGACTTGAAGTCTTTAAATCACAGGATTTGGGGACTTCAACAGCTGAGTCAAGGGAAAGGGGGTGGGTCAGCTTTTGTGGCCTGCATCATGCGGGAGGTCAGACTAGATGATCATACTGGTCCCTTCTGACCTTAAAGTCTATGAGTCTGAGTTGTGAATGGGAGGTCCATGGCTGGGGGTCTCACTCCTGTTGATTTGATGTCAGAGCCTGAGCTACATCTTCCAAAGTGTGGCGCAAAGAAATGGGCACAACCCAGAACCTGCATGGTGGATCTCTGGGTGCTTGTCAGGCTCCCAGACGAGAAGAGGACCCTTTTTGGGGTTTTAATCTAGATGTGATCAGAACTTCACAAGGACAGCGGATCTCATAGAAGTTCTTAAGGGCCAAAATCTCATGAGAACAACTTGTCGGTGTTGTCTAGTGTGAATACTAGTCATACGTCCTCCAGATCCAATGACATCTTTTAGGATCAAGTTCCAAAATAGAGGACACAGCTCGGGGGAAGGAGAGGGATAGGGTTGCCAACTTTGGTTGGATGAATTCCTGGAGACTCCAGGAGGGTTGGCAACGCTAGAGAAGGGGGAGCTGGAAGGGGAATTTGGGGAATGTTGGGGGGGTGCTGGAGGGCGTACCTGTGGCAGGGGACCCACTGGAGGTGGGCTGCCAAGTGCTGCAGGGGAGGGGGGAGATGGGCCGGTTTAATGGGGGAGCCCCAGCTGCTGCCATTGCCCCATTTTTGCATCCCTGCCAGCTCTGAGCCCTGGGCGGCTGCCCCTCTCGCCCTGCCCTGCTGGGAGCTTACTAAAGAAATAGCCGCAAAGGAATGGACGGTGCATCTTGGAGCTTATAAAAGTCAAATTTTCAATCAAGATTGGGTGTCTTTCTAAAAGAGATGCTCTTGTTCAGTGTGGCACGGGCTTGATACAGGAGTCGTTGGGTGACGATCCATTGCCAGTTGTTCAGGCAGTCAGACGAAGTGATCACAATGGTCTCTGGTGGGCCTAAGTTCTATAAATCTTCTGGATCTGCTGTGCCACAAAAGGAATGGCATAACCTGGGATGAGGCGTGAAAGAGCAAAGTGCTGGCCCGGAACGGGGCAGTTGAGTTGCATCTCCAAGTTCTTCCTCTTCCCTTTCCATTTCCGTTCCATTTCTTTGCTTCTAATCGGACGCTGGCGTGGCTGTGGATGGAGGGGGAGAAGGGGTCTTCATATTAAGAAGTTGCTTTGTATGTATTGTGTTAAATGACATGCACCGTTCTTCCACTGGGGCAGTAGGCTCTGGGGGCATGATCCTCAGCTGGTAGTTAAAAGGGAAAGGACGTTGTGCTGATTGACACCAGCAGAGGATCTGCAGTGGGGTGACGTGGGCTATACTCAGACCTTCCTTTTCATTACCAAATTAACCCTTAAAGCCGTCTTCCGAACTGGAATCTGTAGGTTAATGATGAACAGAACGATCTGAAATGCTCATCTGGAAGAATTCCATATGGTTTAAGCACATGAACGTGTTATCTATGCAGTCCAGCCATTTTTTTTTGCCTCCGTGTGTGAAACAGTGGTTAAGCCCCTGATTTATTGTCTTGCTTTTTGATGATTAAACTCTTTTTGACAATGTCTTTGCCTGATAACTGCAATACAAGGTTTTAAGAAGTAACAAATTGTTATCCTGCAGCTATCCCTAAGGCAAAGCCCGGAAAGTGACTAATGTTATTTTCAGCTGTTCTATGTGGGGAGTGAAAAGTATCCAGTCATTTGGAACTATTGGGTTTTCCAGTTCACTGAATGACAACTTTGCTAATGATGAGTATCTAGCAAGTAACTGCTGCTAGCATATCCTAATCAAACTGACACTATAGCATAACCATAGCAATGCAATAGTGCCGTTTTTTTAAATCATCATTGTGCAAGGTTAATGCAACACTTTTTTTTTTTTTTTAAATCTATTTTAGCAATGCCAATTGGTCTGCCCAACGAAGGACTTGAACACTGTCATTTCTAATGCTATCCGATATTTTGAGGAGTGGGTGTGTGTATATACACTAGCGTGACCAGATGTCCCAATTTATAGGGTCAGTCCTGATATTTGGGGCTTTGTTTTATATGGGTGACTATTATCCCCCACCCCGTCCTGATTTTTTACACTTGCTGTCTGGTCACCCTAATACGCACATATATATGTATCTGTTTGTCATACAGACAGACACGTTCAGTTGAACTCTGTCATAGATGCAGTGAGAAATATCAATAGAATGGAGATCCTCTGGACCCCCAAATATTCAAACTTCGGGTAGCAGAAAGTTTGCTCACCATACAGGTAGCCCACCATGTAGTGTGTCTTTATAGCCCACAGCTGGATTTGAGTGCATGCTGTTTGCTCTTTTATGCTGGAGACTCTAGAGACTTAAGCCTGAAGAGTTTATAACCTCTGCAGGCAAACTGTTTCCTTATCTGGAGCTTCTAAATTCTGAAATCGTTGTCTTACAAAGTGTGTATATCCACTAGGCAGCACTGCCCAGCAGATCCCTGTTTATACAAACCCTCAGTTACTGGCATGTGTTTTATTTCCCTGGTACAGTTACAAGATGTTTGCCACTCCCTTTTCCAGTGAAGTCTGTGCAAACTGAATTCTCTGGGCTTTCTGTTTTATGTGGCGAGTCTATAACAATCTAGAGGAGGGGAGGGAAGTAGGGCCAGAGTGAGGGATTTTACTCTTCGCTCTGAGGGCTTGCAGTAATGGAGACAGCAGAGGAGACTTGACACCAATGAAAACCGAGATGGGGGAGGGAGAGGAATCGACTGAAAACAGCAGAAGTCCTGTAGGGAGAGGGGAACAAATGAATGGGCTGAGAAACATCCTGTGAAACTTTTCCATTAAAGCAGTAACTGGAGGATGCTAAAATGCCTGATCAGTGGCATAAGCTAGAGGAGGTGGCAGGGGGGAGTGAGTTGTGCAGAGCAGCAGTGACCGTGACAAGACAAGGGTGGAAGAGAACAGGAGAATATAAGAAGCAACCAAACGGAAAAAGGAACCCAGTGCAAGGAACAGAAGACTAAATAGTGACAGATTTAGATGAGCAAAGCTGAGTTAAAGTGCACAGCAATAGCGAAGAACAGAAAAGCTCGGGGAAACATCAGAAAGGCAAAAGCAGGTAGAAATAGGCACAAAACTATTTGGAAAGCAAAGGAAGCGAAGCAAGCAGGAGAAAAACAGGTGTGAAATCTTAAATCAAATCAAGCCAGATGAACCGTGATACCGACTGCAGCTTGACTGAGAGCAGAGGTTTGGAACTGGGCCTGAATTAACAAGCTCATTGCAATAAGTGAGACACTAACCAGCTGTCTGAGACAGTCTGCCCGTTTCGCTAGGGCTCTGATACTGCGGTAAGGTCCCGGAGGCTGGACTCTCTCTTCCCAGGCTGACTTCTGTGGATCCCAGTGAGTGTCTGTGTGGGTGTAAAAGTCGGTCCTTATGTGCAGATCCCATTGAAGTTCCGTCAGTCTATGGCATAGGACTTGGTTCATACAGGCCTTTGCTTAAAGATGGATGTACCTTTCCCAATCCTGGGTTCTGATCAGCAAGAAGCTTCTACTCTGTGGCAGTAGTTTATCATCTGTCTCTTTACGTCTTGACACTTAAATACCAACTTGGAAAACCTGAACAGTAGGAGAAGAAAAGACATGAGTTTTGGGAGTCCTAGCCCCAGAAATATCTATGGGTTGTGTTCCCTCAGGAGCCTTGGAAAACTTTTAAGCTTATCTGGAGTGATGCAATGTTGTTTACACCTACACATGTTCTGTGCTTGGTCAGACAGTGGCCTCAGGGACCACCCAAGTGCAGTTAAGGTGACGCCATCCTCTTTAAAAACAAAGAATCAACTTTTCCCGAATGCTCCTGGTGTTCAAATTGAAATCAGTATCTGAGCCAAAGTGGGTAGAGCTGTAGTTACCTAGTGTCGCTGTTACCCCCCACTCCCTGGCTGGACGTTGATACCCTTTCATGTGGGCAGAGGCAGAACGGGTGCTTTTTTCCTAATGGTACTGGATGGGCTCCTCTCTTTATGGTGGGGAAGAGCCCAGTCAGGCAATATAGGGGGTTCTGCTCTAGATCAGGGGTTCTCAAACTGGGGGTCGGGACCCCGCAGGGGGTCACGAGGTTATTACATGGGGGGTCGTGAGCTCCCAGCCTCCACCCCAAACCCCACTTTGCTGCCAGCATTTATAATGGTGTTAAATATATTAAAAAGTGTCTTTAATGTATAAGGGGGGCCGCACTCAGAGGCTTGCTATGTGAAAGGGGTCACCAGGACAGAAGTTTGAGAACCACTGCTCTAGATACAGGAATACGATTCCTTGACCAGGCTTTGGCTCTGTGGAACTGAACTGTGGCAGCCCATTCAACCTGTGTCTGGAGCATGGGAAATCCAGAGAGGCTCCACGGGATAGTTTAATGTACTGGAATGAGCCTTCCCTGGGTTGAATCTGATACTTATCTCTGAATAAATTTTTATTCGTATTTTATTGAGTATTTCTGTATTTTGTGAGCATTTAGCCTTAGATCATGGCTAGAGATTCACCACTAGAAGGGAAACAATGCTGATGTATGCATCTTCCAAACATCAAACACTGCTCATCAGGTAGCACTGGGGCTAGGAGCCAGAAGAAGGTAAAAGAATGATCATTAGACGCACGGTACATTTTCCCTCTAGACCAATTCATCATTGTTATATTTATAATCTAGAAGAAATACAATTTTTACTGGCTGCTTTTGTAGCAGGAACACACTGCCATCAGAAAATCAAAACCCCAGTCTGTTGAAAGAGCATAAATCGGAATGTGCTGCGAACTTCAATTTTGTTCGTAATGATACCAATGTGTGCTCTGCAGATCGAACACCAGTAACCTAGTAAAACTGAATGAAAAGCTGGGGAAAAGCTCCTCCACTTCAAAGAAAATTATAGCAATATTATTCTAGTATACGATAGTGATAGTGACTGACCCCAGAATTTTATAAGCAATCTAATATGTTGAACAAGCATTGTTAGCTAAGCTATTTTAGGTGTTTTTTTTGTTGCTTACGCTATCATGAATTAGAGAGAGAGAAAGAGAGCGCTCCCCCCCCCTTGATAAATGGGCTCAGAGAAATGATTTTATATTTACTTAGATTCCTGTTTTGCCTGCATTCTAGTTGTATCCTATATTTGCTGTCAATTTTACATGCTTTCTAATAAATGCTCTTCTTTTGAATCCATCGTGTAAAACACCTTTGGTGCTTAAAAGATGGCGTTTTGATTAGCTAGACTATAGATTTACATTGTCATGTCATTTTTATGTTCTAAAATGTTCTGACAACTCTATTTATACCTTTGGCAGCCAAACAAGCAAATTTATCCATAAAGCCATTGTTCATTCCAGAAGTGTCATTGCTAAATGAGGTAGATTTTGAGCATTTGATTTGGTTTGTGCAATTGGTACATGATGGGAGGTCCCTTTCTCAGTAATGAAAACAGAGTTTTCTTGCGTGACTCAATTAAACTAAAGATAAGACATAAATCAGACCTGAGCTCTTGTTGAGTCCCCATATGTCCCTGTTGCTGCAGTGATAGTCACAGAAAGCATTCATTTTTCAAAATGGATTTGTTTCTTGTTTCTTTAATCCAGTGGGCTGAAAAGGATCATGTGATGCAAAACAGGTTTTTTGCAGTGGTGACCTTCTATTTAGGCAACAGCTTTTGACAAGTGCTCAGAGGAGGGTGAAAAGAATGGTGAAACTCTACTCAACATTCCAGAATATCTGGGGATTTCTGCTGAAATACACAGCAATAGTAGTAAACAGCGCTGATTTGTTCCATTGCCATCATTAGGGTTCAGAGTTGATGACCCAGTGAGATGAACGGAGACCGTTGATCCCTCTTGGAAAGCTAGACTAATATAATCTCTCAAGCTGCAGACTCCACACTGCACATACTCGCATCTGAAAAGTTGTCTTGCTGCGTAATGGCTAGAAACTTTCACTTTAAAAGCAATGTAAAAGTTTAATTTGTAAAAGTTTAATTTTCATGGGGCCATTAAGAGAGTGCCATTTTGGTCTATTGCCACAAACTGCCTCAGTCCATCCTTTGTTTTTGACACTAAAATTCTTGAGTGGTTATGCATTGGCTGAGAAAATGTTCCATCGATGATGAGGTATATTGGGGCTACAGGACATGTTGGTCAGTGCTGTGACTGGTCAGTCCTGGTATTTTATGAAATTGGCACTTAGTGCTACGTTTGGGGTGCATTTCCTCCTCCTGCTGTGCTGGGCTTCCCCTCAACTCTACAGAAAACCAGTCATGGGGGGAAGATGAAGCAGTGATAATGTGAATCACTACAAACCTAATCTTACTTTAAAATACTCTTACTATGTTAAAAAAAAAAATCTCAAATCTGGAAGAGAGAGAAATTGTCTTCCATGAAGGCAAGATGACTTCTGCTCCTACAACTGGAGCTTCGCTGTTGGCTGAGTCATATGACACTATGAACAAAAACCAGATGCCTCAACGCAAGCTATATGAAACTGGAATACAAATAAGGTCAGAATTTTTAAAAGCAAATAATGGGCCAGCATTCTCTCTGGCCCTACTCCCATGGAGTTCTGCGGAGTTACACCAGGAATGCATTTGACCTGCTGTATGTGGACTTTACCTGGATAGAATTGTGCTGGATGACTTGGCGAACTTCACCAGAGACACAGACTGGGAATTTTAGTTTAGAGAGAGAGAGAGAACAATTATGTCTCTGGGTTAGTGACCTCCAGTGAGTAATGAGGCCTTCAGTCTGAGGCTTCAGGCATTACTTCACACTGGCAGTAACTTTTTAAGTTGGAGACCCATGAGTTTCTGCTATCAAAGTCCAATAGCCTAGTATTTGGATTAAAATACACTGACAACTTGCATCTCTCTTCAGTGAAAATGCCAAACTTCACAGCGGTTACCATGAAGTCTGTTTGCAGTTGAGGAAGTCAAATTCTCCCTGCACCTTGTCTGAAGAGCTCACAGTCAGGGCCCTGACTGCACACTTTGGTTCACACTCTTCTCTCTGTGAGTAGACGGTAGCCCATAAGACATCCTAATTGATTGAACCGATTCTGTTCTGAGGGAACAGTAACAAACACTTAGGAGTAGAAGGTTTTGTCTAAGGCATGTTGAGGCACTTTTAATCCACTATAGTTCAGAGGTGCAACCCTGCCTTTGGATATCTGTGGATACCTAAGACATGAGCAGATGTTATGAAGGACATGCTTCAAAGATTGAAAAATTGGAATGGACTAGTGCTACTTTAGCTCAGCCTTTGATAAACATGAAATTCAGGATAAGCTAGTCCAAGTCAAAATTAGTCTTTTTTGCGGGCTGGAGAGAAGTATAATACTGTGGTCTCTGATGTACTCTTTCAATCCATGTAGAATTAGCTACAAATGTTTATTTTGTTTTGGACATCCTGATTTCTGAAACAACCACTGCCAAAGCCAACAAAAAACTCATTTAAGATTATCTAGAGAATTTTTAAAAATGCCCTTAGTTTAGCTGTTTGAAAATATTTTCTGTGTTAGTGTAAAATATGAATGGCTAACAATCTGTAGGTTAGAATAATCCAGAAATATATCTTGGAAAATCTATTTCAATTATGTTGTGTGCTTTTAGTGGAGACTATAAATTTTAAAGAATTAAGAGAGCCATAAAGATAAGTGTTACAGGGTAGCATCTCACTTTTCACCTTCAGAAATTAAATATTCACTGTGAAATCACACATTATAAGGGTCACTGCATTGCTGGTCATTAATAGCAGCAGTAGGTAACAGTTTGAAGAGCTAAAGGAGACCACAAGACCACTTCCCATAACAGTATGATTTAAATGTGCAATTTACTGAAAACCCCCTCATTAAAATAGATAACTAATGCCAGATTGTGCACTAATGGGGATTTTGCTTTATATTTAAAATCTGCATATGGACACACCATCTACAGTTGCATTTGCTATGTATGAAATAGATAAATTTATGTAACATGAGGTCATTCTATTTTTTTTAGTTTGTCCAATTTAGATAGCTGCTTTCTCCTCTTTATTATTCACACTTAACAAAGGTGTAAACATTTGCATACAAGAGTGGATAAGTAGCCCAGATAGTTATTTCTTCATAGGTGACAGCCTATTATATTGTGTGTGTGTGAGACACACACACACACACTCTGGTCTGCTATTGCTTAGCTAAAATTTGCATGACAAGTAACAATTACTTTAGACAACTACTTACATTGCTCTAAAAACCGCCCCCAGACGTTCATGTAACAACATTTTCCACTAGAAAGATAGTAAAACCAGTGAGGCGCGTCATGCCTAACCTCCTACTTGCGTTAGAGAGTGGGATGGAGGGAGGTTGTTGATGCAGTGAAATAAATTGCATAATACTCCTAATTGTGTGTGAGAGTTACTTAAACGTTGTAACCATTTTTGTTAGACTTTTGGATGCTGTCTCTGCAACTGCCATCTTGTTCACTTGCTTACAGATTTTACGGAAATAGGGGGAAAAAAAGGTGAGCACAAAAGATAATCCATATTAATAATCCCTCTCCCCTGGGATGCAGGCTTTGTGACCCTCTGTAGCTTTTATTCCCTAATTTCATTTTGTTATAGGTGAGGAGGAAGGGTGCATGATTTACATAAGAATAGATATGATTGATTTTAGAGGTGGTGCTCCATATTAAGGATGGCCTATTGTAATATCCAAGGTCCTCTGGTCATTTCACAGTGCTATGCACCATGGGCCTCTTGAAACTTCATGGCAACAGCAGGGGTAGAACCCTGCTCCACAAACTCTAAAAGCAGATGCCCCACCTCTTCCCCTAAAGGAGAATGCTGGGCAGAGAAGTCAGTTGAGTAGTTCCGATATTATCCAGTTGAGGGCAGAAGTGCATGTAATCACACACCTACTGCTTTTCCAAAAGGAAATGACTAGAGAAGGGGAAATAATTCATATCCAGTAGTTTATTTGGTGAATTTTGTCTCTTTGGGAACTGACAGTGATCAGATTGTCGTGCCCCTCAAATGTATTTGTTTAAATTATTTGAATAATTTTGAACAATTCCGAGTCCATAGATCATTTGCTAGTAGTTTGTGGTGAGCAGTTGATATCTGAAATTTAAGCTGAATTGGATGGATGATCTGATCACATGGTAGATTCTCCCCATGTTCCCTTCCTTGAGATCAATGTGGGCTACGGATGTTGAGCCCTCGTTGTATTGGACCCCATGTTCATAAGCTAAGCCAGTGGTTCTCAAACTTGGGTCACCGCTTGTGCAGGGAAAGCTCCTGGCGGGCCGGGCCGGTTTGTTTACCTGTCCCGTCCGCAGGTCCGGCCGATCGCGGCTCCCACTAGCCGCGGTTCGCCGCTGCAGGCCAATTGGAGCCACTGGAAGCGGCGGCCAGTACGTCCCTCGGCCCGCGCCGCTTCCAACCTCCCACAGAATTGGGAGGTTTTTATTTTCCATTTTTTCCCACAAGGAATACAGGGGTTTTAGCAAAAACGTGAATTTGGGCAAGTGTAAAAAATGTCGTGTCTAAGATGCAATGAGTCTCTTTGGTGGACTTGACAGAAAACTATGCAAGGCTTACGAAGAGGAACAATAAGACAGACTATGTCTGGTAGGCCCTATTGTTTGTACCCTGCGCTGGGGATGTACTGTGGCAGTGTGACTGCATCTGGCTTGAAGGTTTGTTTTTATATATATTTATATCTATTGCTCTATATTAGTTTTTATATTATTACTAAATTTTACATGTATGTTGACTTGGTCAGACAGCAAACTACTCCACATACCAGACTGAGTTTGAAATTTTGTCTGTCTCTTCCACTGACAGAAGTTGGTTCAGTAAGAGAGATAATCTCAGCCACACTCTACTGGCAAACACGGTCAACTGTCTGGATACAGTAGAACAGTACGTTCATTGGGGAATGATACATGACATTGGGATTAATCAGTCCTGTGCAGTCTAGTTGGTTATAAGTTAGAGGGAAACATATTAGGGTTTGTGAATTCTGTCATTTGAAATACAAGTTGCAAAAGTAATTCAAGTTGACCTAATAACCTTAAAACTTTCTCCTAGATGTAAAAACTGAGTAGACTTTTACCCTGCAGATCAGTGGGGCAACTCCTAGAGCTAAGTACTCCAGTTGTGAATAGAGGCAGAATCTGGCCATTGGAGAGAACTGTAATTCACTTTGAACAGTGCCTATGTAAACAGTGCTGACCATGCTCTGCTTTTATCACGTGTCTCATGGTATTTGATATGTGTCTGCGAGCCCCAGCCCCCAGATTCATGTGATTACAAGAGAATTTCAACTTTTGTTTCAGAAAAGTAAGTTTAGCTCTCATGACTGCAGAAAACCTGACCCCAATGCACCTTACAGGCTCAAGTCAGATGGTGAAACACATCCAGTTTTTAAAAAATCTCATGATTAAGTCAATCTTATGTTTTCTGCTGGGCCCTACTCATGATTTTTTGAGAGCTTGGGGTTGGCAATACAGTAAACAGAGACTTTATTTATCATAAGCTATCTGAGGCATTTGTCTGACTTTCTGCCTAATATGGAATTTCTGTGTCTCTTCTGAGCTTACTTTCCTCTGTTTCTAGTCTTAATTCTGGTGGTCGACTACTGAACTTGGTTAGAACCTACTTGATTATACCAGTGCCTGCCCCTGGAACTTCCATCTGTTTTGCTCTTAGTGATGGCAAATTTGCAGCTGGCAGGTGATTGACTAACTTGTGCAATGAAGAAAAGAATGATCTATGCAAACTCTTCAGCTGTCCAATCCATAAGGGATTTCATAGCATACTGAACATGTAACCTTATACTATATTGTGGGGAATAATTCACGGTGTGACTTAATAGTACAAGTAGCAGGCTTCCTATTGTACCTCGGGATTCCATGATGTTGGAAAGTTATCATAGACTCTTAGGGTTGGAAGGGACCTCAGGAGGTCATCTAGTCCAACCCTCTGCTCAAAGCAGGACCAATCCCCAGACAGATTTTTACCCCACTTCCCTAAATGGCCCCCTCAAGGATTGAATTCACAACCCTGGGTTTAGCAGGCTAATGCTCAAACCACTGAGATATCTCCCTCTTCCCCCAAGCTGCTGGTAAGTGCGGTCTATGCCGTGTCATGGAGTCCACTCACCGCTAGCAGCACCTCCTGCTGGCCATCCTGTGAATTAGCTCTGCCAGGCTTGTGCTTCCCCTCCGGTGGTACCTTCCCTTGTCCTGTCTCACCGTGCAGCTCCTCTCACTCCAGGGACTACAGTCTCCTCTTCGTGGCTTGGCCCTCTGGCCAGGTTACTAAAGTCTCCCTCTTCCTGGGAATTCGGTCTTTCCAGACCTGCTGTTGGGCTGGTGTCTCCAAGGCCCTGGCTACTTCCCAGTGGCTGGAAGGGGAACCCAGGGACCCTGTAACAAGCCGCCAAGGTCTCTGTAACGTCCTGCCCCTTGCTGCTGTTTCCTTGGTTTCTTCCTACCTCTCTGGCTTCTCCACCTCTCTGGGTTTGCCAGCCATCAACTCCTTCCACTCAGGAAGTGACTGCGGCCTACTTCCCTTTCCCAGCAGCAGCCCCCACGTCTGTAGCCAGCTACCTGGCTTTACACAGGCCCCACTTGTTCCTGCTCAGGTGAGCCTGTTCCCAGGGCCGGTGCAAACATTTAGGTGACCTAGGCAGTCGCCTAGGGCACTAGGATTTGGGGGGCGCCATTTTCTTCATCAGCGACCGCGGCGGCCGGATCTTCGGCCGCCCCGGTCGCTGCTGGCATTTAGGCGGAGGGAGCTGGGGCAGTGGAGCGCGGGAAGGGCCGCCTGCAGCAAGGGGAGGGGGCGGCACGCAGGGGAACTCCCCGCCCCAGCTCACCCCTGCCCCGCTTCCTCCCCGAGCACGCCATCGCTGCTTCACTTCTCCCGCCTCGGGGTGCTGAAGCTGATTGGCGCCGCAAGCCTGGGAGGCGGGAGAAGTGAAGCAGCGATGGCGTGCTCGGGGAGAAGGCGGGGCAGGGGTGAGCTGGGCCCGGGGGGGGTGCCTCAGGGTGGGGAGCTGCGGGTGTGTGTGCCTCAGGGTGGAGCGGGGGAGCTGCCGCGGGGCGGGGGGTGCAAGGTGGAAGTTTCGCCTAGGGCGCGAAACATCCTTCCACCGGCCCTGCCTGTTCCTCTAACCAGGGCTTCCCTCTCAGCATTCAATCTACTAGGTTAATTGGCTCATCTGGCTTCCATTAACCCCTTCCACTCCTGTGTGGGGTGGACACCCCATCACATACTGCTACATCTATGCTTTTAAAATTGCAGGTCGAGGTACCACCTCTGAAAATTATGCTTATAAGAGTAATGCTACACCTTAAGCAAATGCCTATGGAGAGATGCTGTGAAATCTTTCTAGGAAGAACCTTGGAGTGGAATTTATTCCATGTCGTGTGTGCACCCCTTGACTTCCTCTTCCAAAAGTGAACCCCAACTCTACCCTCTGTCAGCTCTGGCTCTTCATGTAGTGGTTGAAAGTGGACAGTAATCCCAGATGCACTGAAGGCACAGCAACATCATTTGGTTTATTAAGACCAAAGGGAGTTGCACGACCACTGTTGTCACTTTGACAGATGCTGCACTTCAAGCGCTAGGAAGATTCATTGCGGTTACTTCTATTGAGAATGCTCAACTGGAGTAAAAAAAACCCAAAAACAAAACTGAACAATATCACCGCCTGCCAAGGTAACAGAGTACTGGCGTAAGGAAAAAAAATCCACATTAAGGACAACAGCCACCATTCCTGTACTTCATCCTTCATTTGGGGCCATTCTGTTACTAAAATTTAGCAACGCTCAGAGGCACTGTCACTTCAGTGCTGCTTCTGGAAAAGTCACGCTTGCCATCAGTACCCAAATACCACAAATAGTTGGCTATTTGTTACCCAGTGATCCTTTGGCAGTCTTCCTAGGGCTTTCTAGCGGAAATGGTCACAGAAAAAGAAATGAAGAATTTATCCCTCATTTGCTACTGGCTGCCAGCTCCTGATAACCCCTCACTGGAAAAAGAAAAATAGCTGAACCGCAGAGAAATGGTTCAAAAAATATGGGAGGTTGTTGCTACAGGAAAAATTAACACATCAATTATATAGCCAGCAAAATAGGCAGAGGAAAATAGAGATTTGGTTCCCTTTTATTCAGTACTCAGACAAGGTACACTTACCTGCAAAAAAAAAAAAAAAAAAAACCCCTCATCACGCCTGTCCTTTTAAAAAATATTAACATATGATAGCTGTGCCGGGTCTGTTAAATGTGTGTAGTGAGAGATGTCTCACAATTTCATAAAATCACCTGAAACGTGTCAGAGGTGATGCACGCTCAGTAATGTGGTAACACCCTCTTAAGCAGAGTGAGCTGACAACTATATTCCTGTATAATGTCTTTTTATCCAAAAGCTCGCTGTTGTAATAATTATTTTGGTTCTGATATTTACATGGCAAGGGTTTGTAAACCTGTCACTAGTTCCTCAATCAATAAATAGGGGTTTTTAAAGTCATGCTTCCCTAGAATAGAGCTTCATTGAAACTTTTCCCCCCTCAAGTCTGCATTTGAAATTTGTGGCTACAGGATACGTAACTGGAGTTGGGTCTCTCTAGCGCACCAGAAAGCTCACTGCATAAACACTGACAGATGAGTTGGTCTCTCCTGTATAAAGACGTAAGGAATTCTGTGCATTAGTTTGGAGTTTCTCAGCCCTTAAATGGCTACTAGTGTTGGAACCACAGAGAAGACTAATGCATTCCAAACAAGTTTAAAGGTTATTTTATCGAGTAGAAGAACGGATGGAAAATGTGTCAAATTCTGCCTTCATTTACACCCGAAAAGATCAGTTATGTCAATTTAAATCAGTTATGTCGGGCAGAACTTGGCCCGTAATTTGGAATGATATTTAAACTAACAGCCTCCGTTTCAGAACAAAGGTATTGGCTCTTATGTATACATAAACCTACTGCTTTTTTTATAAATCTGAAGCCACACCACTGAGATCGAGGGAATTTCTCCAGATTCACCATAGTTCAACTCAGTGCAGAATTTAGCCCATTTCTCCTCATTTAAAAATTCCCTACCCCAAACTTTTCCTTGTGATTCTCCTCATCCTTCCCATAGCCTGTCTTCTTGTTGTGTGTGTTAAATGCAGTTTTGTTTCTAGCTGGTCAAGAATCTGTGCCCGTTTGAAATCCAGGCACTTTACTTGAATAATGTAAATTAGAAGAAGAAAGCTTTTGAATCAAAGCTGGAATCTGCTCCTTTTCAAGTGTTATAAATAGGTGCATAAGACCAAACTTGGAGGAAGAGATTATAAATTACCATTTTGATGAGAGAGAAAAAAAATACTCTTTACTGCAGATGGCCAACTGCAGTGAAATGCCCCATATGTGGTATCGTTTGCAATTACACCATTTCATCTTGATAAGTTTCATGCATTTACATAGCTGGCTGATTGTCTGTCCTCCTCCCCTAAACAACCGGGTTTTTAAGTAGCATTTTAGATTCCTATTCTCTTTGGTTTGAACCAAAGATCTTGGGATATTCCTTTGGAATGTGATCTGGGTGTTGGTTGTTTTAGGTAAAGAGAGGCAGATATAAGCCTGTCAGTCATTAAGCCCAGTTAGGGGGGAGCATGTCTGAATCTGATAATGGAACGCACAGAAGGAATGTTGGGAGTAAAGTCTCCTGAACTCTTGGTTTTAAAATGTGATTTCAAGTGTAGAAACACTGCAGAAAGAATCCATCATCTGTAACTCACAGGCACAAATGTAATACAGCATGTATTGTTTGCTTGGGATGGATGAACTGCTGTTAAAAAATAGGGAAAGACCAGAACTCCGTTCCACATGCTGGGAGATGGAAGAGCAATGTGAAGCAAACAGAGGACGCAGTTATGTGAATCTCTGCTGAAAGAAGGTGATTTCTGGAAAACGAGGTGCATTATTGTACTGGTCTTAATCCAGGCCAGGTTTTAATGTAACACATTTATGAGTGGATGACAATAAAGCAAACCCATCTGTCTGGCAGGTAGGTGAAGGAACACAGGAAAAGTGGCACAGAAAACACAATATGTACTTTCTCTACCCATACACTATGGGGATAGTCTTAGTCCTCCAGCAGCAGAAAGTTCACTTTGATAAATAAATACCACAGGTATGTGTCCTGGCCTATATTTTAAATACAGATACATAATTTTTCCAGCGCATGATTTCCTCTTCATCCGCCTACAAGTTGGAATGTGAATTTTTAATGCTATTAGTATAAAGATTTCATTTTGTCTGCTTGCATGTGGAGTTGTGCATTGCCTGGGGTAGTAGCAAAGGCTATATTCTGTTTTGGGCTTGGAGTAGGAGAAGGGGTGAGAAGGCCCTTCTCCAGGTAAGCAGCAGGGCAGGTTTGCTCCAGAGCACATGAGGGTCCTGATTCTCTGTCCATTTGCTGACTTGATGTGTGTGAGTGAAGGTGTCTTAAACTAACTTTTGCACTTGCCACATTCGGAGGCCTTGCAGGGTCCTATCTGGCCTCTGTTGTAAGTTGCAGCAGCCTCGTAACCGCTCTAATCTTACGCTCTGCTTCTCTTTGCCCCTGCAGCCTAGGGTTGCCAGCTTTCTACTAGCACAAAACCAAATACCCTTGCGAGCCCAAGTCAGCTGATCCAGGCCAGCTGCGATTGTTTAATTGCTGTTTAGGAAACTCTCCACCATGCAGGGCGGTGTGTGCTGGACCTATTCTCACGGCTGTTTCTGCCTGCTTTGCAGTCCCTTTATGCTGGCCGAGTGATGGAAGGGGGCCTTAGTGTAACTGAGAATTGGGTCTGATGTGCAGAACTCCCATTGTGGTGTGGTGGGTGTGAGCCACGGGCCCGTTTCTCTGCTGCCCCAATGTACATTCAATAAGAGCACCGGAAAAGAGGGGCAGGGGAAAGAGCTTTTTTTCCCCAGCACTCACGCCAGACAGCTCGGCATGATGGATGAAGAGTCAGTGGGTCTGTGGCAGATACAGTATATCTCTGTAGATGCCTGGAGAGGTTGCTTTTGCCATCTTCTAGCAAAAGTGTGTAGTAGGGGTTGAGGGTTTTTTGTGAAAATTAATTACACACCACTGTTTCCATTGATGCCCTGCAGATCAGAAATTGTCAGGAACTTTTAAGTGTTCTAATAGCTTTCCAAAACAATATTTCTAAATGTCAAGTTAATGTGCTGTGGGAGTAATGAGATTCAAGGACCCAGTGTGAGCATCACATTACATCTGCTTTCACAAGTACTTTTGGGATCCTTTCGGGCAAAGGCAGCGGGAGCCTGGCGGGTTTTTTTTGTTTTCCTTTTTAAAATAATTTTCTTTTGAAAAGAGAGTTTTATTTTCCTGTTACCTCCTTTTCTCTCCCCACATACAAACCAAGAACTCTGAGACAGCAGATTAAAAATGAGACCTGCATGAATGAGAAATGCAGCTTGCATTTTTTATGATGGGGAACACATAACCCATAGAAAGACCTGCATATTTTAAAAAGAAACTCAGATAGGTGTGATGTGGCTATTTGTAAAATTTTAATACCAAAGAAACAATCTACCAACAGATTTTAAATAAAATTCTCTGACTTTTAGGCAATTAAAAATTGTTTGTTTTTCAGAGTGGAAGTAACCTGTTTTTCAGCTAGCCTCTGGGACACGGCCATTGCTGAATAAAAAGTTGAAATGGTGCATTGTATTTCTTCAGTGTAATCGCACTAAAAGGATATGTGACGTATTGTGACATACTGTACGGATTATAATAAGCTTGAAGCAAAAAAAGGGGGGAACCTCCCCATAAACCCTATCAATGGATTTATGACACACTCTTCACTGAAAAGAAAAGTTGGAATTGGGGATCCAGTAATCTGTAATGTGGATAGTTTATTATAATAAAATTGGTGGAATGGGAGTATTCTCTGTAAATGGTCAGATCTAGAGGATGACCCTTGTATGAAAGTTTGGGTCCCCCCACCCCTACTGGCTGTGATTTTTCAAAGAAGGCTAAAGGAATTAGCCATTGAAATTCATTGGGAGAAAGACACCTAACTTCCTTAAATCTCAGCCTTAAACTAAAACGGCATTGAAGAACATCAGGGTTACAAACTCAAGCACGCACAAGTTAGCATATGGTAGAATTAAGGTTGCTCCGTTCATCCCTCTTTGGGGGGGTATGCATTATGGTAGTCTTTAGTTGCATGATCTCACACTTCCCTCTCTTTCCTCCCCCGCCAGTCCCGTCACAGTTCCCGTCTCCCATTCCATACCAGCCAACTCTCAGTCCCAATCCCCCTGCCTTTCTCTCCCACAGAGAGTCCAGGCCTCCTCTCCTCTGCATTCAAGTCCATTAGCTTCTAGTTCTTATTCTGTGCCATCTGGGCACCAGCAGGGAAGCATCAATAGCTTAGTGCTACAGTGGCCTCCAAGAAATGTCAGAAGTAATTGCAAGCCAAGTCCTGTGCAGTGTCAGGATGCAGCATGCTCAGTGCTGATAGATTCTTCAGAGAATTTAGCTGCTGAACTTGAAAAATTCTCTACTGAGCATGCCTGAAATAAGATTTTTTTCAGAGGGTTATAACTTGATCAAAGTTGGGCAATCTTTCATGGGAACAGCACAAGACACAGCCCGGACATGGCCTGCCACGTTTCAAATCTCTGCTCCACAGCATGGAGATGCAAGAGCTTCTCAACAAAGTAATTGTAAGATTTTTTTTTTTTTATGAGCAAATAATGTATGATTCCTTAATCATCTTCTCAGGAACAGCTGAGCCATTTTTTGCTGAAACTTTCCCGAACAATTCAGACTTGGTCAGACACCCCTCATGAAAAATTTCATCCTAGAAAATGCAAGTTTGGCTAAAATGACAAGCAGCTGAAAACAGGGTCTTAGAATGGAAAGTGGCAGCCAACCTTAAGTATGAGCAGAGCTACCTGCTCTGTCTGTAGTGTTTTGTTTTTTCTATCATGGAATTTCCCATTTAAAAAAAAAATGTGGAAAGCTATTCCAGTTCTGACAAAGGGTCCCTGAAATCGCTGGTAACCATTAACATCCACGGGAGCAGGATCAAGCCCAAAGACAAGAACAAGGAGATTTAAAGTTGAGGCTGATTTGGCCCATGTGGTCACAGTCACTGTTGGTGTAGCCCTGCTGAAGTCACAGGAGTTGTACCAGGGTTATACTGCGCTTTTGTGATGCAAAAGTCACTTCACCACAAAACATAGCAGAAATTGTCTGCACTGTTCACACAAGTATGAGGCATCTCTGCTCACTTTGGCTAAACAGAAATGTGTCCCTTTGCAAAATCAAACACTGACAAATAAGAGAGCACGACACTGTATGATTTCTACAGCTGATATAGGGCAATTTGTTCAGCAGAGTGATGTAAGCTTCGTTATGATTGCATCATCCATGACTTCTAGGAATAACATGATGCAATTCATATCATGTATGACGCAATACCAGCCTCAGATTGCATCATTCATTGTTTTGCCTAAAAAGCAAGTACTGTCCAAACCCAGTCATAGATTTATTCATAGATCCAGTCAAAGATGTATTTTAGTCATTTCTGGTTTAAATTGAGATCCCTTCCCTTTATAACTCACTTATCTTCCGCCATTCCCAAGTCAAGGGTTGTATATACTGACCCAGTAGCATATCTTGAAAACTAGAGCCAATCAACAATTTTAAGCATCATTTTCGTTCTCAAATTAGTAAAGTTTGACTACATTTATTTCAGAAGCATTTTGGGTGTAGAGCGGTGTTATCTAGAGCAATGGTTCTCAAACTGGGGCCGCCACTTGTTCAGGGAAAGTCCCTGGCGGGCCAGGCCGGTTTGTTTACCTGCCACGTCCGCAGATTCGGACGATCATGGCTCCCACTTCACTGCTCCAGGCCAATGGGGGCTGCGGAAAGTGGCGCGGGCTGAGGGACGTGCTGGCCACCCTTCCCGCAGCCCCCACTGGCCTGGACCAGCGAACCGCTGCCAGTGGGAGCCGTGATCGGCCGAACCTGTGGATGCAGCAGGTAAACAAACTGGCCCAGCCTGTCAGGGGCTTTCCCTGAACAAGCGGCGGCCCAAGTTTGAGGAACCACTGATCTAGACCATTCCTGACAGGTGTTTGTCTAACCTGCTCTTAAAAATCTCCAACGATGGAGATTCCACAACCTCCCTAGGCAATTTATTCCAGTGCTTATCCACCCTGACTGTTAGGAAGTTTTTCCTAATGTCCAGCCTAAACGGCCCTTCCTGCAATTTAAGCCCATTTCTTCATGTCCTATCCTCAGAGATTAAGAAAAACAATTTTTCTTCCTCCTCTGTGTAACAACCTTTTACATACTTGAAAAGTGTTATGTCCCCTCTCAGTCGTCTCTTTTCCAGACTAAACAAACCCAATTTTTTCAATCTTCCCTCATAGGTCATGTTTTCTAGACCTTGAATCATTTTGATTCTCTCCAATTTGTCCACATCTTTCCTGAAATGTGGCGCCCAGAACTAGACAATACTCCAGTTGAGGCCTACTCAGCGCAGCATAGAGCGGAAGAATTACTTCTCAGGTGTTGTTTAAAACACTCCTGCTAATACATTCCAGAATGATGTTTGCTTTTTTTTTTTTTTTTTTTTTTTTTTTTTTTTTTTTTTTTTTTTTTTGCAACAGCATTACACTGTTGACTCATATTTAGCTGGTGGTCCACTATGACCCCCAGATCCCTTTCCGCAGTACTCCTTCTAGGCAATCATTTCCCAATTTGTATTTGTACAACTGATTGTTCCTTCCTAAGTGGAGTACTTTCCATTTGTCCTTATTGAATTTCATCCTATTTACTTCAGACCATTTCTCCAGTTTGTCCAGATCATTTTGAATTTCAATCCTATCCTCCAAAGCATTTGCAACCCTCCCAGCTTGGTATCGTCCGCAAACTTTATACGTGTGCTCTGTATGCCTTTATCTAAATCACTGATGAAGATATTGAACAGAACCGGACCCAGAACCGATCTCTGCGGGACCCCACTCATTATGCCCTTCCAGCAGGACTGTGAACCACTGATAACTACTTTCTGGGAACAGTTTTCCAACCAGTTATGCACCCACCTTATAGTAGCTGCATCTAGGTTGCATTTCCCTAGTTTGCATTTTCATCTAGGTTGCATTTCTTCACCGTATTCGTCCTCACCCTACCTCTGTGAGGTAGGGAAATGTTATCATCTGCACTGTACAGATGGGAAACTGAGGCAGAGAGAGACAGAGTTGCCCAAGGACACACAGGGAATCTGCAGTGGAACAGGGAATTGAACCCAGGTTGCCCAAGCCCCAAATTAATGCCCTAACCAGTGGACCATTCTTCCCATCTCATATCAGTAAGGCTTGTGACCTGGTGGTCACAGCCAACCCAAGCCCTTTTGCCCCATTTACACTCCATGGTAGTGATTGGTGGGAGGTACAGGAATGCCTGGTGGAACAGTAAAGCAGGATCCTGCAGGTTATTAGGGGTATCCATGACAATCCCATATAAGCCAATGGCAAGGCTCACCATGGGGAGGGACGATGGCTTCCAATCGACCCACGCATGGATCAGGGCAAATGGAGCCCATCAATGCTTGCAGACTATTGCTGGACAGTGACAAGAGACGCTCCATTTAATGAATACAAGAGACAAGCCAAGAAGCGCTGAGTAGACTGAATAGGACTAAACTATGTACATAATAGTTTTTTGCCTTTTGTTTCATAATAAATTTTATTTATATAACCCTTTTGCTGATTTTTAAAGTGTTACATAAACAGGACAGGTGAAATATTATCATGTAAAGCAACCATAAACACATGAAAAGACCTAGGTTTACAATTTATGATTAAAACTCTACTATCTACACAATATACATAGACATAAAATGTAAAAACTTAAATAGCTTAGAAACAGTAGCCAATCAGTTGTTTTAATTGTCATATTTGAATGCAGCCCATCAAAATACATAATAAATAGCACACTTTATCTCTGAAGCAGACGACTTCTCAAAAATTGTAGACCAGTGTAATTAGTCCTGCCATGAGTGCAGGGGACTGGACTAGATGACCTCTCGAGGTCCCTTCCAGTCCTACGATTCTAAGGTTGTGAGACGTTTAGATACTGCGGTGATGGGGCTGCATAAGTATCTGAGAGAGAAGAAAATAACTGTCAGTTTTGCTTACCTTTTAATTTAAAATCGGGACCAGCCCAAATGTAAATTCCTAAAATTAGGCCCAACCCCTGCACCTATTTACCCATGCAAACCCCGTGAATTCAGTGCAACTATTCATGTGCAAAAAGTTAAGCACCTGCATAAACAGGATTGGAGCCTGAATCTTCCTCCTAGCATTACACAGTGAGCAGGCTTCCTAGACGCTCCGTATAGTCAAAGATGGTGCAAACCAGCTCGATTTACGTAATCCTGTTTGTATTAATGTTCTAAAGCCAACCTTCGGTTAAAATTTCACTTTACTGCACTGGTCAGCATTGTACACGAAGCTACAACGGTTAAAAGCCTTTTGCATCAATTAGTAGTGATGGGTAATTTATTTGTACAGGAATAATCAACACAAGTCATTAGACTTTCTTTCCATTTTTCCCTTTTAAAAAAAAATATATATTTTAACCTTTGTTAAATGCTTTAGCCTAGCTGCTATTTCACTAGCTGTTCCAAATGCATGTTAAGGAGACGCAGTGAGCATGCAAAAATGAAGGTCATATAAATGAATAATTTTCTGAGTGCCTTTCCTCTAACTGCCTCCAGAAAAAACTTCAAACAAAATGCAGTTATGTCTCTAGAACTAGCTTTCTACCCCAATTGTTTTTGCGGCAGTGTTTAGTCTGTACTTTGTCATGTATTTCACTGTCATGTTGCCTCTGTTTTGAGCTAGCATGTGAATTTTCCCTTCCAAATGTGTCTGGATTTGTATTTCATACAGTACAAATAGATTAATCATGAACTGCACAGAACTTGTCATTATTAGTACTTAGAAAATGGATGATGTATAAATCATGACTTGTCGTGGTTTTTAGCAACTAATTATGTATGTGAATTTAAGCTGTCTCAATGTTAAGGGTTTTGTCTAGAAAATTTCAGTTAATAAGTGTCACAGAAACGCTATTAATGAAGAGACGGTTTGCTCATAAATTCTTGTTAGGTCATCACTGGATTTGTGAAACGTTGGCATTATTGGAATAATTAGGGTTGCATGTTTGTTGTTGTTGAGTGAAAACTTAAAAGAGAGAGCTGGCCCAATGCATTATTTCCAAGGGACCTTCACAATATTTTTGTTTTGCCTGAGTAAGGCCTTCAGGATTTGACCCATCAATTTCATGTACACTTGAGTGGTATAGTGCCATTTATGGTGAATGTAAGATAGAACTTAAAAATGAAAAATACCGAGTAGCAGGATATCTTTTGCTCCAAGCTCAATTGAGCATTGGATTAGGAACTCATGATTAATTCACTTGCTGAATTGGGGCCTAGTTGAATGCCGACTTGTGGGCAATTTCAGATATTGGCAGAAAGATCTCCTTTAGCACAGAAGGTCTGTATAAGATACTGTAACAGGTGACAATCATTCTAATATCCACTGCTTTCCTGTGTACGTACATACCCCTTTATTTGCATACTCATCATCTTATGTGGTCATTCCTCCATGTACCACCACTGGCAGACGCTGCCTATTACTGCTGTGTTGTCTTTCTCTTCCTCCTTTCCTGCTATTGTTTGTTGCATCTTCTTCCAGGCTGGACGGTAAATTCTTCAGGGCAGGGAGTTGTGTGTGGATAGAGTTGCCTTTCAGTGGTTTATTTCCCGAGATGCTGGGGCTGTGCTAAAACCCTCACTTGTAGGGGTTTGTAGGGCTCTGGTTTGTCTAATTTCCCGGCTAATTCTGGAAAAGGAGCTCATGAAATGTTTTGGCTTGCAGCAATCTGCAACTCCATGTCTGTTTCATTAACCTCAGATTCTCCTGTCTCATTTGTCTGCCAGTACCTGTCTATGATAGGGATCTGGATTAAAGAAGGCGGTTGTGTGACTCAAACCCAGTAAGGCAGAAGTGATGTGGATTGGCAAGGGGCAACGTGTACAGGAACAGACAGAGATGGTATCGTCTGTTTGTGTTTGTCCCGCTTTCAGAGAGAGTTTGCAGCCTCAGATTCCCATTGTCTGTCAGTAGACAAAATAACATTTTTCTTGAGGAGAAATAGGAATTAGGAGCGGCTCAGTCCTGAGCATTGATAGCTCAGGTTTTGTTTTGCTGCTTTCCAGCCCAGTCCTGCCCTCCCTGAAGTCAGTGGCAAAAGTTACATTGAAAGCATCTTACGTAGGAGCCACCTTTTTCTTCCATGTTTGGACAATATCTAACACAGTAGGATCTTGCTCCATGATTGGGCTACTGTCATGCAAATGTTGTTGTTGTTGTTAATTAAACTGCCACTGACTTCATTGGGATCAAGAGCAAAACCGTAGACTTCTGAGGGCAGAGTTATGATGTCTGCAAATCTGTTCTGTGACGGCTGTCAGATGGCCAGTATCCACTATTTACGCTGAAATGTCAGCAATTCCCAACCAGTACATTGGTTGGTTAGACGCAAGAAACCCAAGGTTTTTTTTCAGTCCAGATCCTTGCTACTTCTCAGCCCATTACAATGCTAAGTACACCAGTGAGGACATGAGGCAACCTTGCTAACGCCTGTTGTAATTTTAAACCACTTTGGTAATGTTCCCCTCAGCTTTAATGTTACACATCCCTGTATATGTACCTTGGTAATTGAAAGGGATATTGGGTAAATTTGATCTGTCTAGCTTTGACTTATGCTGTCCTTATCTTGGCCTTCATGTCATTAAGAAAAAAATTGGTATTGATCTTAGACTATCCCACTACATTGTGCTGCAATTTTTCTTCCCTGCTAGTGGAATATAAATCGATAAAGGCAGCTGCTTGAGACGCAGGCTAGATATGGTGCTGTCATTTATATATTGTAAATCCAATGATAGCTGATCAAATCAGGGCTTCTACTGTTCCAGACCTGACATGATTGAATTGTCAATAAAAAAGATTTTACAGTAAGGGAAGGAGAGTTGACAGTGTAAATGCCTGGAAGCCCCCACTAAGTTTTGCTACAAAGTAAACCAATAAGCCAGGCTGCTGTGTTATAATTTCCAAAGCAACAATATTTGGACACTCTTGGAGCTGGAGAGAGATCGGAGGAAAAGAAAACCTTGCATTATAATTTGTTTTCAAGTATAATCGTTTGGAGTCCATGAAATACAGATGGCTTTCTTTGGGAACCTGTTAGGGGCTAATAAAATTGCTAATACGCTGTAGGAAAGGAGCAAGGTTCAGTGATGCTGTTTATTCACAAAGCGGGCATTACAGGAATGTGTGGGATTTAAAGGAAACACTTGCTAAAAAGAGCCTGGTTCTAGTTTCATTTACTGTCTTGGGGAAAATGAGATCAGAATCTGCCATGAATTGTTGTCTGGGCTGGGAAATACACTTGTTTATGGCAAACGAGTTTAGCTCTGTGTTCTGAAGTCATTTTGGGGCAGATCCTTAGCTGGTGTAAGGTGACTTCAGTGGACGTATGCTGACTTTCACCAGCTGAGGATCTAGCTCTAAGACTTTGTATAGAACCTATGTCTCTCCTGGACCTGGGGAAAAATCAAGGGTGGAAACAACAAAAATGGTAGGTAGGCAGCGCTGACAGCTCATCAGTGAAACGTGACGCAGCAGAGCACTGGTGGAATCTGGGCCCTGCAAAGCATATTGAAATGCACGGTGAAAGCCAGAAAATGTACATTTCCAAGCTTCAGAATTGCACTTCTGATGCGGCGGAGATGCTTATAGTTTGTGCAGTCCTTGGACTCAGTCACATGTGTTTTATGCTGAACATATGGTGGAATATGGTGAGGTTGAGGTTTTAAGGGGATCCTATAAACTACTGGCCGGATACTGCAAATGCTTTCACACATACTATCTTTGCCCCTTGAAGCCACCTGAGCGTGTGCAGGACCAGACCCTCTGTTTCTGCAGCTCCTGGAAGAAAATACTCTTAATGTTTTATGTTTGAAGTTCATTTTCTGTAATCAGGACAATCAAAATGCTTCAATGTAAGAATGCCTCCTCTTGGGTCACTGCCGAAGTGTAACTTGGGCAAAGACCCCCTCTCGGTGCCTGGGTTTTCTCAGTGCTTAATTGGTAATGAAAGAGGTACCGGGGCGCAAGCAATTAGGTGCTGGGGTTCAAGCAATTTTTTTACCTTCATAACTGATGCAGCAAACCCAGAGATGCCGGGGCTCTGAACTGCCAGGCCCCGAGGCGCCGGGGCTCGGCCCTGGGAAGCCCTGGCACAAATTAAGCACTGGGTTTTCCCAATCATTAAAATGGGGATAACAATACTTAGCTCTTACAAAAGGAAACTATTATTCTATATGTCTGTGTGACTGATTAAAAACCCAGAATTTATACATACAGCATCTCCACGTTGTGACACTCTCTAGTGTATCCTTGATATTAATCACTGACAGTACGTTCTGCATCTTCAAGTGTGTGACATGTTTGCACGCACAACAGGGCAATCATTTAATAAGCGCTGTTAATTCTAACAAGCCTTACAGACTGTCCTATCCGGCAGACAGGAGCCCGGTGGCTCGGGCTTAGGAGACCTGGATTTAAGTCCCTGCTCTGCCACAGATTTTCTGTGTGTTGCTGGGCAAGTCACTGAGCCTCTCAGTCCCCCATCTGTACAATGGGGATAATAGCACTTCCCTCCCTTACTGGTGTGTTGTGAGGATAAACACATTAAACGTGTGAGATGTTCAGACGCTATATAGATGGTTGGATATTGGTCCACACCAAAGCCCTGGACCCTCATTTTTGCAGCTCGAGCTTATTCTTAATTTTAAGATGTGATGTCAGAGCCGGAGCTGTCTGGGGGTGGGGTCCACCCTGTTGGTGCAGCACATGGGCAGGGCTGGTCTGCACCATTACTGTTCTTTTCATCTAGTCCAGTGGCTCTCAACCTTTCTAGATGACTGTACCTCTTCCAAGAGTCCGATTTGCCTTGTGTACCTCCAAGTTTTCACCCACGTAGAAAATCCGACATCAACATACACAAGGGTCACAGCACACTATGACTGAAAAATGGCTGGCTTTCTCATTTCTACCATATCATTATAAAATAAATCAATTGTCATATAAATATTGTACGTACATTTCCGTGTATAGTACACAGAGCCGTATAAACAGATTATTGTCTACGAAATTTTAGTTTGTACTGACTTGGCTAGTGCTTTTTTGTAGCATGTTTTAAAACTGGGCAAATATCTAGATGAGTTGCGGTACCCCCTGGAAGACCCCTGCGTATCCTCAGAGGTACACATACCCCTGGTTGAGAACCACTGATCTAGTGCGTAGGATGAAGACCTAATGTAGGGGAGTATCGACATGTTATGTGCCATGAGGAAGAGCTATTAGAAGGGAGAGCTGTCGTAGACAGCATGATCGCTTGGGAAGAGAGCACGATGGGGAGGGAGACCATTACAGCAAGATACCATTATTACAACAGGAAGAGGAGTGAAGAATTTCTGTGGCAAGACCCAGGGTAGAGGAGTCAGTGGATGGTCTGTTCTGCCGTATCATCACAATCTGAGTTGGTTTATTTAATATGTGAGAATTCTCCCATTGATGCCAGTTTTCTTGTTGGGTCAGAGACCTCTACCGTAAGGAGTTTTCCTTTAAAACATACCAACCCGTATTGCTCTAAGACGTGCCAAAAGCAACAACTTGTATTAATAGAAACTTTAGTTTAACGTTTCACTTACACTTGTTGACCTGACCCATCCATCGACAAGCTATACCAGTTGTTTTTATACTGCACCAAGGTACAGCAGACCCAGATACCCTAGTGTACTGTGTTGACACATGGTTCAACAGACCTTTTCCATAAACTATTCACCTTTTTTGTCATTACCTACCTTAAATGTTGCAGTAGCTTTATTCACTTGTAGTATTCATGTACATTAGCTCCTAGAAGACCACAATTGGGGATCAAGGCCCCATTGTGTATCAGTGTAACCCTTGGATGGGTTGGGCATTATTACCCTGCCTTTCTCCTAGTCCTTCAACACAACTCCTTCAGAAAAGCACTTGGAGACCCAGAATTCAGTCATTGAGGATTTTCAGCAAGGATTACAGGGTCAGCCTCCCCACCGTCAAGTCCAAAGGGAACAGAAGGAATGAACTGAATGATATATATATATATATACCACTAATAGCTTAATTTCTACTTCATAACAAAGCTACTTCATAATCCACATACATTATCTTCACAGTTCTGCCTAAACAAAAGGAACAAATTGAATTGAAACACTTCACACAGTAAGAAGTAACTCAACAGTTCCAAAAGCTTAGGAGGTGAGTTCCCCTGAGTCCGTTAGTCTTTTGGTCGTTAGCTCTATGCTGGCGGCTGACCCTAAAGCACTGAAGTAATCTCTTCCCTCGTGCTTGCAGGAATCTCTACCTGGAACACGTGCAGACTTTTTCTCCTTCTCTGCTGGACATAAACGCAGTAAAAAGTTGGAGCTTACCCCCTCGGTGACTGGCAAGGTCCAGGAGCTGGGGGAGGAAAGGCACGGTAACACGGACAGAAGTGGGTTTGCGTAACTGTGAGCACAGGATCGCTCGCCGGGCTAAATTACAGCAATCTGGTACCACAGCACCTCACCGCTATTTATCCCTCGCTCCCATTGAGCGTTGCGCATTGGAGGGGAGAGCTCTGGGTGTGACGTCAGGCTGGGCAGATGAGGCAGAGGAAGAAAATTACACACAACCTCTAGCATTCTGAATAAACAGCCCCCAGTTCCCTGTGAGATGTGCGTGCAGCATTGCTAACAGGCCTCTCTCGTTCCCCGAGCGTAGCTCTGAGCGTGGTGCGTGGCAGCCTGCTGTTTACTTTTCTTTAATGCGTGCTCGTGCCTCCCATCCTTCCTTCCTCTCTTGCTATTGTTATTGACGTAATGTCAGCACACAAAGCTGCACCAGTCCAGGTCTCTTGTGGGTAGGAGAAACAGTTCTGAAAGATAGGGCGAGGGCTGGAGAAAATGCACCCGGGGAAAGACAATCTCTTGAGAACTACAAACAATGTTAGGTTTGTCCAGCTCCTAAGTTCTTGCTAGGGCTAAAGGGAGAGGTGGTGCTTTCACCCTGTTTCTTTTCTGGTACTAGTAGTTCATACACTAGAGTTCCTGACGGCCAAATTAAAGATCTGATCATGCAAAGTGCCTTAGGAAATGCAGTGCGCCATTAGAAGTGACCTGCAAGAGAAGAGAAAATGTACATGTGCTCTTTTTATTTATTTATTTTACTGCTTTATGCTGCGTAAAATAAGGGTGCCCTGATTTTATTTATATTATGGTAGTGCCTAGAAAGGCCATCATGGAGCAGAACCCCATCGTGCCTGGTCCTGTACAGACCTAGAACAAAGACCGTCCCTGCCTCAGAGACTCACAATCTACATGACAGGCAGGGTGCAGCAAGTGGCCAAAACAAACTGGGGCAGGGAAGATTTGTGTGTTTTGTTTTACATTGGGCCGTATCTACACACACCAGCTGCACTGGTTTAGATTAATCCTCAACTGATTAAGTACTCCTCAACTGATTTTAAGTGTGTCCACATGAGGCATTTGTAGTGATGTAAGAAAATCCAGTGCAATTTTTGGCTGTAATCAAGGCCTTAGAAATTCAGGTGCTGTCTGGGCTGGAAGACTGAATGGTCACTGGAGAACTTGTGATGGACACGGACACCATAGAGCCAGGCGTGTGGATGCAGAGCAGGTGGGAGAGGAAGGGATTTTTAGTCAGACTATTAAACGTTGAGATGTTTTTGTTAACGCACATTTAATTTCAGTGACAAATTTACTAAGCCGTCTGTGTTAAGGATGCAGACGCTCAGTCTCCCACACGCTCACAGCGCACGTCCCTGAAACCTCCAAGCTGTTCTTCAGCAAAACCAGGAAAGACCAGAGCAGACGTTCCTGATATCCTGAGGTTGCGAGAGCCAGGTTGTCGCCTGGCTGACCCTGTCAGGGGCGTCCAGCTCAGCCTCACCTGTGATGGATCTGCAGCCCTCCAGTTGATCCTGACTGGCTAGGGAGCAGCCCTCCCTGACTGATTATTAGGCCCAGCTGAGAAGGGATCATGGGATGCTTGCCGAGGGTGAGAGCTCAGTTGGGAGAGGGGGCCCATACACGGATGATTGGGTCCTCTGGTAGGTCCTGGGGAAGGCAGCTCCCAAGCACATAGCCCAGAAGAGGACTAAGGAGACTGGCTTCTGTGACCAGCCCTGGTAGAAGAGAGAGTCCCAGAGGGGAAAAGCCCGAAGAGTCAGCGCTCTGGAGGAGAGAGGGAAAGATCTGAGAGCTGAATCTCAGCAGGGGGCAAGACCCTTTAGTTTATGTTGCACTTAGGGGTGTTGTCTAGTTCATTACCAGCATCTAACTGGCTGCTGTGGAGAGAGTACTGCCAGGGGAGTTCCCTGGAGTGGGGAGGGAGATCTGAGACTTGGTGAATAATGCCACAGCAGGCCACAAGGAGGCGTTGTTTAGACCGACCCCTACCACAACCCCGCCCCCCAAAATAAATTCATAAGTAAAAATTACAAATACTCCTAAAAACATTTCTCCCCCCCCCCCCCCCCGCGCGCGCGCACGCACTTTATCTGGCACAAAGAAGCAAACTCGCAAAGCAAGCTCAATCTTTAAAAAATCTGTTGCCGTTCAGCTTTAACACTCACTCAAGTCCTGGGAGTCGGGGGAGCTCATCTGCTTGTAGGTGGGCTCCAACTGGGTGACTTTGGTGCCATTTTGGAGGCTTGTTTAAAGGAAATCTCTACATAAAGCCTCCTATTATTCTTGAGAGAGAGGATTTTGATGCCTAAATGCACTCAACTGTATTTTCTAAGACCTGGTCTGCACGTGGATTTTGTTCTGGTGTAACTATTTTGGGTAGGGGTGTGATTTTGTTATATTGGTACAAGTCCTAGTGTTGCTGAAGGTATACTAGTATAAAGCTGCCTTTTGGGACTAGACTCTACTAGTATAAGCACCTTTTTACCAGCATAACTGCATCCACATTAGGGTGTTGGTACTGCTTTAACTACATGGCTGTAATTAAAGTGGTACAACATTTGTGTGGCAGCAAACCCGAAGACATTCCTTGTAATGCATTGGCATGACTAAACACAAACCTTACATTGTTTCTGTCATTTGCTAACACTTCCTCTTTTTCTGTCCGTTTTGTATTGTCTTAACATCGCTTGGGCTATCAGAAATGTTTTGTGTGGGAAAGTACTTGTAGATAGTAATTCACTTGGGAGTAAGGAAAATTAGCATTTCCACTTGATTTTTCTTTTTACAGATTTGTATGTGAGGGTTGAAATTTGTCTTAGAGCTGTGCAAAATTAGCAAAGTTCCTGCACATAGACTTTTAGAGCCATGTATCCCTGGATTCTTGCTTTGATCAGCACTTGATGAACACATGTATGAACTTTGCACTCCTGAAATTACTCACAGTAATAAGTGCGACATCCTGTAGGCAGTGGTTGGCAGGATCGGGCCTTTTATTGATGGCCATATATTGTAATGAATGGCTTCTTTGTGCTTGAATGTCACTAGTGAGATGTGTGTTAGCAATGACACTTCAGCCTGGGAAAGAGAGAAAAGTAAATTTTTAAAAACAAACCAATTTAGAAAGTAACATACAAATTCAGAACCCCCAAAAATAGGGCTGTCAAGCAATTAAAAAAAATTAATCATGATTAATTATGTGATTAATCGCACAGTTAGACGATAATAGAATGCCATTTATATAAATATTTTGGATGTTTTCTACATTTTCAAATATATTGATTTAAATTACAACACAATACAAAGTGTATAGTGCTCACTTTATATTTATTTTTTATTCTAAATATTTGCACTGTAAAAATAAAAATATTTTCAATTCACTTAAAGAGATTGCACTACAGTACTTGTATTATCATGAAAGTTGAACTTACAAATGTAGAATTATGTACAAAAAATAACTGCATTCAAAAATAAAACAATGTAAAACTTTAGAGCCTACAAATCCACTCAGTCCTATTTCTTGTTCAGCCAATCGCTCAGTCAAGCAAGTTAGTTTACATTTGCAGGTGATAATGCTGTCTGCTTCTTGTTTACAATGTCACCTGAAAGTGAGAACAGGTGTTCGCATAGCACTGTTATAGCTGACGTCGCAAGATATTTATGTGCCAGATGTACTAATGATTCATATGTCCCTTCATGCTTCAACCATTCCAGAGGACATGCTTCCAAGCTGATGACGGGTTTTGCCTGATAACGATCCAAAGCAGTGCGGACTGACACGCGTTCATTTTCATCATCTGAGTCAGATGCCACCAGCAGAAGGTTGATTTTCTTTTTGCAAAAAGAACAGGAGTACTTGTGGCACCTTAGAGACTATTTCCGGATACAGACTAACATGGCTGCTACTCTGAAACCTTTCTTTTTTTGGGGTTCGGGTTCTGTAATTTCCGCCTCAGCGTGTTGCTCTTTTAAGACTTCTGAAAGCATGCGCCACACCTTGTCCATCTCAGATTTTGGAAGGCACTTCAGATTCTTAAACCTTGGGTCAAGCGCTATAGCTATCTTTAGAAATCTCACATTGGTACCTTCTTTGCATTTTGTCAGATCTGCAGTGAAAGTGTTCTTAAAATCAACAACGTGCTGGGTCATCATCCGAGACTTCTATAACATGAAATATATGGCAGAATTTGGGTAAAACACAGAGCAGGAGACATACAGTTCTCCCCCAAGGAGTTCAGTCACAAATTTAATTTACGCATTATTTTTTTAATGAGCATTATCAGCATGGAAGCATGTCCTCTGGAATGGTGGCCGAAGCATGAAGGGACATACGAATGTTTAGCATATCTGGCATGTAAATACCTTGCAATGCTGGCTACAAAAGTGCCATGCGAATGTCTGTTCTCACTTTTAGGTGGTATTTTAAATAAATGCATTATCCTATGTAAATGTAAACAATAGGGTGACCAGATCACCCAAGTCAAATATTAGGACGTGGGGGGGGAGGGCGGCGTGGTGGGAGGGGGCAGGGGAAAAAAAAGTGGCAGAGCCAAAAAAAAACCCAACACCCCTCCCCCCTTCCTCCACAAGTGCTGGAGGGAGGCCTCGGAGACGCAGGGGAAGCGTGGGGCCGGGTGAGTGAGAGTCTGGCCTGGCCCCGAGCAGGCAGGACTCAGTTGGGCGGTAGGGAGAGTAGGTGGGCGGCCCGCGGGGCCAGGCGGCGGCTGTTCTCCCCCCCGGGCAGCGGGACTCGGGAGCAGCCGCTGCTGCAGCTCCCACTGCCGCGGGGGAAGGAAGCGGCCGATGGCCAAGCTTGGCGGCTGCGGCTCTGGTGCCCCTGAACCCCCCGAGCCCGGGCCTGCTGTGGGGACCCAGCAGCGCACACGCTGCGCCCAGCCCCTGGCCAGTCGCGTCTGGGCTGCAGCCCCGCTGGTGCTATCCCGCGGCGGCCCTGGGGTGGAGGCATCGGCAGCCCAGCCCCGTTCGTTCCCCTGTGGGACCCGAGCGGGACGGGGGGGCTGGGGCCTGCTGCCCCCACTCCGGGGCCGCCGCGGGATAGCACCAGCTGGGCAGTCCAGATGTGGCTGGGCTGGGTTCCAGAGTCGGGGCGGGGGTGTGTGCGTGCGAGCACTTCCGGGCTCCGGAGTATTTGCTTGTTTGTCCAGTGTCCCGACCGCACATCGGTCGGGACGCGGGACAAACAAGGAAATATCGGGACAGTCCCGATAAAATCGGGACGTCTGGTCACCCTAGTAAACAAACTTGTTTGTCTTAGCGATTGGCTGCACAAGAAGTAGGCCTAAGTGGACTTGTAGGCTCTAAAGTTTTACATTGTTTTGTTTTTGAGTGCAGTTATTTAACAAAAAAAAAAATCTACATTTGTAAGTTGCACTTTCACAACAAAGAGATTGCATTACAGTACTTGTATGAGGTGAATTGAAAAATACTATTTCTTTTGTTTATTGTTTTTACTGTGCAAATACTTGTAAGAAAAATAATATAAAGTGAGCACTATACACCTTGTATTCCGTGTTGTAATTCAAATCAATATATTTGAAAATGTAGAAAACATCCAAAATATTTAATAAATTTCAGTTGGTATTGTTTAATAGTGCGATTAAAGTTGCAATTAATTATGATTAATTGTTTTAATTGCGATGAATTTTTTGAGTTAACTGCGATTAATCGACAGCCCTACAAAAAATCTGTCATGAAAAGCAGAGTGGTTAATCGCATTGCTCTGATCTGTGGTGTGGCATTATACAAAATAGAGCTGAACCATTCAAAGCAGTAGGATGTCCCTTCAATCCAAAAGGCTCCAGAAGGGGAAGGGCCTCTGTGGGCAGGGCCGGCTCCAGCATTTCTGCCGCCCCAAGCAACAACAACAACAAAAAAAGTCGCAATTGCGACTGGCAGCGGCAATTGGGAGGGGAAAAAAAAAAAACCAGGGTCGTCGGCGGCAGTTTGGCGGCAGGTCCTTCGCTCCTAGAGGAAGTGAGGGACCTGCCGCCCCCGAATTGCTCCACATGCCGCCCCTCTCCCTTGGCCGCCCCAAGCACCTGCTTGTTAAGCTGGTGCCTGGAGCCGGCCCAGTCTGTGGGATATTTTTCCCATGTTTTCTCTAGCTCAAGTTTATCAATCTGACTAATTGTGGGACTTGTGCAGATTTTTGTCCCAATGGGGCAGAGATCATGGTGAAAACCAATCTTAAAATTAAAGGTGAACCTGCAAAATGTTGTGCTATCTTGTTAAACTCTAAGAACGTGGGTTTCAGTATTGACAACCCCAAGGATCAAAAGTCATGATTTCAGGCCCAAAAAACCACAAAATTGGCTTAAGTCATAGCACCTGAAAAATAATATATTATGGGTTCTTTTTATTTGCCCTCATGTTTTTTTAAGCATTAGGGGTCACATTTTTAAGCTTTTTGCTGCACCCATGAGGGCTATAGTCCACTGAAATTTTAATGTAATCACCTGATTCCAAGAGGTCGGGCTTTAAGAAACAGAACAAATATCACAGAATTCATCATAAAATTGTGAGAGTTGGCAACACTGTTTTGCCAGCAGTGAAACTTTTCTGTATCTGCTGCTATGACTGGAGTGAGGAAGATAGAGAGGCAATTTATACTTCTGGTTTTAATTCTAGCCCACTTTAAGTAGGACATTTCTCACAGTAAAACAGTACTAAAGCATTTTAACGTACAAAGAAGAAGTTTGCTCATTAACGACATATTTCATCTATATTTGTGTTTGAGCCTGCAGTGGGGAAACAGAGAATCTGCCCAGTGGATGTACAAACCAGGAGATAATTAAAGTGAAGTTCATGATAGAGGCATGGAAACGCAACAGTTGCTTTGGACAACAGAGATGTAGATGTCAGCACTTCTTCTTCTTCTTTTTTTTTTTTTTTAATTGCTGCTGCTTTTTTGTCTCAGTTGCACCCTCTCTTTACCTTGATGGTTAATTCATTCATACACAATTAAACCAAGAATGCAGACTGCATGGAGACAGCACATAAAACACAAAGCTTAGGAGACCTATTAGCAAGGTTCATCTGCGTGCCTGAGGTACAGAGCATCTTTACAGCTTTAATTTAGTGTGTCTCTGAGTGTTCTTTGTTTAACAGATAGCTACTAATACATGTTGTACCGTCTTACCGGCCTTGATCTTTTCAATTAAAATCACTTAAACTGAAAGCTTTTATGAGCAGATCCTGCAATCCTGATTTCCATGGGCTCCTTATCCGAGCAAGGACTGTGGGATCTGGCTGGTATTTGGATTTAACACAGCGTTGCATGGTTACTGACTTTAATGACCCTCACTGCGGTGGGATTTTAAACACACTCGCCACATAAGCAAAAAAAGCTTTTTCTATAGTTCTTTTTTGTGTGTGGTCATTGTGCTTTTTATTGTATTTTATATTGCGGAAGCATATAAAAGTGCCATTAAATCAGCAGCAGCAAAGGAAGAAAGGTATACACAAATAGTAAACTTAACAATGGCAAATCAGGCCAAAATATACACAACACAAACACGGGCGCTGAAAGTCACCATTTTGATGTATTCTTTAGAGAGAGAGGGTTCATTTTCACAAAAAAGATAGACCCTTGCAGTCCACAGAGGGCCTGATCCAAAGTCCACTGAAGTCAACGGCAGCTTTTCTTTCGACTCCAATGGACTTTAGTGACCATTATCTGCTTTTGTTGTCCCTGAGTATAGGGACTGGGTAAATCATTGTCGGTGGTAGTATTCTCATTTAGCCATGTACTATGTACTTTCCTTTGGATAAACTAATGTACATGGTTTTGAAAAGTACCTACAAATTATGCTGCCTATGGGCTGAAGCTGTATAGAATGTCAGCACTAGTTTCTTTGGGTAGAGGAGAGGCATCACCTGCTCTGTTTTTGGGTCAGTTACAGTGTGATCTTTAGCAGCTGTTGTTCTGAATATGCATTTATCTGTGTATTTCACTGTCTGTTTTGCTTGCCAGCTTTCAGATGTGCCCAGTTAGCCCTCAGGGATTGATGGGGTATACTCTAAAGGGTGTTTACATTACAGAATTGTCTAGTATGACACACTTCTAAGCCCCTTTGTTTTCAGTTTAAACTGATTTTTACCAAAAAATTCCTGGGTTTTACAAAAAGTATTATTCATTTTTTTCTGATTTTTCACCCTTCTTTTGTATCATTAAAATATATATAAAAATAACTTATTTTATTAGGAAAATACAACACCTTGCATGAGAGAGATGTAGTACGATAATACGTTAGTCTGTGTATATGCAAAGCTGCCTGTTGAAGTACGGCTATATATTAGTCTAGAAGTTGTACACAATAAACAAACAGGCCCACGTGCAAGCTCTGGAGTGCATGTGCCTCTGAATGGACTAATGAATCTTCTGGCCGGCCCACCATAGAAACATTTCAAGCTGTTAGCAGATAACGGTTTAAAGATTTGAGACACAAAAATGGGAAGAAAACGAAAATCTGGCTCAGAATACGTTCCAGAACACAAGGAAGTATTTGAAAGTTTAAAAACAAAACAAAACAGGAGAAAAGGATGAAGTTGAGTGTACGCGCTGCCAATGGTGTGGCGCAATTACTAAATGTAAATATTTATAGGCTAATAGTTCTAAGTCTACACCAGTAAACTGCTTATTCAATTTTTTGCTGTGAAAATGGCCATTCTCTGAAAATGGTGCATAACATTTAAATTTGAAGTAAATAACATTACACAGCATGGCAGTTTTTCTGCAGAATTGTTTGAGGGGCAGCGTGATCCAATGGAAAAGACAGTAAACTAGGATTCAGTTCAGCCACAGACCGGCTTTGTGACCTTGAACAAGTCGCATCACTTCTCTGTGCCTCAGTCCCACGCTCACACTTTGTCTTGACACTTTGGGATTGTAAGAATCTTTCACACAGAATCTGATACTCTGTGTATGCGCAGCACCTACCAAAATGTCACCCCCCACTCGGTGAGGCAACTCCCATCTTTTCATGTGCTGTGTATTTATACCTGCCTACTGTATTTTTCACTCCATGCATCTGATGAAGTGGGTTCTAGCCCACTAAACCTTATGCCCAAATATATTTGTTAGTCTCTAAGGTGCCACAAGGACTCCTCGTTGTTTTTGCTGATACAGGCTAACATGGCTACCACTCTGAAATCTGTGCTGATTAGGTATCAACTGGAGTGTTGTGTCCTGTTCTGGGTGTCGCATTTCAGGAAACATGGGATAAATTGGATCAAGTCCAGAGAAGAGCAACAAAAATGATTCAAGGTCTAGAAAACATGGCCTGTGTGGGAAGACTGAAAAAAATGGGTTTGTTTAGTCTGGGGAAGAGAAGGCTGAGAGGGGACATAACAGTTTTCAAGTACATAAAAGGTTGTTACAAAGAGGAGGGAGAAAAATTGTTCTTAACCTCTGGGGATAGGACAAGAAGCAATGGACTTAAATTGCAGCAAGGGAGGTTTAGGTTGGACATTAGGAAAAACTTCCTAACTGTCAGGGTGGTTAAGCACTGGAATAAATTGCCCAGGAAGGTTGTGGAATCTCCATCACTGAAGATTTTTAAGAGCAGGTTAGACAAACACCTGTCAAGGTTGGTCTAGATAATACTTAGTCCTGCCATGAGTGCAGGGGACTGGACTAGATGACCTCTCAAGGTCCCTTCCAGTCCTATGATTCTATGTTTTCACATTTATTTTTAAAAATGAGTCGTTCTTCTTAATTTCTGTCACTGTTGCATAGGCCATTTGGAGACAGGACAGCAGCCCTGTTAATTTTCTTTAGCATTTATGGTTTGCTTTTTGGAATTTTAAGGAGTGCAATTGCATGAAGGGAATGTGGTCCTAGACTAGGAGAGTTTGTGTTGCTACTATTTCGGCTGCAAACCTCCCTATCTACAATCATTTGTCCTTTCTAAAATAACCCTGAAGCCTTAGACTGGGCTGTCTTCTTGACTCTGTCTTCTCCAGCTGCACAGACCCCTAACTTTGCTACAGCTCCAGGCTCTGGGGAGCTGAATGCAGGTACTTCACTTTCTACAATCCCATAAGTCAGGCTGAAATAATGAAGTCTTGCACAGATTCTCCAAGTCTTGGTAGGAATGTCCAGATAACGTTTGGTCTCAGCTTGTTAGTTGCTTTCATTTTCGCCATGCTTTGGGTCAGATGCTCAGTAGCAACTCTTGGGTGACTGATGCTGACAGCGATACACAAGTTTCCTTTTGCCAGCAGTATTGGAAGACAAACAGAAAATGATCAGCTCAAGTAGCGCAAAATGGGCCAGTTCTTCTTTTTACCTCCAGAGGCTGTAAAAACTCTTATCGCTGTTACCAAGAAAAGCCATCTCCGGCTTGCCTGAGCTAGTCCATTAAGCTCAGACCTCTCAGCGGATATGAAATTTTAAATCCTTGACAGCAAGTCGACAAAGAACAGCTTTGTGGGTTCCTAAGAAATAGAGCTTTAAAACATCCTTGCAGGAGCAAGACAGTGCTTCAGGTCTGAACCACAAACAGAAAGGTGGAGGGGACAGAGCGCTGACCTGTACATCAGGACCTCCTGAATTCCACTCTTGGTTCTGGTACTGAGTTGATATGGGCCTGCCTTGGGCAAATTATCTAGGGCCAGAGCGCATGTGCCTAAGTGTGCCTGTGTAACTGGTGCTGCTGAAGGTAATATCATGTAGGACTCTGCTACACTGAGGTGCAGGAAAGGGGAGTGTATCTGTGCTGAAGCCACAGCCCAGAGTTCGACCTTTTCCGAGAGCATTCCTCGGAGGTAACCCCTCAGGGCTGTTGTGTGCAAAATGCTGAATGGAGGTTTTAATAACAGTCAGGATCAAAGAGAGAGTGCAGCAGTTGGGCCACTAACCTGGGACTTAGGAGAGTGCTAAGTGCAATTCCCTTCTCTGCCACAGTCTTCTTGTGTGACCCTGGGCAAGTCACTTTGTCTGTGCCTCGGCTCGCCAGCTGTATAATGGGGGTAACTGCACTGCCTTCCCACATGGGGGTGGTGTGAGGAGAAGTATATTCAAGTTGATGATACTGAAGTCATGCGGGCAATATAAGTATCTAAGACAGAAGCATTCAATACACACACAGACACTGTAAACAACAGTATTTGGAATACTTCTGAATAGCTTTTAAACATGAACTGTTAAGTAGTAAATTTACTGACATGCCTTAGACTTCCTCATAATAATAAATAATAATTAAGGGAGATATCCCATCTCCTAGAACTGGAAGGGACCTTGAAAGGTCATCGAGTCCAGCCCCCTGCCTTCACTAGCAGGACCAAGTACTGATTTTGCCCCAGATCCCCAAGTGGCCCCCTCAAGGATTGAACTCACAACCCTGGGTTTAGCAGGCCAATGCTCAAACCACTGAGCTATCGCTCCCTCCCACCCTGCTGCTGTTGCATGTATTACACAGTACAGTTTCAGTGTAATATTTACACTTCAGCATGCACACACACACATGCTCACATTCCTCTCTCATCTTTGTTCAGAGAGGGGAATCTCAGTTTCTGTAAGGGGGGCCTCAGACTGGAGTGCGTGTCATCTGGATTCTCTTTGAGGCTTGAGAAAAATGAAAGCATCTCTGTTCTGTTTCCAAACACCTCGTCCAGGGGTCTTGTCGGTAAATAAAAATCCAGGGATCCTTGTGCAGCACTCTAGCCCTTGGGTGAACAGTTGTCTGGTCTCCTAAGTTTCTGGTGTGACAGGGAACCTATATCCAAAGCGGTACAAATACTGCAAAGCAGTTGGCAGGGAAGTGGTTTTCCAATCCCATGAAATTTGAGATTTATAATCTTTCCTGTTCCTCACTGGGATGAGCCAAAACCGTTAAAAGATTTCATAAAAAAAGAGGTGGGGTCTGCATGTGGTGGAGAGACCCTAGAATCGCCAATGGCCCAGTGATTACTGCACTCATAGGTGCCGACTTCTGCTTCCCCCGGTGTGTGCTCAACTCCGCCACTGCCCCCATCCCCGCCCTGATTGCACCCCTTCCACGAGGCCCTGCCCCGCCCCCATTCCATCCCCTTCCCCAAAGTCCCCGCCCCAACTCCGTCCCCAAATCCCCGCCCCGGCCCCACCTCTTCCCCACCTCCTCCCCTGAGTGCACCATGTTCCCATTCCTCCCACTCCCTCCCGGAGCGTGCTAACGCTGCCAAACAGCTGTTTGGTGGCAGCCGGGCAGGAAGCGCTGGGAGGTAGGTGGAGGAGCGAGGACATGGCGTGCTTGGGGGGAGGAGGTGGGGGAGGAGGGGAGCTTGGCTGCTGGTAGGTGCAGATCACCCACTAATTTTTCCCTGTGGGTGCTCCATCCCCGGAGCACCCACAGAGTTGGCGCCTATGACTGCACTCATTGGAGCAGGGACTTAAACCTGAGTCTCCCACATCCCAGCTGAGTGCCCCAAACACCGGACTTCCTCTCAATCTCGGTTGAAGAGAGAGACTGACTTTACAGTCTGGTAGCTGGGAAACCAGTTCAAATCCGGTTCTAATTGGGGCCGAAGCCTGAGAACAGATGCATCATTTGGTCCTGTTTCAGTCAGCCACTGAGTGCACAGCAAGGCTGCCTTTAACTCCTCCCCTGCACTGAGCTCTGATTTGCTCAACTCTCAAACAGTGAATATGTGTGGGGCCTGCAAGACTGCTTGCCTTTAATGGAACAGCTAAACAGCTTCAGAAACTGCTTGTCTGGTAATTGCAACCCCCTTCTTCTGGCTGTTTCTAGCTCAGTTGCCCTGTCCAGGTCTCCGAGACACAGAGGATTTAAACCCAAGTCCATGTCTCCTCCCCACTGCTTCTCTCCATTTCTTTGGACTTAAAAATCCACTGTTGCATCCCCTGATCTGTGTTTTCAAATACTTGCATGTGCGCACTTACTTTTCTGAGACTTGCTTGCCTTGTTACCCAAGTCTTCCCTGCTGGAGGGAATGTTCCTGAGACCTTTGGAGGGTGAGAAGAGGAATTAAAACAATAATGTTGAAAGAGTGATTGAAAACGCAAACAAGCCCCTTGCTCATTACAGCCCCAGTTCAGGAGAACATCTCTATTCAGAAAAGTCGTAAGTACATACTGAAGTTCCATTGAAATCACTGAGACTTAAGTATTTAGTTAAACAAGTACTTAGGTGTTTTCCTGAATCAGGACCTTCTTTTACCTGGGGTGATTCAGCTACTGTGCAGCCATGTCTTTGAAAGGACTCTCATGGACTGGCATGCCAGTTCTGTCCAGCAATAAAATAATTCCTAGAATTAAGAGGAAAATTCTGTGGAGTGTGAATTTCCAACATAAATAGATCTACAATAAGTTAAAAAAAATTTTCAGCAGCTCCTTTGCAATCTGTTTGTAGTAGCATCATTTTAAAGTGCTCAATAATTGAAAAAATTGTGTATTTTTCATGCCGAGGTGAAGAAAAGCTTTAATAATGAGCATATTTTCAGAATAAGGGAATGCATAATATCAAAGTATTCAGTGAGGTGGTGCTTCTAAATAGCAATCCCCGCTGAAAAGAGAGAGACTGCAATCGTAGAACATTTTTAGTCAGTAGAAGAGACAATTTGTAAGTAGTTTGAGGTGGATAGTGATGACTGAGTAAAATGTCCAGTGTAATGAGACGAATGTAGTGTGTTGTGAAGAAAACGTCCCAGCAGTGGACTGTAATCCGTACAAAACAACGGGGACGGGATGTTAAGGATGAATCGTGATGTGCTCAAAAGTCAGGAAGTGTAACCTTAACTCTGACCCCCGAACGTGTTTGTGATGGTATAGTCCTCGATTGCATCCCTGCCAGCGGTTTCTCAAATGGGAAGAGCTGTGTGATCATTTACTACAGCTTCAGTTACAAACATGAAGCACCTTGACACTTTTATGTTTCAGTTTCATGGTCACAGTCATCTAGTATAACTCTAAGTTCTCGTCTCCCTAAGACCTGGAGAGCAATGGGAAGCCTAGGTGGGGAACAGCACTGGAGACATGGGGAGACAGAAAGAGTAGATCACAGGAGGGGGTGGGGCAAGAGAACAGAAAGAGAGAAAGAAGGAGGCGATGTAATTAGAAGGAAAAAAAAGATGCTGAGAAAGGAATAGAACTAAGTCTGGCTTTGTTAGATGCTCTTTTTGGGCTTGGTCCTGCAAGATGCAGAGCACTCTTGCCCTGACTCAGCAAAATGTTTAAGCACATGCTTAACTTTAAGCATGTGTGTGGTCCTACCGAGTCAGCTCTGTGTGTTTAAGGAGCTTAAAGTTAAGCAGGTGCTTAAGAGTTTTTCTGGATCAGGGCCAGCATGCTCAGCATCATTCAGGATGGAGCACTGTACAAGCTCAGAGGAAAATGATTGCAAGAGGCTGTTCTTAAAAGCTTTGTAACTTGGTGGAATCCAAGCCATTTTTTGAGGAATGCTCAGAGGCACTTCTCTATGTGGAGGAACACTTCCATGCCAACTTTTCCAGCCCTTCAGCTTCTGAAGCTAGGGTTATCATACGTTCAGCTTTTCCCGGACATGTCCGGCTTTTTGGGCCTCAAATCCTCGTCCGGGGGGAAATCCCAAAAAGCCGAACATGTCCGGGAAAATAGGGAGGGGCCGGCGCCGCTGGGGGCTGAGCCAGGGCCGGCGCTGCTGGGGGCTGGGCCGGGGGCCGGGCGCCAGGGGTGCTGGGCTGGGGGTGCTGGCCGGGAGTGCTGGGCCGGGGTGCTGGCCTGGGGCCGGCAGTGCTGGCCTGGGAGTGCTCGGCTGGGGGCTGGCCTGGGGCCGGCACCCCAGGGCCCGAGCCGAGCCAGGCTGGAGACGCTGGGTCCGGGGCCAGGGCCGGGGCCGGCCGCCGGAGGGAGCCGCTCGGTTGGTGGGGCCTGTAGTGAGTCGGTGTGGCTCCCCTCCTGTCCGGAAGAGGGAGCCCACGTGCCGGCACCAGAGTGGGTGGGACCACCACCGCCTGTCCCCGCCCCCCGGAAGTCAAGGGGCGGGACAGGAAGTATAAAGGCCGGCCGCCTGAGCCCAGTTGGAGCCCAGCCACCGCAGGGAGCAGACGTGCGGCCGGGAGCTCCTGGCCGGGAGACCGTCGAAGACCGGGGCTTGGACCCTGGCTGGCCTGAGCTACCCCGGGCCCGCTACGAAGAGGAGCCACCGGAGCCCGGTCACGCCGGCCACTGGGAGAACCCCTGGGAACAGGCCCCCACTAACCCTGAGGGTGAGACGGGACCCGAACCCCTTCCCCCCTGCTGCTATCCAGAGGAGCCGCCTGAGGACCCTTGGCCAGACTTCCCGGCAGAGCTACCAGACTTGCCGCCGAGCCCGGGCAGAGAGGAGCCCATGCAGGTGGACTGGCCCGATCCCGGCGCAACGACCGAGGTAGGCTTTGAGGGGGATTACGGAAGTGGCCCGGGGATAGCCGACCCCGGTCCGGCTGCCACTGAATGTGAGCCTATGTCAGTGTGTTGCGGTCTGGATACCCCACTGACCAGCAGCGGCAACACCCGCTGTTAGGGCCCCGGGCTGGAACGCAGTGGAGTGGGTGGGCCTGCGTTCCCCCCCTGCCACCCCCCCACTCACGGGTGGCAGGCATCCCCCTCATCCGACACTCGGCTACAGAGAGCCTAGGCGTGCCTTGCCTGGCCTCTGAACTGTTTACTCGCTCAGCCCCTGCAACCAGGGCCTGAGCTCACCTGTGTTGGCCCGCCCTGATCCAGGGCCTGGCCTCTGAACTGTTTACTCGCTCAGCCCCTGCAACCAGGGCCTGAGCTCACCTGTGTTGGCCCGCCCTGATCCAGGGCCTGGCCTCTGAACTGCTTACTCGCTCAGCCCCTGCGACCAGGACCTGAGCTCACCTGTGTTGGCCCGCCCCGATCCAGGACCGGGCCTCTGAACGGCTTACTCGCTCAGCCCCTGCAGTCAAGGGCCTGAGCTTTAACTGTGGTTGCTCCGACTCTGCACTAAAGAGCCGGAGTGTTGGGACTAACGGACCACTTGTTTCCCCAGCAGTGAGTCGGTGTGGCTCCCCTCCTGTCCGGAAGGGTCGAGCCCCGACCAGAACCTACCACAGGGCCAGACTGGGCCGTGCCTCCTCCCCCTCCCCCCAGCTTACCTGCTGCCTGCTTCAGGCTTCCTGCGAATCAAATGTTCGCGGGAAGCAGGGGAGGGGGCGGAGTTGGGGCGGGGACTTTGGGGAAGGGGTGGAGTTGGGGCGGGGGGAGCACATGGGTGGGGCTGGGGGCGGGGCTGGGGCCCCATGGAGTGTCCTTTTTTTGGACACTCAAAATATGGTAACCCTACTGAAGCCAAGCTGGGTTCCAGTACCGTGTATATGTATCACATGTGGGATGGTGATTATTCAAGAGAGAAATGGAATTTATCCTGTAGCTTTGACTTCTCCACATATGGTCATCCAAACTCATGCCAGTAAAACCCCCATAACTCATCATGTGTGTCTGTGTCTCAGTCTCTGAGTGTCTCTCTCTGTGTAAAATATCTGTGTTTTCAGTCAATAAATAATATCCGTTGGGTTGCTGTGCATATATCAACCATTTTTGCCTCCACAGTAGCAAAATACCTGAGTCTGAATGTCTTAATGATGGAGATGAATATTTAACTCTGTTCAATAATATATTCTGTTGGTTTCCACACACATACTTTATGAAATATGCATTCTTTATTTTGACAGGATTACATTTTAAAGTATCCTTTTGGAGAAGGCATTTACTTTTCCCCACCCCTTTTTGTCCTTGGTCTTTTGGTTAGAATTATTTATAAATCAAAAGTTGTATTGATCTGGAGATTATACTTTCAACCATGCATGAGCAGCAATTGCTGTATTACTGGGAAAGCTGGCAGCCATATAATCCCGGTAAAATATATCGATTGATATACCCTGCACTTTTCTTTAGAGAAAGACTCAGCTAAATTTTAATTTACTAAGAACTTGGCCGAACATGAAAGCTCCCAATGCAGCAAGGGACTTGAACCGGTGTATAACTTTAAGCGCATGAGTAACACCATTAATTTCAAGGGGAATATTTATACCTTTAAAATTAGGCATGCGCTTAAGAGCCTCGCTGAATCAGGGCTATCATACTTATATCAAAGCACCTTCTGGGCACGTGCGTGAGTATGCCTTAATTTTAAAAGTGAAATGTAATGATAGGTTCAATGTGTAAAAGCTGTATCCGGTCAGTGGGCAGTGGAGGGGAAGAGTCAATAAAAACCCATGTTTTCCTTTAAGATTCAGCAAAGAATAACTCTTGTATTGAACCGGAAGGAGTGAAACCTTAACAAACAGCTGGGAAGGGGCCTGCTGGGGATGGGAGGGCATCATAACTGTTAGCAAAACTGGTGAGCATGAGAAGAGGTCGTCTCGCCTTATGTCAATTTCAGATGAGCGAGAAGGAAAGAAGCTGGAATTCAGAAACCAGGCCACCCAGAGGATTCAGAGGGCCTGGGGCAAAGCAATTTCGGGGGCCCCTTCCATTAAAAAACTTACAATACTATAGAATACTATATTCTTGTGGGGGCCCCTGCGGGGCCCGGGGCCTGAGGCAAATTGCCCCACTTGTCCCCCCCTCTGGGCAGCCCTGTTCAGAAATTCTGGGCCCTCGACCAAGGACACTTAAAAACGGTCAATAGGTGCTGTTAATATTAGAGTGTCTCCTTCGTATTACTGCAGGGGTCAAGAATTTTAACTGCTGCTCTTTGCTGTTCATCGGACAGTTATGAGCTAACTTTAAAAGAGAATTCGGCCTGGAGAGATAAGAGAGAAGAATCTGCTTCTGAATTCGTCTTCTCTCCATTGTGCCAGACTTAGTAGCTTGAAAGAGGGCTATGTACTTATATGAAAGTGAGGCTTGAAAAGCCGGTTTCAGATTGGTGTCTGGCTTTAAAGTTATTGAGGGCAGTGGTTTTCTTAGAACAAAAGATTTTGAATATAAGACTAAGTGACTTGATTTATCTTGATGAGCAAAGCAATTTGCTGCACATGCATTTTTCAGGAAGTGCTAATAAATTTTACCTCAAAATAAATTAAAAAGCTATACGAATTGATATGCCTGACTTTAAAAATGCTTGGCTATTTAGGAATGCTAAATCATTCTTGCGGTACATTTTGGAAGGGTATATAAGGAATCGCTTTCCTTCCAATTGCTGAAAATTAGTTCATCATTTAAGAGGCAGTCTTCTTTCTCAATATTATCTTTATAACTCTATTATGTGGATATTGTCGTTTCCAATTACTAAAATATTGCTACAGGATTTGACCTTACAGATATAATTAATTGGCACAATGAGACTGGTGCTGCTGCTGGTTTCCATCGCTTTTGTGCGTGCTCTTTTCAATTCAGAAACACGTCATGCTTGCAAAATAGAGATACAGTGGATACTGAGTGATGAGACAAATGGGCCCAGAATACTCTGGCTGTGCTGGGCAAAAGCAGGTTAAACTTCCAGCTGTTTTGTAACTTATTCCTGCTAGAAGGAATGAAAGGCCATTATGCTTGTGAGGACCTTCATAAATGATTTGGGTAATGGCATAGAGAGTGCACTTACAAAGTTTGCGGATGATACCAACCTGGGAGGGGTTGCAAGTGCTTTGGAGGACAGCATTAGAATTCAAAATGATCTGGACAAACTGGAGAAATGGTCTGAAATAAACAGGATGAAATTCAATAAGGACAAATGCAGAGTATTAAGGAAAGAATAATCAATTGCACAAATACAAAATGGTAAATGACCGCATAGGAAGGAGTACTGCAGAAAAGGATCTGGGGGGTCAGGGTGGATCACACACTAAATAAGAGTCAACAAAGTAATAGTGTTGCGCAAAAAAAAAAAAGTGATCCTCGTTTTGGGCTGTATTAGCAGGAGTGTTGTAAGCAAGGTACGAGAAGTAATTCTCCCACTCTACTCAGCACTGATAAGGCCTCAGCTGGAGCATTGTGTCCAGTTCTAGACACCATGTTTTGGGGAAAGATGTGGACAAATTGGAGAAAGTCCAGAGCAGAGCAACAAAAATGATTAAAGGTCTAGAAAACGTGACCTCTGAGGGAGGAGTGAAAGCACTGGGTTTGTTTAGTCTGAAGAAGAAAAGACTGAGGCGGGACCTGATAATCTTCAAGTACGTAAAAAGGTTGCTTTAAAGCAGAGGGAGATAAATTGTTCTCCTTAGCCACAGAGGATAGGACAAGAAGCAATGGGCTTAAATTGCAGCAAGGGAGATTTAGGTTGGACATTAGGAAAAACTTCCTTACTGTAAAGGTAGTTAAGCATTGGAACAGATTACCTAGGGAGGTTTTTATGAACAGGTTAGACAAACACCTATCAGGCATGGTCTAGATAATACTTAGTCCTGCCCCGGTGCAGGGAACTGGACTAGATGACCTATCAAGGTCCCTTCCAGTCCTACGTTTCTATGATTGCTGTGGCATGGTGAACTCCAGCCATATCCTTTGTCCTCACTGAGGATCTGGCCTCAAGTGTGCAAAGAAAATAAAACCTTAGTGTGTTGTAAAGATTATGAAATCTTTGCCAGTGAAACAGGGAGAGATCTGAAAGGAATCAAGTAAATACCTGAAATGAAACATTCTGAAGGCAGAAGTTCCCTGATGAGCTACCATTCTTTCTGAGAATGCAATTGAAATAATTATAAGAGAATGGAAACTCTTTGGTGCCATTTCCACCTATTTATTTTCTGTCCTGCTGAGTTGTTTTAACTAATTTTTCTTAGCAGGAAAGAGGAAAAATGAGATTTTTTTGCAGGGGTGGGGGTGGGACGTCTCCAAAAGTGAAATCTTCTTCTGTTGATTCGGCATTGCCTGCACACCATTCTATGCTGCCGTTTAACCATTCGGGTTTTCCCATGGGGTCTGCTTCAGGCAGGTCACTTTGAACCCAGACTCCTTTGTGTGGAGATCAGCAATGTTCCTCCTACTTTCTGTTGTACGGATTCCTAACGATCCCAGGAGCCCTGAGCAAGGATTAAAACTTTTGCATTTGTAACGAATCCATGCCCCATAAATCCAGTATATTCCACGTCAACTGGGCCTGGGTTGTTGGGATGACCTGGACAAAAGCCATTCTCCCAAACCAAGCTGTGTTTCCACGTGTCTTGTGCTGTTGCATAAGGCAGACCACTAAAAGCATCTTCCCACCCCCACGGACGCACACTAATGTATTCTCACATCCTCTGGCTGCTTCTCTTTCCAACTGTTGTGCTCCTTGGTGCTTCCCTGGATCACTGTCTAGCAAAGCCAAGTCATGTGGACAAATTGGGCAGCATGTCACCATAGCATGTTACAGCAAGGCAGAGTTTTAAAACGACTCTTAGCTCCTCATTTTAGGCTTTGGTACCAGGACAGAGGCCATGGCATTGCTAGAACAGGTTTAATCGGGTAGAAAAACTACTCAAAATCCTTCAGAAATATCTCTCAGAAATGTTCTTTCTTGTAAATCGCTGGCTGGCTGGGCCAGGCTCCATCACTTAGTTCCCTAATTGCGCATTAGAGAGAGAAGGTAAAATAACAGATTCTTCCTCCATCCCCATGGGAATGAGATTCACAGTCAGCATGAATGAGCGGAGGCCCAGGCTCTTCCCCCAGGCAGTTGAGACAAAGGCCCCACTTAACTTGGGACGCAGGAAGTGAGAGTCACCCTGAGGGCCTGAAGGATAAATCTGTCTTTACGCCATTGGGGGGAGGAATCCCATATTCTGTGCATTTTCCCTGGAGAGGGTGTGTGTGTGTGTGTGTGTGTAGGCTGCTGTCCTCTACTGGACACAATGTTGAATGTGCTCAGGAATTTGTAGGTTCCCTTCATGTTGGCTTAGCTGCTCTCTTAGCTCGCTTCCCAGGTGAAGTCCTGGCTACTGTTTGCCATGGACTTCAGCAAGGCCAAGATTTCATCCCTTGTTCTCTGGGGAGCAGCAGGTCTTGCCTCCTTCCCTACTTATTTAAGCAGTTTGCTGGCCACGCTGGCTTGTGGGCTACATTCTGCAAGCGGCATGTTACACAGTGCCTGAGAGGGTTGCCAGGTGTCTGATTTTCAATCGGAACGCCTGGTTGAAAAGGGACCTTGGTGGCTCCTGTCAGTACCACTGACCAGGCTGTTAAAAGTCCAGTTGGCACAGGGCTGGCAGGCGCCCTACCTGGCTCCGTGTGCCTCCCCAGAAGCAGCAATGTGTCCCTCTGGCTCCAAATCGCAGGGATGGCCAGGGGGGCACCGCACGCTGCCCCCACCCAAGCACCGGCTCCGCCGTTCCCATTGGCCGGGAACTGCACATGCTGCACCCCCTGCATAACCCAACCACCTGAGTCCCCTCCCACACCCAAACTCCCTCCTGGAGCTTGCACCCCTGCCCCAGCCCTGAGCCCACTTCCGCACCCAAACATTTTCCTGGAGCCCGAACCCCTTCCCACACTCTGAACCCCTTGGCCCCAGCCCGAACCCCCTCATACACTCCAAACCCCTCATCCCCGGCCCCACCTCAGAGCCCGCACCCCCAGCCAGAATCCTCACCCCCCCCACACCGAACCCCCTCTCCCAGCCCTGAGCCCCCTCCCGCACCCTGAACTCCTAATTTCTGGCCCCATTCCAAAGCCCATACCTACAGCCCAGAGCCCATACCCCTTCCCACACCCAACCCCCCTGCCTCAGACCAGCGCCCCCTCCTGTAGCCCAAAATCCTCATTCCCAGTCCCACTCTGGACCCTCACCCCCTTCTGCCCCCCAAACCTCTGCCCCAGCCTGGTGAAAATGAGCAAGTGAGGGTGGGGGAGTGTCAGAGGGAGGGGGGATGGAGTGAGCGGGCGGTGGAGCCTCAGGGCGGGGCGGGGTGTTCGGTTTTGTGCGATTAGAAAGTTGGCAGCTCTATCTGAGAGTGGTAACTAACATCTCACTGTTACTGTTAATTTACCATCCATGTAAAGCAGAGCTCCCTGGTAGCTGCAGGAGAGCTACGCATGCCTCCAGCTCTCCTGTTATGTGTGTGTCATTTCCCTTTTAGTATCTCAGGCACCCCGGGGTAATACTGGGTCATGGACACCTCTCTTTTTGGTGCCCTCATTCATCCCTATCTCCGTGATTCTTTTCAAGAGACTTGTGTTCTTTTGCCATTTACTCCAGCATTGACTCTTTGCATTTTTAACTTGCCATTTACTACATTTTCAACACTCTCATGAGCATCCCCACATCTGTCAGACACAGAGCAGAATAGTGTTTGTCGTTAGGAAGAACAAGTTCCACGAGAGAGACACAACCCCCAGTAATTCAAAATGGCCATGCTGCCGGATCCAAATACTGGGGAATAAAAGCACAGAAAATGTGTTTGGTATCAGAGCCCCTCATCAGAAAGCTTTTTTTTTTTTTTTTTTAATGAAAGTGTTGTGGTGTTAGAGTGTTAAAAGTTTTACTCAGGAACATCTGAGAAGGGGATATCAAATGCATCCCTTCTTCCAAGCAAGAAATCATCAATGCTCTGCCCTCACCTGGAATATGGGTTGTCGCTTTGTCTCAAAAGGGAGAGAGCATAAATAAAAGGGGCCTACAAGAGTAATTAGCGCCATGGAGAGACTGCCGTACAAGAGGAGAGAGAAAAGATTGGACCAACTTTGTTTAGAGATGGGGCCTGGGGAAAGCACCCAATGTTAATGAATGCTATAGAGAAGTCACGTAGGTGCCTCCTGTTTAACGGTTATAATAAAAGAATAAGGGGACACTCGATGTTAAAAAGTGACACATTCAATACGAAGGTTTTTTTGTTTGTTTTTTTAACTACTCCATGTGTAATTAACCTGTGGAATTGTGACACTCCCTGGGGTACAAGCTGGACTGTGGTGACCCCTTTAACACTCTGGACCAGGGTATCTCTGACACTGCTCTGCTAGTGATCATCCTCGGCCCCTTTAGGCTTCGCTCTCACACACCCAAAGTGTATGCCACTCATGAACTATACACAGGCAGACACCAGCAAATCCCCCAGCTCCAGCCTTGCACTGCTCAAAACCTTCTTGCTCAGTGTGAATTCATTAATTAGTTTGCCACTCCTTCAAAGGGTAGTGGACATGCCGTCGCCTCTGTAATCTGAGCCGATTCCCCACTTTAGACAAACTAACTGGTACAGAGAAAACATTAAAATAAGTTTAACTACAGGAAGATGGATTTGAAGTGATTATAAGTGCTAGACATAGAGGTCAGAGTTGGTTACATAAGAAATAAAACATAAAACCTCAGTCTAAATCCGAAACTTTATCAGACTAAGCAAGATTTGAATCAAGCAGTTTGTCTCACCCTGCTGGATGTTGCAGGCAGAATTCAGTTCACAGTTCATACTACCTTGAAAGCCTAGTTAGGACCATCTTTTCTCCCCAGTTCAAGGAGGCATCCCTTTGTTTTCCAAACGTTCTTGCTTCTAGGTGTTGAGCTGGGGGAGGAGAGAGGCCCTGGGTTGCTGGTACAGTCTTCAATTGATACCCCCAATCCATGTGCGTGTAAGGATATTGTCTCAAACATGGAGTCAGGGATCGCATGTTGTGTGTACCCTGCTGAGTCACTGGGCCTCTATTGTTTACGTGCTCATGGAGGAGTCTTCGGGAGGGGGCCCACTCGGAGAGTAGATTGTCCTTAATGGGCCATCAACCCGTGGCTGGCTAGTCCTGATGTAAATTTGTCTTGTGGGTCTTAGTTGCTCTTTTGTTGCCACTGAAAGGCGAGCTGTGGGTGTTTTCCAAACTCTCACCATATTTCAGTGCCACACACAGCAAAACTTCATAACTTCACATACGATGGTAATACATACAATGCAACAGGACAGTAAAGCTCAACAGATCATGACTTTTCAAATGATACCTCACAAGGCATGCACGGTACAAAACATACAATCCTGTAACAGTGGTGAATATGTGGATACGGGGTGTTATTTTGCGGTACGGTGTGTCACAAGAATTCACTGCCAAAAATTATGTTCACAGGAGTCAAAAGAGGATTAGATGTTGTATGGAAATTGAGAACATGTACATTAGATAGGCTATAAACCCTCACATGTCAGGGCACAAACCTAGCTTTTACTGATGAGGCCAGGAAGAAAATTCTCTCATGGGCAGGTTATTTCATAACTGACCTCTCAAGGTTTGCTTGTACCTTGCTCTAAACGAAAACATCTGGAGCTAGCTGCTGGCACAGACAGGATGCTAGACAAGGCCGACCATGGGTCTGTGCCAGTATGGTAATACTTGTACTATCAAGGCTTTTGTTAACAATTTTAAAATCACTTTCTAGTCCTTCAGAAGCTTAAAACTGAAATGTGCCCTTCTCTAGCTGTTTTCCCCTTCAGCGTGTGCATCAGATTGTGGAATTGCTGAGAGCACCCACAGTTCCAGCTGATGTCAGTGGGAGCTGCTAGGGTGCAGCACTGCTGAAAACTGGTCTCTAAATGGTGTGTCTCCAAAATGGTAAGAAATTGAGAAATGGGATAAGCGTAGCATACGTTCCTCGGGCTTGGTGCCCCTCTCGTAGGCCATGTGAAGGGACAGTGGATGTAAGGAGGAGAGAAGGCTGGAGCTGCTACAGCTCCGGATCCTAGGAGGGAAATGGCCCTTCCCACCAGTGGGCAGTTTGTGTCCGACCATCACTGTTACAAAACACGTCACAGTGTGCCAGCCGGAGCGTAATGCTTTCCTAGGTAGTGGGAGGGCTGGAACAGGAGTTTGCTGGCGTCCTGTCAGCTTCCTCAAACCTTCACAGACCCAGGAATAAGAAGAGGCAATGTAATAACCTGTAAAAGAGAACGTAACGGGAGAACATTGGCGGCCCAGCCATGCAACCCTTACTCATGGGAGTAGTCCCATGGGCTGTAGTGAAACTACACGCTTGAGTCAGGATCGCAGAATCAGGCCCTCTAGTATTAAACCTGTGCCCAGGGTTTAGGTGTAAAGCCACAGGTCCAGCTGACGCACCATAGATTCCTTAGCATAAGGCAAATACAGACAAGACAAGCCGAGGCCCAATTAACATTTGCGAAATGCTCTGAGATCCCCGCATGGAAAGGCTCGGAGAAGTGCGGGTTGCCGCTCTTATTATTCAGTAGCGTCCTGTTTACTTTCCCGGCCTCTGGTTTTATTTAGAGTGTCTGCAGTTAACGTGTGCGGAGCCTCAGTCGTGTTCTCAAGGGAGGAGGTTGTATTCGCCCTCTCTGTGATCTCAGCAGCCAGCTTCTCCGTGCCTGCGACAATTGGTTCATAGAAGGAGTTAAATCCTTTCCCTTAAGTGCCTGTGTTGACTAAAATAATCTCTGATAACTTGTGAAAGCTCAGCTCCGTGAGAGCACTCAGCCACAGTGACGCAGCTTCTGCCGAGGCAGTGTCCTTTCGAGGAGATGAACGCAGCTGAAAACCAGCGGCTGGCTGATCTCAGTGGCGGTGTTGACGAAGCTGATACTGATTTTACTTAACCAACAACCAAAGGCCAGAAGCTGCCCTTGGCGGCTCCCGTTCCGTCCAGCATCCGCTGGGCCAAATTCTGTTCCCGGATGTACTGGAGTGAATCCGGAGTGACTTCAGTGTGGCTGCTCTGGTTTAACCGTAGTGTGTTGAGAGTGGAATTTGCATGCCTTGGAAATTATGTGAGTGTTGATGGTGGTTAAAGCAGTGGACTTGTGGTTAAAGCAGTGGACTGGGACTGAGGAGATCTGGGTCAGTTCCCAGTATTCCTACTGGCTTCTTATCTGACCTTGAGGAAGCTGCTTCACCGTGTTCTTGTTTGTTCCCCACCCGTAAAACAGGAATAATAAGACTTCCCTACCTCCAGGGCTGGAAGTACACTGATTTGTACCAGCTCAGAATGTGGCCCATAGCAATAAACATGGTTGGAGCTAAGGTTGCCCACTGGCTGCTCCAGATGAGGTCAGAGAGACATGGGCTGTCGTCGGTGGAAGGGGAGTTTGCAACGTTTGAGACGGGAATGTTGGGAAACTGACTCAGCCGCTTACGTCCTGGCTCTTACTAATTTGTGTTGGGGGCTGGAGAAGTCTAGCGACCTTAACTCAACTCAACAAAGTTTCTGTGTGTGGGATATCAATAATAAATGGATGAACTACAGTGGGGTTAATTGCCTAGCAGTCAGTCGGTTGCCTAGACTATAATGGAAACACATTTTCAGTGTTCTGAGTGGGCCTAATGAGATATTAACACACAGTATTTTTATTAGAAATTTCAGGGACTGTATTTCAAAATGTGGGGCACCGTACGAACCGAACAATTAAAAATAAATGGCTTCTGAGCCTGCCGTGCGGTTGGGCAGATATAATTAGGGGAAGAACATTTCTGACAAGAGAATAATAATTATCAGAGCAAGAGTTAGCTGCAGCTGTAAGAGGCGCTTACTTGCTTTCAAACTTTTTGCTTAGCTCTTAGTGAAAAGATGTCGAGCCAGAGCATGACTGCTCCAGTGCAGATGAGCTAGTGAGGGAGAAGACACAGGGAGCCCTTCTCCCTACCTAGTGCACCAGCATGGGGAGCAGACAGAACCTAGGCTGAGGGATCTTGGAGGTTCATGGTTGTAGACCAGCCTGGCAGTGTCTGAGTGTCACTAGGAGGGATGCCAGGGAGGGGCTGGCCACACTTTTGCAAAAGTGAAGCAAGAACAGGCAACATATTGTACTCACCCTGCCTTCTGTTTCAGCTACTTGGAACCCTATAGCTATGTCTGCACCATGCACCAGTGTCAGTGGCATGTAGGCATGTAGGGTGTGTGTAGCTACACGCCACAGTGAAAAGCAGGCTGCATCCATGCTGTGGTGGGTAGCTACATGCATCAGTGAAATACTCTGGCGGCGGGAGGCTGAAGATAGCAGGATAGGCAGGGAGCCATGGCTTGGGCGAGGAGGGAGCCCTGTAGGATACACACCCTTCAGGCGTGTCTTTCCTGTCCTAAGCCTCGCCAGCCACACGGCTATTTATACCCGAGCGAGGGGGACTCCAGGGGTATGTATACTACACGCCGCCCATAGCAGCATGCAGTGTATATGTACCCTATGAGTGCTGCTAGTCGCTTGCGTGAAATTCACGCTTGTGCCCAGTGGACGTAAGTGGTGTGTAAGCTTCGTGCAGTACCTCTGTACGGGGTGACTTTCACCTTGGTGAGTTTAGGCTTTGTTTTGGCTTCACAGGCTTGTCCTCTTGCATCTCTGCTGATACCCCTCTCTCATACCTCTTGGCCTCCGTCTTCTCTATCCTCTTTATCCCCTTCACTACGTTTCCACCGTAAGCTCTATCTTTTGTACCTATTCCTGTTCCTCCCTGTAACATGACTTCTCAAAGAGGTGCACAAATACCCAGATATATGACTTCAGTAGCTTGCTAGAAAGTGTGCCCCTTTGCCAGGGCCCCCGTGTTGAGCTGGGGTGCAACAGGAGTTATGGGGTGAGCTTGGGAGCAGCTGTAGGAACTCCTTCTTTGCTGTTCCCTTGCAATGGGCTGGGGATCATTGGGAATTGGGGAAGGTGGGGGAGCAGGTGGGGAGGTCCTCAGCTCTGTGGACCCTTACATGGGGCCAGGGAACGACTGTAACTGGTGAAGGAACAAGTCCAGGGGGAGCCCCGTTCCTCCCTTTCCAGATCCCTGCATGGGCCAAGTGGGAGTCTGGGGAGGGCAGGTGTTCTTCACAGCCCACGTCTCTGGTCAGGGAGGAGTTTAGTAAGTATCTTACCTGTACAAAAACAACAAAGAGTCTGGTGGCACCTATTTGGGCATAAGCTTTCGTGAGTAAAAACCTCACTTACCCCCTGATACTATCTTACCTGTGTGCAACTGCTGAAGAGGCCACATACAGGAGGAGTGGGGAGAAGGAATGAGTCAGGGCACGTCTGGTGCCTTTATCTGCCCATTCTACCTTGCAGAGAAGACCCTTATAAACATCAGCAAGGCAGCAGAAAACGGCATACAAATTGTAAACACTGAGTGAAGCAGCATTTCAGGCTTAGTCATGGATGGAGTGATCTGTCTCAAACTCCAATTCTTAGAATTATTCAGTGCACTGGTAGAGATTAGATCTTGTTTTGGATTACACCATATTATGCTCAGAAAATGCAGGGATTACAGCTTTTAGATCTGAAGGAACAAGAGCAAACATGAAGTCTCAATACACTTTTTTGCATATGTAGGAGTAGGTATCGGTCATGCAAGCTTTCGGTTCAGCCCCGATTCGGCAAGGTGCTTAAGCACATGTGTAACTTTAGGGCTGGCTTAGTGCCATTGAAGTAAATGGGGCTATGCCTACTAATGTGATTAAAGCTGTATATTTTCAGTGGAGACAGGGAAGTGTTAGTACCATTATACGAAAACAACAAGGAGTCTGGTGGCACCTTAAAAACTAACAGATTTATTTGGGCATAAGCTTTCATGGGTAAAAAACCTCACTTCTTCAGATGCAAGAAGTGAGGTTTTTACCCATGAAAGCTTATGCCCAAATAAATCTGTTAGTTTTGAAGGTGCCACCAGACTCCTTGTTGTTTTTGTAGATACAGACTAACACGGCTACCCCCTGATACTTGATACCATTATACAAGGCACTGGTGAGACCTCATCTGGAATACTGTGTGCAGTTCTCGTCTCCCATGTTGAAGAAAGATGAATTCAAACTGTAACAGGTGCAGAGAAGGGCTACGAGGATGATCCAAGAAATGGAAAACCTACCTTATGAGAGGAGACTCAAAGAGCTTGGCTTGTTTAATGTAACCCTAAGGGAGATATGATTGCTCTCAGAGCATACAACAGAGGGTTAAATACCAGGGCGGGAGAGGAGTTATTTAATTTAAGTGCCAATGTGGACACAATAGCAAATGGATATAAACTGGCCATCAACAAGTTTAGACTGGAAATTAGACGAAGGTTTCTAACCATCAGAGGAGTGAAGTTCTGGAGCAGCCTTCCAAGGGGAGCAGTGGGGGCAAAAAACCTAACTGGCTTTAAAATTGAGCTTGGTAAGTTTATGGAAGGGATGGTATGATGCGACAGCCAACAATGGCATGAAGCCAATCTGCGACTGCTAGTAGCAAATATCCCAGTCAGCTGGTGGTGGGAGGCTAGATGGGGAGGGCTCTGAGTTACTAGAGAGAATTCTTTCCCAGGGGCCTGGCTGCTGGTCTTGTCCACATGCTCAGGGTCTAACTGATCACCATATTTGGGGTCAGGAAGGAATTTCCCCCCAGGTCAGATGGGTGGAGACCCTGGGATTTTTTCGCCCCCCCCCTGCAGCATAGGGCACGGATCATTTGCAGTTTAAACTAGTGTAAATGGTGGATTCTCTGTAACTTGAAGTCTTTAAACCATGATTTGAGGACTTCAGTAACTCACAGAGGTTAGGGCTCTATTACAGGCGTGGGCGAGTGAGGTTCTGTGGCCTGCAATGTGCAGGAAGTCAGACTAGATGATCACGATGGTGCCTTCAGGCCTTAAAGTCTGAGTCTAAAGTTTATATATTTGCTAAACTGAGGCCTTAGTTTTTTAACAGAGCAGTGAAAGCGGCTGGAGCTCTTAACTAGTTTTAATTAGGTTTTCATCTTTGCTAACTTGTTTTTCAGCCTTTTAAAGAATTGACTGGCGACACGACTCCGTTTGTTTCCTTCCATGTTAATGTACTAAATTATGACAAGAATTTTCCTCCTACAGAAAACTGTACAAATTAATTAGGACTTTTTCTGTTCATTGTAACACTGTATGTTAATTAGACCAGAGAAAAGCTACGTAAAGTTTCATGCCACAAGAATGTATCTTTTTAAACTTTCTGTATTTGTGTCCATTAATGAAATAAAACTGATCCAAGGAATTCAAGAGTGATTTAAAAACTGTTTTTGCCGTACATGTGAAACCAGATAACTACAACCTGTGTGATGACACGTGTGAGAAGAGGAATCCAGATTGGGAGCATCCATCTTTAATCATGGGAATTAACATGCATGCAAATAGTGCGTTGTTCTGTCGTAGCAAGTGGGCACCAGGTCGATCTTTTGTTCACTGTGAGGCTATTCTGAGAACAAGAAACGGGATTCTTGTACATTTTAATATATAGCAGTAAGCAGTTGCCACTTGAAAAAGTCTGTATTTGCCGCAGTTACTACACTACCCTGTTCTCTCTTCTAGCCATAGGGAAAGGTAGGCAGTATTGCTGTCTGGTAGCTGGCTTAACTTTCTAATGGCAACCACTCTATTACCCATCCACCAGAATTATCTTGAGAACTGTAGCGAAAAGCACTACAATCATACACCTGCTCAGACACCAGAAAGCAAATCAAACCACCCAAAAGTTGTTGCTTTTTAATTTCTCATGATTGGCTAAACAATCTCTTGATATTTTGGGACCTGACTCATTTAAAAAAAAAAATGTTTGGGGTTGGCAGTAATGGAAAAAGAACTGCACCACAGCTGACAAAAAGCATTTTTCTAATATCCAACACCCAGTGCATTAAGAGAAACAAAATTAAAAAGTAAATTTGCAATAGTAGCACCATCTGGTGACTTATGCCACATGTGAGAGGCATAACTTTTAGCCTTGTCTATCTGGTTGGTGTCCTTTTTAAAAACTTGCAGTAGAATGTAAATCAGAATGGAACAAGTCTGTTGAATTTTCTCTTATTACTGCCAAGGGAAACATTCTTGGGCTTTATTTCCTTTCTGCTCAATATATTGCAAACCTTTTCCAAGTTTGTAACTAAATATTTTGAGCAGCTTGAAAAATGACTAGCACTGGATCATACAAATTGTTCCTCTAGCAGCCTGGCTATTCTTGCCAACCATTGTTGCTCTCTCAGTAGGGTTTTGTCCGTGTGCTTCTGTATTCAATCCTGAGCAATAAGTCTGAAGTTGTCTAGTTCCTCAGATATATTGAAGAAGTATTTCCTGCCCTGTCACTCTTCCCATATGATTTTTGCTTTGGTTCTAGCCTCCAGCCTAGAACAGTGCAAAAATATTCCCAGTCTAGAAGTTATATTTTTTGGCAAATTGACAGAAAGCAAAAACGTTTGGGCATTTTCATGATGAATAGTCAAGTTTCCCCTGGTGAATACATTTTGCTTCAACTGAAAATTCACTAGGAAAAGTATATGTGGCCTTGAAAGGTTTCAGAAACATGGCTGTGGAAAGCCACGGGGGGCTAAGTGCTGTGTTGAGAGTAAATTAATTTCACTGGTGAATTTTTCTCCAACTTTCTAACCCTGAAGCAAAACCTCTGGTTGTCATGAATGATCTCTTCCAGGGGCTAAGGAATTCCCCAGGCCTGGTTCTGTGCTGACAGAAACTGCAGTGTCAGTGACAAGGTAGAGAAATGTGAATTGATTTGGCATTCCCTGGATGATCAAAATGATTGTAAATGTACATGCCGAGGTGACAGAAAGTGGGGATCAGCAGGGAAAGCTACTAACGAGGGCACGTAAGGTAAAGCAGAAAGGTCCTAAACATGCTAAAATTTGCCTCTGGGTTTATTACTTGTTCACTGGGGCCGGGTTTTTCAAAAGGGCAAAAGAGTTAGGTGCCCAAGTCTCATCAAATTTCAATGTGAGTTTGGCTTCTAATTCTTATAGTCTCCTTGGAAAATCCCAGCTTGAGTTTCTGATGCAGTCTGAAACAGCCAAGGCACAAACCCATGGAAGGAGGAGACCCTGATTCTAGTGAGGCTGCTGGGTACTCTCTAACTAGTGTGTGTAAATTAGCCATCCTTTGGCCTGTATTTATTTATTGTATTTATTTTCATGCTTGGAGAAGAGAGGATAGAAATCAGAGGCAAAAAGGCTGCTGTGAATCAAAAATAATTCCTTAGAAGTTAAATTGCACGTTATAACCAAAGCTAAAGGAAAAAATGTCATAGGTTGGGAAATGTTTCCCATTGTTAACACGTGAGATATATTCATGATACATCGTTGTGGGGGGGCAATGTCACTGATAAGGTATCCAACATTTTTTTATGTTTAGTAACATTTTATGCATCAGAGCTAGGAAAGTAAATGCACTTGTAAAGGAAAACACAAAATCTGCTTTGTTCTTGCAATGCATAACTGAAAGCTGCTCATGAATGCCCCATTTATGCAAATGTTTATGCACGTAAGTAACTTTACTTATGTCAGTAAAGTTACTCGTGTGTGTTCAGAGGATCAGGTCTCAAGGGACTTCTAAATAAGGACTGCAGGATTGGTCTTTTATCAGGGGTTAATACATTTCTGAAAAGCATTCTTACTAAACAAGGTGCAAAGCGAGTTAACCACGTGAAAACCATGGCCGGAGATCTAGCTGATTTGGAGTCTCTTTACTTAAAAGGCTTACGGAATTGGGTTTAGTTATGTTTGTACAGCAGGAATAATAGTGACAGCTATAGTTAAGGTTCTATGAGTGTAACACTGACAGACGCCGGTCGTCACCAGGTGGGATCACACCTGGGATCTTTGGTGCTAAATGCATGAGCTAAGGCTGTAAAGCAAACTCTTTAATCCCTCTCTAAGGGCTGGTCCACACTAAGCCCCCAGTTCGAACTAAGATACACAACTTCAGCTACGTGAATAACATAGCTGAAGTCGAAGTATCTTAGTTCGAACTTAAAGGTACTTACCGTGGGTCCACACAAGGCAGGCAGGCTCCCCCGTCGACTCCGCCTACTCCTCTCGCAGAGCAGGATTACCGGTGTCGACGGCGAGCACTTCCGGGATTGATTTATCGCGTCTAGACAAGACACGATAAATCAATCCCAGAAGATCGATTGCTTGCTGCCGAACCAGCGGGTAAGTATAGATGTACCCTAAGTGGTCTCAGTGCCACTTAGAGGTTGCACATGCAACCTTCACTCTATCCCTTTGTGTTCATACACTAGGATAGTCTCCATCTCTGCATGATCGCATACTTGCATGCAATTTTTTTCTGCAGATTTGCAAGATGCACCATGTTTGGTGGATTGCTCGTGCAGCAGGCTCTGCTAGAGTTGTTCCCTCATTGTCTGTGCACCTTGTAAATAAACAGCTTTGGTGGATTCTGTTTGGTATATACTGAGTAGGAAGTGCTGTACATGTGAGTCTAAGGTAGTGGAAGATTTTCTGTTAATGGAGAAATTATCTTGGACCATATAATCAAGAGCATTGTAATAAATCTGCGCGAGTGGCAAGATTAAAGTTACAAGTGCACCTTTAACTTTGACATTTCCTGACTTCTGAGCAAATAGCTGTCACCTTAATGCTTTCTTATGTAGGTGTGTTAAGGTTTATACAGGGAAACTTCAGGGATTCTGTGTTGAGACTATAAAGTGGGGGAAATAATGATCTGAGGGTAGGCTATTGGAAATTGGGAACAGTGTAATTCTGGATGGGATTTATTGTCTCTCTGATTTTAACAAATGTATCGTCATTCCTTGGCAATTCTTCAGCATTCCCAGCAGCCATATTGTTCTCAGTCAGTTGTAGAAAGATTGACAGGTCCTGTCTTTTGCTTCAGAGCCTTTCGTGCTGGACCCCATTTTGGGACCTACTCTACTTCCAAACCCTTGACTAGGGAAGACCAGTTTCTCCTGTCTCTCTTTCCCCATCCCAGGCCCTACAACCCAACAAGATTTCAGCCTGTGTGTGCTTCTGAACTCCACCGGAGCCTGCAGCCTGTAGAAGCTGTCAAGATCCTGCCCGTTTAATCCTGAGCCATTCTGACTCCTGGAGCAGTCTTTTTAAGTAGCTGCAGCTCAAGGGAGCACCTACCCTTTTCAGAAAAGCTGGCTTTTCAATTAAGCAACATATTTTTATGATCTGAGCTGAGAGCAGAGTGATTTCATGCTTATGTCAATACTCCCCACTCAATGGACTGTTATGACCTTTTTTACTTATTTTCTTTTTTATCATTTCCATTTCGTAATGGCAATATGACACTCACTGCGCCGCATTTCTGGGGAGTTATTGCACTTAAGTAGCTGAAGTCATTCAGACTTTGGCGTCATGCCTTACAGTCAACCTGAGCCTTGCAGTAACTCTCCTTAAATTGCTGGATGCAAGGTCTGATTGCATAAATAGTATGTCCATTCAAACCAATGGTTGCCTGCTACCTGCCCTCTAGAGAAAGGGGTCAGCTATTTTGGTAAGCATGTACTCTGCCATGCATGATAAATTGCCCTTTATATTCGTATTACTGTAGTCAAAGGATCATACAGCATAAGTACATCAAATGTGATGCTGAGGGCTTGGTCCTCAACTGATAACACTGCTGCTAACATTCTGTCTGAATTCCCTCCCTATTCCCATTGGGTACAGCAGTGTTCTTCACTTCTGACCAAAAGTGTCCTAGTGCATTGTTAAACAACTCCCATGTTTTACCCCAGAGCAGGATGAAGTGCTGGAAGAAAGTGACCTCAGTGTATAATTTGTATATCTATTTGTAAAGCACTTTTGGATACTTTTACGTTAAGCATATGCATAACTACTGCCCTGAATAGGGTTACATTCCTGAATCGTAGCCTATGGTCAGGTCATTAGGTTATAACTGTGATCCGCTGACACCAGAAAGATGGATCCATGGCCGTATTTAACGCCTGGTGTTATACAGTTATTTCTTGTAAGAGAAATAGTTTAAAAGCAGATTAAAAATTGCACCGCATGATCAAATTGTGTTGTCTGTGCCTTTCGGAATTTATAGTGATGCCTGAAATAGAACTTCCCCCTTAAAGAGTTGGTGGGCCATATTTTGTCCTTTGATACCCACGTCCATTGGAAGTTCTGAGGGCATCTCCAAGCACAGAATTTGTGTCACTGCTGTCAGATGTCAGGGATTTGTGTCACTGTCCTTTTTACAGAACATTGTGCCGTAGCTAGACTTGCAAGCCACCCTGAGTTGGCCTCTTTCCGATTAGTTTTATTTAACTTTCTAAAGCTATCTTCCTCCAACTAAAGTTGCAAGAGTTTCAACCACCCATGTCCTAGGCAGGACTACTTTTACCGTCAGCAAACCCAGGTCACTGAATTTGTTGGGAATGAGAAGTCCGGGGGTCTGCAGCATTACATCTCCCTTCCACTCTCCCTACTGATCCACTCTTCTGAGCAAACAGCGGATTGAAGCTCAAAAGTTTTCTCCTCTTTGAAGTACTTGGAATTTGACCGTGGGTCACTTGCTGGCGTCAGTTTTAAAACTATCTGGGGTTTTGGAGGAATATTTTAAAACAGAAAATGTGGTGGTGTTTTTTTAGCGGGGAGCTGGGGAAGGATAATTTGGATCTGTGAGCCTTCACTGGGTAGCTTTTTAAATTTCCTACCGTGGCAGCAGGATGCCAATCAAGGCACTGACATGTGTCCTCCGCTTCCCTATTACGTTCTCAAAGGGGTAAAGATAAAGGTTCCAAGAAACAAAAAACAGAGACTCTTTGCCAGTTGTTATGAAAAAAATTAAGTAAGTCTCTTGACCCTTAAAGCAGCAGGATTCTGAGTGCTTGCTCTTCTGTTACACCACTGTCCCTCATTCCTCTCTGAAGCATCCATAGCTGTAGGGGTTTGCCTAGGAGTTTGGGATATTTTCGAATCAGTGAAGATTCCCCTAGCTCTGATGCTAGCTTGCAAGGCACAGAGGTATGGGGAAACGGAAGAAGGATGACTTTTCTGAGGCAGGCAACCAACCGAGAAGAGGTGAAAAGTGAATGGTGAGACACAGCATGAAAAACCTGGTACAGGTTATACAAGGCGCTCAAAGACATTGGCCTGAAAGGTGCTTTGTCGTTTTTATCAAGGCAGAAGCTATTCGCCGTGCTCTTGAGAATAAAGAGGAAATGTTTCTTCATCTCCGTGTCCTATTTAAAGAAACTCTTGTTTTCAGGTGTTTCTACTGGCACAACCTTAACTTGTCCTCCTTGTGCCAAAGCATTACGATACACGTGCTATGGGCTCTGTAGGGCCTCCGCCACAGGTTGTGTGGTGAGAGGGACACCAAGCAGAGCAGGTTCTCTTCCCGGCTGTGCTGCAAACTTCTTCCATGAGGCTGGGTAGAATTATCATAATGGATTAATGCGGGAGGCGGGGGGTGTTAAGGATGCATACACAGTTCTAACGTGGGCATTTCCTAACCTTTGGGGCACCTGAATTTTCAGCTTTAACATTCTCAGAATGTAGCTTTTTGCATAGAATTAAAGATTTATATCGTAGTCGCGTCTACAGATCCCAATCAAGATGAGGGCCCGAGCATGCTAAGTGTTGTATGTACACAGATCAAGACACAATCCATGCCCTGAGACCCATACAGTCTAAGAAACAATCTCTGCAATATATGATAGTGCCCCTCCCGCAAGTGGGCCCATCTCCTGGCAGAGGGCTGGTCGCTGATCTAGCTGACAGCAGCCATCTTGTGGAAAAGTGACATAACTTCTGATCCCGCTGGTATCGAGAGCCAGCGTTCATCGGTTTCCATTCTGCTCCAACACAGATTTAACAAATGGGAAAAGAACACTATGGATTAAAAATTCAACATTTCCTTTAATTATTAAACATGAATAATTTTCATGCAAATCGAGCCTGGATTCGTGTTTCCAGATGGACACAGATCAAAGCTGTTATGCTGGGAAGCGTCAGCGACCTGTGACCCAAGAGGCGGTTCGTTATTTTTATCATTTTATTAATAGTACCCTGGAGGGTGAGGGACCTAGAACAATGCAGCTGTCTAGCATACGAAAAGACTTACCGTTCTGTCTGCGGGGATATCTGCTCTCTTTAACTTGTTCACTTACATCCCTAGAGAGAGGAACTGGGGGTATATCACCTTGATACCATTTGAGCAGGAAAATACTGATCGGTATACAATTAGACCACAACCTCTAAGTGAGCCCAATGCTGGAGGTGCTTTTAATTAGTCCTGTTCGTGGTGTGAAGGAGATACATGCAGAATGTCCCTGGGGCCTGGAGAGAGGATTGGGAAAATGTGGAATTCTGACTCCAGAAATACATATGCAGCCTTCATGAAGTCAATGGGAGTTGTGTGTGTGTGTGTAAGTACTATATTGAATCCTCTCCAGATAACTTCATCTGAATGATAAAACCACATGGAAAAACTTGAAAGGAACACAAGGGGGGGACGGGACTTGTCTTTTCAAACAAGGAAACATTAATATTTTGGTGAGCTCCTCATGTCATGCACCCTTGTTGCTTTGATATTGCCAGGCATTCGAGACGGCCGCCCCATTTTGCAGCATAATTCGTGAGGGCTCAGTCTGTTGCCTTCATTCACAAGGGCTGGGGTTTCACACTTCACCTGGCTGTAGGTGTCTGTCTAGGGCTGGAAGGTTCCTAAGGAACTCGCCTGGTGGAAAGCAGGTAAAATCCAGAGTGTAGGGAAAACATGGGAGATTCTGGATCCTTTACTCTATGCTGCGTGGAGCCTCATTCTGCAAGTAGCTCTCCCTCCACGCCTCCCACATGCACCAGGCAGGGTTCCCTGAACCTCACCCCTCAATCACTAGGGGACGACGCTGCCTTCCCTAGACCTGTCCCCCTCCCACAGCAACAGCCATCACAACTGACCGGCTAGCGGTAACCTGCTCCCCACCCAACTAATCCCCCGGCAGGCAAAGACCTTGGGGTCACCCCCCTGCTACCCCGTGAGGTGCTGGGGAGGGGGCAGCATGGTGGTTCGAGAGGTGCAGGGTGAGACACGGCTGCTGGCAGGTGGGGGTGTGCCTGGGGCAGCCCTATCTCCCCTCCCTGTTGAGAGACCACCCGGGGATTGTACCACACTTGGGACAGCTGGTCCCATCTGCTCTCCAGACTGCCAGGTAACCTCTCCACCTTCCTTCTGGCTGCCCTCTGCCCCCATCCCGCTGGGGCCTCGACACAGGAGTAGCACTGAGAACGGGGAGGAGGCAGAATTTGCAGCATCACGGCCTAGGAAAAACCACGGGCCCCACTGACACTACCCCGTTCCCTCCCCTAGTCTGCCCATTCCCCACTCAGTGACCTCGCCAGACTGCCAACTCCCCAGACTCCTCTCCCCTAACCCCCACCCCTCAGCTAACTGCCCTTGGCAAGTCCCCCTCACACCCAGATTTTTTTGTTTTATATGGAGATATACCTATCTCAGAGATCTGGAAGGGATCCCGAAAGGTCAAGTCCAGCCCCCTGCCTTCACTAGCAGGACCAAGTACTGATTTTGCCCCAGATTCCTAAGTGGCCCCCTCAAGGATTGAACTCACAACCCTGGGTTTAGCAGGCCAATGCTCAAACCACTGAGTTATCCCTCCCCCCTAGATCTGCCAGGTAACTCCTGTCCTTCCCACCCAGCCCGCAACTAAGCCGCTGGTACCTTTCACCACCACTGCAGCAGCCTCCAGCTGCCTCCCCCACTATCCCTAGAGCTGCAGGGTGTGTGCGCATATGCCTTGTGTCTCACCACGTCTTTCTGGAGCCTGCAGAAGGGACTGGCTCCCAACTCCTACTCCATGCCTGTTCCACTGCTGAGGGGACCATGGGGGTAGAAGAATCACAGATTTTCCTCTCAATTGAGAAATGTCATGCGTGGAGCCACCAAAACCTGGGCAGCTGGCTAGGAGTGGAGTGGAGTGGGGTGGGCAAGGGGTGGAGTGGATTTGGAGAGGAAGGGATAGCTCAGTGGTTTGAGCATTGGCCTGCTAAACCCAGGGTTGTGAGTTCAATCCTTGAGGGGGCCACTTAGGGATCTGGGGCAAAATCAGTACTTGGTCCTCTTAGTGAAGGCGGGGGGCTAGACTCAATGACCTTTCAAGGTCACTTCCAGTTCTAGGAGATATCTCCATTAATTTAGGGGAGGGATAGCTCAGTGGTTTTAGCATTGGCGTGCTAAACCAGGGTTATGAGTTCAATCCTTGAGGGGGCCATTTAGGGAACTGAGGTAAAAATCTGTCTGGGGATTGGTCCTGCTTTGAGCAGGGGTTTGGATTAGATGACCTCCTGAGGTCCCTTCCAATGCTGGTATTGTGGGAAGGAAGAGTATTTTCCCCAGAGGATGTCTCACATTGAAAGTTTTTTTTTTTTTTTTAGGCGAGCCCCCTGTTATACTTTCAGCAGCACTTCACTGATTGGTGAGGGTGACCCTAAACCTTTGACTGCCAGAAGCTGGGGCTGGACAACAGGGGACGGATCACTCAAAATTACTGTGCTCTGTTCATTCCCTCTGAAGCATCTGGCACTGGGCATTGTCAGCAGATGGATACTGGGCTAGATGGATGATTGGTCTGGCCATTCTTATGTTTTCATGAGCATATGGAATTTTGTTTAACATTTACTTCTGCTTAATGTGACATGAATGTGGTTTAGGGAGCTACAGTGAAATTCAGTGGTATCGGGTAGCCTTTTCTGGTCTGTCTGAACTGATCGGTGGTCTCAGTCCAGAACCTAATGGTGAGCCTCACAAAAATTCACCCTCATGTTTGGCACCATTGCTGGTTGTTTCCGTAGAGGGATCAGTGATGGATACTTAACTGCCTTCTTTCTAGAAATGTTCCTTCATTGGCCTGTTCCATGAATAAACTCCTTTTCCAACGGGGAGGAGGTGGAACTGGATACTTACCTGGTATGAATCCAGTGAAGTCAATGGAGTTGTGCCCATGGACACGAGCAGAGAATCTAGTCCCCAATACCTTTCACAAGAATTAAAGTGACTGGAAAAAAAAAAAAGTCAAAAGAAGAATCAATGCAGAAAATTCAATCCCGATAACCTCTATGAACCTATAAGTATTTTCCTTTCCTTGGTAGAATGTCAGCGTTTAATATTTCCTGATTTGACATACTATATAATTTGGTGTTGAATATGTATCCATCTTAAATTAAGAGACTTGATATAGAATTCCGGTTAATTTCAAATCAATATGAGAGACAGAGTGGACTTGAAATACTACCCAATTTTTGTAATCCAGATTTTCTTTAAAAGCGGAAATTTAACTAGCTCATAGCTTTTGTTGTTTGAAATGTAACTTGTGTTTAAAGCGTTTATAAACTCCTCAGATCTTATACACTGCCTCTGATATGATATAGTTCTTCTCTAGCAGTGACAGCTACAGATGTGGACATGAGTCAGTGGATGCACAGCTGTGTAAATAGGACCTCAGTCTTAGCGACAAACAGATTATAGTATTTGTTGTCCCATCTCAGAGTTTGTCTTTTAATTCCTTGTTTTGTTTTGCTTTTATTTTCAGAAGCCTTCGAAATTGTAGCACGGCATGCAAGAAACTACACCAACACCATGTTTAGGAACCACTTCCAGAACATGGGCTCCAGAGCTCTTAAGTTTGTCGGAGAACTTTTTACAGATATCTCGCTTTACATACTGGGCTCTGACATCAATGTGAATGACATGGTCAATGAATTTTTTGACAGCTTGTTCCCTTTAGTCTACTCACACTTGATAAACCCAGGCTTCCCTGACCTCTCCGGAGAAATGATAGAATGCCTGCGGGTAGCAAGACGGGACCTCAGGGTGTTTGGTAACTACCCCAAGATTATGATGACCCAGGTGTCAAAGTCATTGCAGGCCACGCGAGCCTTCCTACAAGCGCTCAACCTGGGGATCGAAGTCATAAATACTACCGACCACTTAAAATTCAGCAAGGAATGTGGACGTGCGCTGTTGAGGATGTGGTACTGTTCTCATTGCCAAGGGCTACTGATGGCGAAGCCTTGTGCCGGATACTGCAGTGTTGTCATGCAAGGGTGCCTGGCCAATGTTGTGGAGATAGATAACTACTGGAGAGAATATATTCGGTCCCTGGAAGGGCTGACCAAAGGCATGTATGGAATCTATGACATGGAGCATGTCCTACTCAGTCTCTTCTTGTTGATACGAGACTCGGTCATGTATGTTCAGAAGAATGGAGGGAAGCTGTCTGCAACAGTGAGTCTTTTAAACATTTCTAGGTACTCTTTGTTACAGCCGTCTTTTCCCATGTGATCAGGCTATCCATTGAACATGTGGAGCCTCACGTATTTTAGAAAAACTTCCATTAAAACAAACAACTCTTCCCCCCAGGCTCCCTCCCCCGATTCATTCTGACTTCTGAGACTTACCTGAAACTGCCATATCGCAGAACTGGGGTTAATTCCCAGCTCAGGTGCAAGGACCTAGAGTCTAGGTTGTTAGGTGCTGGGAATGTGCAGTGGTGACCGAGTCTCTCTTTGGATCACTCAGCAGCAGTTCCTACCAGCTGATTTCGGAGGTTATAGGAGACACATAGACAAAGGAGCCTCATTCAGTTTGTGTCAGCATGAGATGTGTTACTGTGATGCTGAACATCTTGAGCAGGGGTCGTTAACCTATGGCACGCGTTCCGATTTTTACTGGCACACTGCTGCTAGCCGGGTCCTGGCCGCCGGCCCCGCTCGGCCTGCTGCCTGCCTGGGTGAACGGAACCCCAGGAGGGCTGAGCGGGGCCGACGGCCGGGACCCCTGCTGGCAGGAGCTGGCAGCTGGAACTCCAGACAGTCAGCTGTCTGAGCCACTCAGCCGCTGCCGGCCTGGGTGAACGGAACCCCAGGCTGGCAGCGGGCTGAGCGGGGCCCGGACCCCGGCTGGCAGGAGCCAGCGGACAGAACCCCAGACCAGCGGCCCTGCTCAGCCCGCTGCCGGCCCCTTGCCAGCCGGGGTCTCGGTCCCGGCAGCGGGCTGAGTGGGGACGGCAGCTGGGACCCCGGCTGGCAGGAGCCGGCAGACAGAACCCCAGACCGGCAGCGCGGGTGGCAGACGGAACCCCAGACCGGCAGCGGGCTGAGCGGCTCAGCGCGCTGCCGATCTGGGGTTCCGTCCGCCAGCCCCTGCTAGCTGGGGTCCCTGCCGCCAGCCCCACTCAGTCCACTGCCAGTCTGGGGTTCTGTCAGGGGCCCCTGTAAATGTAAAATTTATTACTGGCACGTGAAACTTTAAATTACAGAAGACTTGGCAGGCCACTTCTCAAAGGTTGCTGACCCCTGATCTTGAGAAATCAATGGGGGATTCTGAGGATTTCAGCTGGGGTGTGAAGCACTGCATGCAGATGGTGGAGGTGGGACCACATTCCTTCCTAGTTTAACATTAGCTGTCTGGTGTCTGGTTGCTCCATGAAGCTAGGACAGCACATCCTGTATTGTACAGTCCAGGGTGGATAAAAATCCATGATTTTTTTTTTTTCATTTCAAATTTCTTTTATTTAAATTGGATTTTTTGATGCTGGTGTTTAAATTAAATTTTTTTCTTTTTAAAAACTAACCCTGTTTAAAATGAAATCTGAATTTAATACAAAATATGTCAAAGCCTAAACTTATTATAATCTCTTACAACATTTACATAAAAATAAGTATGCTGAATCCATGAGCCTCTGTCAAAACCTTTGAGGGAAAGGTTGCTTTTCTACAGAAAGAGAGAGTGGGGGGTGAGGAACATCTAGCTTTACAAATACGTCAGAGTAAGTCATATACTGTACGAAGAGATTGAGGGCCCCAGGGTCTGTGCTATTTGGTACAGAAGACTGGCAAAGTCCACACAGGCATTGAAACCTGGCCTCTGACCCCAGGAGACACCATCATGTCTCTCATTGGCGTCCTCCACTGAGCCCACCTGGGTGGTCTCATACTCCTATTTTATAGCTTCTCCCTACCTGAGCTTTGATTGGCTCAGTTCTCCAATTACGAATATTTATGACTGCACCCACCATGGAAACTTCCTCTGCAGCCCATGGGAAAACACTGATCTGCCCAGAAACAACCAGGATAGATGGTTCTGGGCACTTAGAGCAAGGCCACTTACCTGGTCTCCTTGCATGTGTACACGAAGAGAGACGCAATCAGAAATCATTGATTTCTGAACTGCCTCCCTCTCTGTCTCTAAACACATACAAAACTGCAGCGCAAAAGGCGTATGGGCTACATGAACAAAAGTCTTGGATTGTTGTTAGTTCTCTTGTTTTCCTGGGAGGGCGGGGGAGTTACGTAACAAAGGAGAAGGAGCGGCGCGTGCAACTGGAAAGGAGCAACTCTGGTGTGAAAGCTGTGGGAAGAAAGGACAATATTCTTCAGGGCACAGCCTCTGGGATTGATTGCAACACCTGGGAACTGGAGAAAAAACCTGCCATGGCTGCAGGTCATAAAGAGACCCATTCTGGGAATATTTTCAAGAAATTCCTGTACTTCTGGGTGAAAAAGAAACAGGTGTAATGTAAATGGTGTGACAAGGCCTGGCTGTCGGAATGAAACACCATTATGGAAAATGCTCCTCAGATGGCAGTGACTTCGAAGATGATGATGGGACATATCTGAACAACCTGGATCAACTGGTTAGTAAACTTATTTTTGTACCACTCTTATGGACTGCCTACCACGTCCTTACTATGCTGTTAGAGAGCTTATTCCTTCACATCTTATCCTAACATATGCTATGATAATAACTTAGATTACGGTCATAAATTATTGTTTTGATTGCTTCTGAATTTCAAAATGTTGGTGTTCAGAATAGAATTGGTATGTTAGTTTGTTGTGGGAGTATTTATCAAGTACATTTGTACTATTACTGCTGGACTTCTGACATGATCTTTTATTGCTCAATATAATCAAACATCCTAGGTGAAGATAACCTGTTTAAAAGTAAAGTTTTATTAGGCATTTATGAATTTAAACTTTTTGAAAATGTTTTTTTCCCCGAGATGTTTGGTATGTTGCTACAGATAAGGGTTTAAATAGATTTTGAAAATCCTTATGATTTATTAACTAGGTTTAGAATAAATTAAACCATTTAAACAGTGCTACAAACAGCTGCGGTAGGAGGAATCTTTCATTTACAATCTCATTTTTTTTAAAGCAGCGCACTGAGTAATGCTCAGTGAGTGAGAGTGACTTGTTTTTATGATTTTGTTTCAGAGCCCAGCTTAGACATAAAAGGTTGTGAACGTCCATCATCTGCTGCAAATAAACAGGTGTCAAACAGTAAATTACCTGTATTGAAAAAAATACTTTCTTCATCATCCAGTAAAACCATGGCTGAGTTCGTAACCAGGACCATCAAATTCCAGGCAGACTCCTTAGATGAAAAGATGGCTGGGTTCATTTATGCAATAAATTCTCCTTTTCCTCTTGTTCAGAACCAACTTTTCATTGGCATGGTTCAATCATTATGACCAGGCTACACTCCACCCGGCAGAGCAGACATTGCTGGAAGGTTGCTGGATACAGGGTATTAAAACGAAACTGAACAGTGTGCAAAAAACATTGACGGGAACTTCGTTAATCTGAAGGCAGGTCTACACTTAATACACTGCAGCGTGGCAGCTGGACCGGTGTGCTGAAGCACTTCAGTGAAGACACTATAACGCTGACAGGAGAGCTTCTCCGGTCGGTGTAATTAATCCACCTCCCCAAGAGACTGTAGCTATTTCAATGGAAGAAGCTCTCCTGTTAACATTGTGCTGTCTACACCAGGGGATAGGTCGGTATTACTACTTCGCTCCGGGGTGTGGTGAGCGATGTAGTGATACTGATGTAAATTTGTAGTGTAGACCTGGCCTGAGTCTTGATGGGTGGAGCAATGTACACAATGATCCAACAATATGTGCTGGTGTGACAAAAGAAAGCGGGGTGTCTGTCTTACAGACATAATTGCTACATCAGGAAATGCCCATACCGCAGAGTACTTAAAAGAAGTAGCAGTGAAAGCTGTCACAAACTGAACAAAAATTCAGGTGTCGGTTGTGTAGCTTTGTCACAGGCAATGCTGCAAATGTAGCAAAGATGAGAAGAAATCTAGAAGAAGGTAACAAAGGGAACCTGAAACTTGTAACACATGGGTGCCGTGCTCATTTGATGCAGCTTTTAGCTAGCATCTTGTGCTGACATTGCAAAATACTTACCTGACAACTACTGAAGGGAGGAGGCGGAGCCAGATTAATTCTCCCCCAGGATGTACAGTGGAATTCAGTGGTTGACTGTTCTGAGCTGTGTGTTCAGAGCTGGCCTATTCGGATGACCGTTTGTGAAGAAAATTGTGACCAAACAGATGGAACTACCACAGCCAAAGTACTCAGCACTGGACTGGAGAGCAACGTAGAAGATATGCTGAATACGCCGAAACCTGCTTCCAGAGCCTTGGACAAACGGCGGGAAGATTGCTGCTGGGTTGCTGATGTTACAGAAATTTGGAAAGAACTTCAAGGGACCTTGACAAAAGAAGTACCCAACAGCACAGTTAAATTGGAGGCAGGAAAGAGGCGGCCGGACCAAGCAAAGTACCAGGGTAGATGCCGAGCTGCTGAAGATGCTGCTATGGCCTGGGCATCTAATAATCACCAGCCGCTTGTGCCAACCATAACAACTTTCAGGGCGGGAGGGGACCATTCGAGCAGCGCATGTTTTCAAGCAAGCGACGCCACTGAACCTGGGGGAGGTCACGAGCTAAGCACCCGGAACCAGAGGCCGTTGTAGAGCTAAACCAGCTTTGGACAGCAGTAACCTGTTCTGCAGGCACAGAAGGAATGTTTACTTCATTTGCACTAATTCATTCAAAGGTGACAAATCGATTGGGAGTTGAAAAAGAGGAAAATGTGTCTCTATCTTCCAGTCTGTGAATAAAAATGAGGAGGAGGGGACGAGATCTCCTACTTTTAAAAGTTTGAAGGGCAGCCTAAGGAATTTAGGAGACTGTTTCATTTTTCAAGAGACTTAGACGAGCAGGAACTTAAGCTCCAGTCAGACTCTGGTAGGCATATTTGAAATTTTTCCTGGGCTGACCTGAAATAATCAGTTTAATTCATTGACTACAGTAAATCCCTCTGTTTACTAAATCGTTTAATTGTAAATGTGAATCATGTTTTGATAAGAGAAGTTTAGGTATGCAAACATTTAAGGTTGTTTTTCTTTAATAAAAATAAATTGTATCTGCTGTTTGTGTGTGTTTAATTAAATCCCAGTGACCATCCCAGTGCAGCTTGACACAAATTATGAGCAAAGAAAAGTTAATTATCTAGTACAGTGGTTCCCAAACTTTTTGGCATCACGCTTCCTTTTTAATTTTTGAGAAACCCTCACACTCCCCACCTCTCCTTTACCATCATCCAACCCCCCCTGCTCCTTGTCCCCTGACTGCCCCCTCCCGGGACCCCCTGCCCCAACTGCCCCCCGCCTCGGGATCCCCCTCCCTATCCCCCCCCCCCTGCTCCTTGTCCCCTGACCACCCCCTCCCGGGACCCCACCCCCTATCTAACCCCCACTGCTCTCTGTCCCCTGACTGCCCCGACCCCTATCCACACCCCCACCCCCTGACAGGACCCCGGGCTCCCACACCTATCCAACCCCCCCGCTCCCTGTCTCCTGACCGCCCCCCCAGAACCTCTGCCCCATCCAACGGCTCCCTGTCCCCTGACTCCCCCCCGGGACCTCCTGCCCCATATCCAACCCCCTTATCCCCCGCTTTCTGCCCCCTGCCCAGGCCGCTCAGAGCGTCAGGACTGGCTTATTGGAAAGACCGGGAGGTGGGCAGATGCAAGCCATGCTGCCCGTGCGGCGGCGTGGCTGCAGGGGAGGGGCTGGGAGCTCAAGGGCTGGGCAGCCTCGTGCCCCCTTTGGAATTTCTTCACACCCCACAGGGGCATGTGCCCCCCAGTTTGGGAACCAATGATCTAGTAAATAAGCAATAAATCATTCACCATTTCCTAGCATACTAAATATGTACAATCAATAAGAATCTGAACATATTAAGCTATATAATTGCTTCAATAAATGTATATAGTTATAGTGCACCCTGCAAGGTACCCAATCTAGTGTAAAGGCTCTATTTAGTTGTAAGTCAACATGTTTTAATGGTTATATCAACCAATGAGAATGCACCTCTAATTAGAAATAACTGAATTACAAATAGAAAAGTGGATTACAATAGAAGATTTAAATCAATCCACCCTGGTACTCTGTGTTCTGCATTACTACAGTAGGGAAGGGGCCCTCTCTCCTGCTAACCCAGTCTTGGTTACATATCTCAGAGGTGGGAGTGTTTTATTATTTATCAGAAGTGACCCGACTCTTAAATTCTACTGTGTGAATTTCTGAACCTCTCTGGAAACGGTGAGGCTTTCTTGTTCAGAAAATACCATGGCTTTTTTTAAACACCAGGGACAAATGGAACGCAGTAATATGAGACTCGTTTTGCAAAGGAAAGTTGTAAAGACAAGATTGAATTGCTCAGCACAGGTATTGTAGAGTGTGTGAGGAGATTGCGAGAATCATATCATTGTTTGCTTAAAGCCGGTTATAAGAAGGCCGCTGTTAGCTGCTTGTTCCTGTCATTCTTGACTGCTGTTTACAAAAGAGCTGTATTTATATAGGTCATTGTAGTACTCTCACTGGAAGTAATTCTTGTCTGTTTTGGGGCCATGAACATGGATTTTGAGCTGTGCTTGGCATTGTGCCATTTTTACTCATTTAAGCTGCGTTATGTGCCACGTTTGCTCAATGATCGCCGAGCCCTTATCCGTATCTTGCAGATCGAATTCCCCCTAGCACGAAACATGACACGGGACTAATCCTGGTTGTGAAACTGTATGGTAGGATCGTGCCAACCCTGCCCCTTTTTGTAGCTGGCACAAATAAGGTGTGGGCTGTTTCAATTTCTTAGCCAAGATGCAAGAGTCTGACCTAAAGCCCGTTGAAACCGGTACAGGATTAGTCTTTCCTAATACCATAGTGGTATAGTGACGTCTCCTGGGACTAGCTGTGGTCTAGAGCCTGCTTACATGTGGACGTGTGATGAGTGTGATGAGGAAGGGAGAAGCTCCTATTACCAGTGGTTCTAGGGCCGATGGCACCTCCTTCTCCTCTCCCCCCCACCTCCCCGCGATGTCCCAGGAACAATGTTCACTGTATCTTGTTTAAAGTTTGTTGCAATTGTCACTGCTCTATTGTACCCAAGGTCCTTCCTGCTGACAGCCGGACGAGCTCTCATGTACCAAGTGTGCTACAGTGCATTATATACAGAGGTGAAAGTAAGCCGGGCTGGTCCGGCATACCGGCAAGAACCAGTACGCCGTGCTGGACTGCACCGACTTCCGCGGCCGGGATTAAAAGGGCTCTGGGCTCCCCGCAGCGGCGGGAGGCTCCGAGCCCTTTAAATCCCGCTCGCAGCTCCGGCGGCCGGGCTGGGGCCGGGATTTAAAGGGCTCAGAGCTCCCCGCCGCTGCGGGGAGCCCAGAGCCCTTTAAATCCCAGCTGGAGCTGCGGTGGGGATTTAAAGGGCCTGGAGCTCTGCGGCAGCTGGAGCCCCGGGCCCTTTAATTTGCCCCTGAGCCCCGGGGGCTCCCAGCCACCTCTGCCTCTGGGAGCCCAGGGTTGATTTAAAGGACCTGGGGCTCCCAGCCACAGCCGATGCCCCGGGGTCCTTTAAATCTTGAGAGGCTCCGCCTCTTCCGGTTGAGGCCACGCCTTTTCCGGACGAAGCCACGCCCCCCTCAGGACTCCAGCAGTACCGGTAAGTCCTGTAAGTTACTTTCACCCCTGATTATATATATATATCAGCAGATTTGGGCTCGGCGTGTCCTTGCCGTGGTCAGTGCCTTATTACTGACGATAAAATGGGAAATCCTGCTACTGTACCACAAATGTAAATAACCCCCTGTCGAATAGCTTCATTACATGACAGTGAAACGAACCGGCCAAAGCCTGAAGTTCCGAGTTTGGCAGGATACTGAGGTGCTTAATCGCTAGTGTTTGGCTAAAAGGAACAACTGTATGAATCGAACTCAAAAGTGTTGGCCTTGATTCTTCAGTGCCTCTTTCTTCTGCAAAATTCGGTTCCTCTTTTCGCACCATAAACAGAATTTTAACTAAGTACCAATGAGTCTAATCTTTGCAGCCCCTCTGAAAGCCATGCGATTGCTAAGGGCTTGTCCGCACATAAACCACCACAGGGGCTTCAGTGAAGACGCTACCTATGCCAAAGGCCAGGCTTCTCCTGTCGGCGTAGGTAATCCACCTCCGCAAGAGGCAGTAGCTAGGTGAGTGGGAGGATTCTCCCATCAACCTACTGCTGTCTGCACTGGGGGTTAGGTCAGTTTTACTGTATTGCTCAGAGGTGTGGATTTTTCACACCCTGGAGTGACCTAATTTTTCCATGCTTGAAGGCATGTGAGATGCGCAGAGCCTTTGTTATAGGTGGTGTTATACGCAAGGAAAGACTCCATCTTGCCTCTTGGAGCCCAGTTTGAGTTTTCATGGCTTGAAGTTAGAGGAAAAACGTATTTGTCCTTGTAAACTGAGCTCATTTGACCTGGAAATAATGGAGACAATAACCATAGAACCCCACGAGTCGTTTTTTCATAGTGCAGGGGTCGACTGCCGCAGGGACCTGCTGGCCGCCGTGTCCCGCAGCTCCCGTTGGCCGGGAACGGTGAACTGCAGCCACTGGGAGCTGTGGGGGGATGTGCCTGAGGACAGTCAACCTAAACAAAATGTCTCGCGGCCCGCCAGTGGATTACCGTGATGGGCCGCGTGCTGAAGGTTGCCGACCTCTGGCATAGTGGGAGCACATTCTAAAAGGTCAGAATTTCAGCTGGGGGCACAAGTGGGCCTTTAAGAACATTGCAAACCCTTTGCACCTGCAAACCTGGATGTGCTCGTGAGAAACTGCCAGGGCAGCTCTCCTTGTGTCTTCACAAAATCCCAGCTGGGGTTTTGCAGGCATGAGCAATGTGTGTGGAGATTTGTGGCCTTGATAACTTAAGCACCTAATGATCTGGGTTTTATCCTCCTGACTTTTTTTTTTTTTTTTTGCCACAGCAGAGATGTATAAATTCTAAGACCAGAAGGGATCTCTGGGATTGTCTAGTCTGAAGTCCTGCCTAACACAGGTCCTAGGGCGTCTCTGAATTGATTCCATGAAGTATCCAGTTCTGCCACAGAGTATGCATTTATCCAGTGGCAGAATATGGCTCCCAGTAATACTGTTAAACATGTAGGACTTGTCCTTCGACTGATAGCACGTGCCTGCTTGGGAGACTGCCTGGGTGCAGAGTCCCACTGAAGTCAATAGGGGGTGAGGGCAGCAATACAGAAGGTTTAGGGCCAAAATTTCCTTTTCTAAATGAAAAACCCTGGAGTATTACACCCTCCCCACTCCCCAGGGCATAGCATGCCAATTCTTCAACTCCATACGTAGTTGGACACTTCTGTGAAATACAATTTTTCTTAATACTCGAGTGATTTTTTTATTCAGTGAAGACGTGTTTGAATGATAGGAACACAAAAGAAAGAATCGAATCCTGCAAGTCCATTGCCTTGCAATCGTCACTGAAAAGAGAATGGCTGGTGAGGGTTTTCTTTTCTTTTTTTTTTTTTTTTTAAGTTTATTTTTAAAATGTTGTTGCTGCTCAACTAAGACTTTTTTATGTCAAACCTGAGCCCAGAGCAAACGTTCGCAAGTGGAGGTATCCGCTGTTCAACAGGTTTATAATGGAAGTGCTGCCAAATCTTAACTGTACCATTGCAAATTGCCCAGCTTTGATACTCTGTCTGCATCTGAGATAAATATCTCTTGCCCTTAAGTGATTTAACAATGTTTAAATGAAAGTTTCTCTGTTACATTTATCAGCACACATTGAATTTCAAAGAATATACCTGGAAGCAAACAGTAATATTTACCATATCCTATATGTCTGATTGGTTTTTAGACACTGTTGTCCTATCGAATTATAAAATGCCACAGGGGTACTCTCTGAAAGTGCGGGGCTCTGTTTAAATGCTGATTGTTCATATTGGTATCCTTTATTATTCACTTTGGCCACAAATATTTTTGTAGCCATTGTTCAGGTTATTGAGGATAATGACAGGCAGTTTTTATTTAATTGTCATTGAATTCTCCGTGATTTCAACTAATTTCATCTCCCATGCACATAGGCCCGGATTCACAAAGGTGCTTAAACATCTCCCTCTCTGGCCCCAAAACTCTAGGTATTTGAAGCTGTCCACTGTGTATAAACACTTAGAGGCGCTGGGCCAGAGAGAGAGGTGAGGTGGGGGACCCAGGGCCAGTCCCCGTCAGCATCTCCCATAACTCGGTTGTTGGAGCAGTTACCTCAGAGTGGGCAGATCCCTATTCAAATCCTTTCTCCCCCTCAAGCACATCCCAGGTAAATGCTCTAATCACGGGGCGCCACCACTATCCCCTCCTCTGGCCATGGTGATCATCACAAGAAATGCCCTAGGCACCTAAGCTGCCAGATTCCAGGAGATTGGTTCCCATTTGTGCATAGCTAGTGGCGGTAAGCACTTCCCTACAGTCTGGATTTAGGAGCCTATCTCTGTGAGGGGGTGGGGCTTAAAACCCCCTTCCTCTCATCAGCTCCCTGCCTAGCATGCTGGCTTTTGTGAATCCCATTCTCAGGTGCCTATCTGTCCCCATGCATTACATAGGGAACCTCAGTGCCTAACTCAGGCTTTATGGATTGCAAAGTTGTCCTGGGATTTTTCTAGGCAACTAAACGATAGGCATTGCAAAACTCAGTGCCACAGTGGCTAAGTACCTTTCAGAATCCAGGCCACAGTACTTACCCTGAATAACAGCTCTCCCACATTATCTCTTCTTCCCCTAGCTTTTCTCTGCCTCTTGCTTCTTAAACTCCTTATAGAGCAGTGCTCAGAGTTGCCATCTTCTTCGCTGCTCTTCCCCCTTCTTGTGATCTCATCTGCACTAGAACTGTGATAGAAGATTCTAGAACTCTCTTGACAACATTCAGGCCCTGATTCGGGAATGGCACGTTCGGGAAGTGAAGCACATGCTTCAGTCCCACCAAGGTCAGTTAGGAGCTTTGAAAATTTAATCTTCAGTCACTTAGGAGGCCGAGCCAGATTGACTTTCTAAGGGATTTAGCTGCTTTTGAAAATGGGTTTTAGGCTCCTAAGTGACTTAGGAGCTGTTGCAAATGTTGCTTTCCTAAACACATGCCTAAAGTTAAGCCTGTGCTTAATTGCCATCCTTAATCGGGGCCACAATGAGGCAAGCATATAAATGGCCATAACTAATCGTACATTTGCTTCAGTGGCAGAAAGGTGATTTTTACAGGGAAGTTGTGAACTCTTCTGGTGCAGTTGCCTTACTAGCTTACTTTGAGTGCTTTGATGTCCTCACTGAAATGGTTGATGGTTTGCCAATATTAGTGTTCACTTTTTTTATTTTTGCCACAATTTGAGCCTAAAAATCTCACCCCTCTAATATGTTCTTAAAAATTCTTTATTGTTGCTTTGTCAGGAAAACACATTGTCATTATGGGTGTATGTATGTGTGTGTGTGTATGTATGTACATATATTTTTCTCCTATCTATTGCATTTTTTCTGGTTAAAAGTACTTCTGCCCCTTGCAGATCATTAATTTTGTTTGTGAATATAGGAAAGGATGATCATAATCAGTGTATGTCTGGATTTCCTTCCACAAATAAAGACCATCAAAGATTTTCTGTACAAATAAACCTATAAATATGCACTCCAAACACTGCTCAAAGTTTATGTACTATCTGCTGTTGAAAGCACAAAAGAAGAAATAGGTCTGGGTATTCTTATACAGCTAATAGTTGGTCTTCTCTATGATTTCCTACCTTACCTGCACTGTAAGTTATTTTTAGCATTAAAGCAGATGAAGTCTAGTTGGAGGGGAAAATGTTGATTTGATACAAATTAATTAGTCAACCTAAATATCTTTTTTGTATTTTTCCTCTTTCTAAGTTTTCAAAACCACCCCAGTAGAATAGAAAGCAACAAACAAATCACAAAATGTGCAGTGCAAACATAGCAGATTAATGTCTTGGGACCTAGAAACAGGGAAGAAGCTGAATGGACTATAAGGTGGATAGAAAGCTGGCTAGATCGTCAGGCTTAGCTGGTAGTGATCAACGGCTCGATGTCTAGATGGCAGCCGGTATCAAGCGTAGTGCCCCAGGGGTCGGTCCTGGGGCCGGTTTTGTTCAACATCTTTATTAATGATCTGGATGATGGGATGGATTGCTCCCTCAGCAAGTTCACAGATGAACTTGCTAAGGGAGGTGGGAAAGGTAGATACGCTGGAGGGTAGGGATAGTGTCCAGAGTGACCTAGACAAATTGGAGGATTGGGCCAAAAGAAATCTGGTGAGGTTCAACAAGGACAAGTGCAGAGTCCTGCACTTAGGAAGGAAGAATCTCATGCACTGCTACAGGCTTGTTGGCCTACTGGCTAAGCGGCAGTTCTGCAGAAAAGGACTTGGGGCCTACAGTGGACGAGAAGCTGGATGTGAGTCAGCAGTGTGCCCTTGTTGCCAAGAAGGCTAACAGCATATTGGGTTGCATTAGTAGGAGTGTTGCCAGCAGATCGAGGGAAGTGATTATTCTCCGCTATTCGGCACTGGTGAGGCCACATCTGGAGTATTGTGTCCAGTTTTGGGCCCCCCACTACAGAAAGGAAGTGGATAATTTGAGAGAGTCCAGGGAGGGCAACAAAAATGATTAAGGGGCTGGGGCACATGACTTATGAGGTGAGGCTGAGGGAACTGGGCTTATTTAGTCTACGGAAGAGAAGAGTGAGGGGGGATTTGATAGCTGCTTTCAACTACCTGAAAGGGGGTTCCAAAGTGGATGGAGCTCGGCTGTTCTCCGTGGTGGCAGATGAGAGAACAAGGAGCAATGGTCTCAAGTTGCAGTGGGGGAGGTCTTGGTTGGATATTAGGGAACACTATTTCACTAGGAGGGTGGTGAAGCACTGGAATGGGTAACCTAGGGAGATGGTGGAATCTCCTGCCTTAGAGATTTTTAAGATCAGGCTTGACAAAGCCCTGGCTGAGATGATTTAGTTGGGGTTGGTCCTGCTTTGAGCAGGGGATTAGACTAGATGACCTCCTGAGGTCTCTTCCAACCCTAATCTTCTATGATTCTATGCTGCTGTTAAGAAGATGGTTTTGTGGTTAAAGTACAGGACTGGGGCTTAGGAGGAATGGTATCAATTCGTGACTCTGCCACATACTCATCAGATGACCGTGGCCAAGTCACTTCATCTCTCTGAGCCTCGGTTACCCATCTTTGAAATGGGTATAACACTTTCGCCCACCCTATTGTCTATCTGGATTGTTGTAAGTAGGGAATGACTTCTATGTCTATGTATGGTGCCTGCCACAATAGGGTCCTGATCTCGATTGGAGCCTGTAGTTGCTAGTGTCATACTAATAATATATAATACCAGTGGCTTGGCACATTCACTAATTTGCTGAAATCAAGGGATGGTAGCAGACTATAAAGAAACATAGGATATTTCTGATTACAGTACTAATAAATCAAACAGAATACTCACAAAATAAAAATAAAAAAACAAACCCAAGAACCAACCAACCAACCAAACCCTGGAGATGCATGAAGAAAACTTCAGTTCATCCACAACTGTCATACATGTGTGCCTTAAGTTAGGCACCTAAATCTTCATTTTTGGGATCTATATCGATGGTCTGATTTTTTCGGAGGTGTTGAGAACTAGGCAGCTCCTGTTGAAGTCGGTGGCAGATGCTGGGAGCTGAAGGTGGTCAGCATCTTTGAAAATTAGGTCACTCATTCTGGTGCCCTTAGACAGCCACATCTGAACATTTTGGCTAGTCAATACTGCCAAATCTAAGCATTCACAAATCCTGAGTAAGCCCTCCTACGAGCTAGGTGACTTCAAAACAATAATAATGTGAGGTTCTTTTTATTTGCCTGATGATTTTTGAGTCTATGGGGTTCACATTTTCAAGCTTTTCTTCTTAGCCAGGAAACCTAGAAAGTTAATTTTTGAAAAGGAAAGCTGAGATTCTCGTGTAAATAACATGACTCCAGGAGCTGGCGCTTCTTGTAAAATAGCAAAGTTTCATGATGAAATTGAAGAGTTGGCAATGCCATCATCGTGTCCATCTCATCCAGGAATAGATTTGTCATGATCCTTGAGGGCCAAATCTTGGTCTCTTTGGGCAGACTGAAAAGTGCAAGGAGGAAATGAAAAGAGATGAAGAGGGAGGTGGAGCTAAGTTGTGCAGGGCCTTGCAAGCAAGGATGTGCTGCTTAATGTGGGGTGAGAACGTGTGGGAATTTCCATTCACATTGTAAAGATAATACACTTTGGAGCAGGGATAAAGTGTGATGAATACTTGTGCCTTACAATAGCTCTCTAATTGCGAAGCATTATCTAGAACAAAAAGAGCAGGAGACTTGCCGTTCTGCACTGGGATTAACTCATGGATGAATTGCTGGAACATCAAGGTAAACAAAAATCCAGATGGATAAATACAGCAGAATCTGTGTTACATCTATTGCAGATACCGTCAGGAAGCAAAGCAAGCACATACCCTAGAAAAGGTGTACAAAGTCCACTCGGAAATATCGACTTTTTCTCCTAAATATGCTTATCAATTTTAGGAGCTTTTTTGATTGATAGATCCCAATTCATCTGCATCACCTCAGCCACCATGTAAAAAAGCAGCCACACTTGGGGTAAAATGCAACAGCGTGTAGCAATGCTACGCAGCAGTTTAGGATAGGAAATGAAGCCAACCTGAATTGCAGATGGGGCAAAGTTTGGATACAGATTTGGGAGTGTTAGTGTCGGTGGGTGCACACAGGGCTGACGAGAGGGGTGGGGAAGCCGGTACAAATTACTGGGGCCCAGCGGTCCGGAAGGGGGCCCGGCTTCCCCACCCCTCTCGTCAGCCCTGTTTAGCCGGTCCGCCCTTGCTAGGGGGCCCGAAAAAATTCCAGCCCAGCTTCTCTCCCCCACCCCCCGCAACTCTCGTCGGCCCTGTTTAGCCAGTCCACCCTTGCTGGGAGGCCCAAAAATGTTTTTTCACCGGGGCCTGAACCCACTCTCGGCGGCCCTGGGTGCACATTGAAATATTTGGTAGAAGCCTATATATGGCCTTAATCAAATGAAACTGCAGGGGGGAAATTTCAGGTACTCAGAATTTAATCGACCGAGCTGCAATTACTCGGCGTGGGAGGCGGTTTCCTTGGAATCCTGATGGGAAGATCATGAAAGTGTAGAAACGAGAGTTACTGTTTTGGTGTCAGTGGCACCACTGAAACGTGCTTAACGCTGGCCTCAATTGGTCGGGAAAGTTGCATGAAAACTAAATTCAGAAACACTAAATTAAAAGGACTTCTGCAGGCAAGGATGAAAATGTCTTCTGACGTCGCATATGGTGATTCTAAGGTATTTTTGGAGCTGTCGGCCAAGGAGCCTACTGTCCACACAATGGTAGTGATGTAATTTTTACCGGCATTCGTTAGATGCTGATTGTGCCTTTTTAAACTTCTGTTTGACTAATCTTCCTTTTGAGATGGCTCTCCTGGTGACCTGCTAGAAGTTGCATCTCTTCTAGGAGTAGGATCACAATGTCAGGTGTGTTCAGCGACACATCAGGGGCTCTTACAAGTTTCCCTCTCTGCTAATAGCGAGACTTTTTTCTACACTGGAGTTTGTGAGAAACGTCTAGGGAAAGCTCCAGCAACTGCTTTGAAATTATGGCATTATTATGGCAAGTCTTTTTTCCAATAGGGCTTCTGAAATCAGTTTCTTTGTACCGTTGCTAGTGCAGGTTCCTTTGTATTACATTAGCTCTTGGAATTGTCAGTTGGCGATATTGCCACGATATTTTCCGTTATCAGAAAGGTTTAATCTTCAAACTGCTTTGTAATTCATTCGTGCATCTAGTTCTGTTCACTGCAAATACATTTGAAAAATGTGGCATGTTTCGGTGTTCAGTATACTAGCACCCATTCACTGCAATTCCCAGGTGGGTTTTCCATGCCTGGTTTTGTTGGTCACTTTGTGGTATATATTGTAACATGACTGATGTAACAGGTAAGATATTAAAGCAATGTCTGTCAACTCTGCAACCTGAAAAATAAACCTGGTCTTTGAAAACAATCTCAGTAAAATTCCTGTTGCTTCAAAAACATCTTGGAAATGTTAAAATTATTTAGTTAAAGAAGTTTTGATCTTAATGATTTTCTTAAATAAGTATGATAGCACCTTGCAAACATATTAAACTGTATAGGCATTTTGATCTATAAATTCCTGCTTTGTTTGGGCCCTGGCCAGAGCTGAGAGAATGAGTGGAAAATTATTCGTGAATACTTTTGTGCAATCCAGCATGTTGGTATAACCTTTTTGGCACTTAAATCTTGAGTAAAATTTTTAAAAGCCTCTCGGAGACTTAGGAACAGCGGTGCATATGTCACTTTTGAAAATGGGATCTATCCTCCTAAACATCATTGGCTCCTAAGTCACCTTCTAAATTGGGACTTGGGCTCCTAAGTCACTCATGTGCTCTTGAAAGCTTTACCCCATGTCTAGACTGAGGAAAGAGGTCACTGTTCATCCACCATTGGCTATCAACCATGACTTTGTCCCGAGTGTACACAGAGTTAACGCCTTTTAACATGTGAGGGTTGGTTGTGGTTAATCCTATGATCCCCTGTCCAAAAGCTCTGATAACACCATCATTCAAATACCCCCTCCCTGGTTCCCGACAAAATACACTCAATTCAAATTATCCTTGTTATACCCTCGTCATTTAGAGAACACGAAAAGTGCCTGGCTCTTTGGAACTGAGCTGCAGAGATGGTGCAGTGCATCTGAATTTCCTGTGGGTCCAATTGGACTTATCTTACTTTTGTTCCTGTTAGTGCTAACGTAGTTGGGAAGAAAAAAGAGAGGAGTCCAGCTGAGTTTATGACTCCTTTGTTTTGGTTGTGCATTGTACAATAGAATGTTAAATTGTTTTTGCGGGATACCACTGCTAAATGATGATTAAACCTGTCAGTATAAAAACAAATAGAGGGAGTTCGCTGATGACAGATGTGATTTTTAAATTTCCATCTTAATTTTTTTGCTTCATTTACTAGAATTGCAAATGTCCCCATCCTTTTGAATAGAAGAGTTCTGTCCTCTGAGACCTCGTTCCACTTGAATGGAGTTGGCAGTGGCAGCCACTTAAAAAAAAAAAGTTTATTTCTTTTTTAACAGTAGCTTTTAGAAGTGTCTTGAACACACATCATGGCCAGTGCATAAAAGTCCCTTTGTTGAACTCAGTTGGTGCCCAATCCAATAACCATTGAAGCCAATAGCAATCTTTCCATTAACTTCAATAGAAATTGGATCAGGTCCTCGATGATATGCATATCTCTACTGGTGTTTGCTGTAAGAGTAAAAAGAGCTTCCAGAGGCTACTGTATTTTAAGGAGAGTGTATCTTGCAATTTGATTTCACTTTTTAAAGCAGGCATTATGTGCAGTAAGTGCAAGGTGCATGTAAGTTATAAACAGCAGGATGCCTTGCAAACATTCCCAGCTAATGTCAGAAGGAGCCTATGAATCCCCTTTAGTTTAATGCTTGTTTTTTGGAGCTATGAGGTCGTGCCCTTTCCGGTGGCTGAGGAGAGTCAAAGTATATTGCCACTGCTGCTTCACACTTAGATCCTGAGCATTTCAAAAGCTCTTTTGTCCTAATGCGCTCTCATTTCGTGAGATGATGTTCGCTTGCACAGCTGTAGACCATGCTAGAGAAGGCGACTCTGTGATATAAAGCAAATAAAAATGTCAGAAATGAAACAAATGTGGTTTTATTGCACAACTTTTTGTATGCTACCAACTGCTTTCGCCACATAAAACAAAAATTTTCCCCATCTCATAGTTGTATTTTATAGACGGAGACAATTTTGGCTTTTCCACCCCTGAATCTCCCTCCCTCTTAAAAAGAACAGGAATACTTGTGGCACCTTAGAGACTAACAAATTTATTAGAGCATAAGCTTTCGTGGACTACAGCCCACTTCTTCGGATGCACGAAAGCTTATGCTCTAATAAATTTGTTAGTCTCTAAGGTGCCACAAGTACTCCTGTTCTTTTTGCGGATACAGACTAACACAGCTGCTACTCTGAAACCTCCCTCTTATAACATGATGTAACTTGTGCATTCCTCCTATTGCCCAGGTGGGACAGGCATCCCTCCATTCCCACTCAATGAACCCTGGCACAGGAGTCCAGTGAAGTACCTGGTACAGTTCTGTCCCAAGGACTTTCCTGAACTGAAATCTCCTGTAGTACTGGACTAGTTTGGACTAGTAACCCCCAGGGTGGACCAGAATGACATATTTAACGGCTTGTTTGAATACTTTTTCAGCATTTGAGAAGCTTTATCATTTTGAAAGATTCAGTTACGTTGTCAAATCAATGCCAACATTTTGGGAATCCACCCCATTCACTGCATGGGATCAGAACATTCACAGTGGCTCTAAGACATCGTGAGCTTTGCATACCAGCTGATTAATTCAGGGAACATGAAAGCAAGTCAAAGAGACCCTTTGAATCTTCTTCTGGGAGGAAGAAGCAGCAGAAAGAGACCAGGGGAGAGGTAGAGTAAAACAAACGGAGAAGAAAATGACTTGTGCTGTGAAGTAGACTCTGCAGGCGAGTGGAAGACCGTGGTGGGAAGGGGCCAAAATGTTCAGCCTTGGATCTCTAAGATTAGGCACACAAGGCCATAGTGAGCCACCGAAGTACCTGGTCTGATTTTCAAGGGTGTTGAGCATGCACAACCTCACTGGGGCCAAGAGGAGCTGTCAAGGTCAGCTAATCAGGTTCCATATTTAGATCTCCAAAGTTGTTTAAAATTGATCCTATGGGCAATCCTGAATAACCAACTCCCAGTTGCCCCATACATTAACAAACACCCTCGGCCACCGTACCCCCAAACGCTCACCTGTGGTGTCAGTTGACCAGTTTGGGTTCGGGGGGCTTGAAGGCAGAAAGTAAGTTTAGAGCCAGGGATTCCCAAGGCAGCATTGTGTGGCGCCCGTCCCTTCCCTTTCACACCAGCGGCACAACAAACCCTAGCTGTGTGTTACAATGAATGTAGTCGGTCAACTTTGTATCCTCTCTCCTGGGGCTGGTGCGACTGTAAGAACCTGGCTTATGTTTCTTAATTGCCCACATATCCTTTTTTCAAAAAAGGATGTAGAAAATGTATTTGATGCTAATATAGCTGTCCAGACAACATTTCTGTGGTTCTCATCCTAATAGCAGTGACCTCCCAAAACCTCTATTAATACACATTGCCTATTAAAAATATAATAATAATTTAAAACAATTCTACTTCCCTTTTGTGAAGATTTTATCCCTGCCTAAGATCTGCTGCTTTGGAAAGCTAGACTCATGTTCATGAATATCCATCTATTTATGCTTTTTACACTAAAACCTCTTTTGGCCTCATTATCTATGACTGTAATTTCCACTAAGAACTCCGTCTGAGGTCAATCACAGGGCATCTCTCGTGTTAGCTGCTCTGAGTTTACCTCCAATGACAGTAATCCCCAGGAGTGCTGCTATCTTAAAATATAACTAACTCTCCCATTAGCAATGCTGCCAAATGCGCCGAGAACAAAACAGAAATGTAAAAGTGGCCCTCAGCAATGCAAAAAGAGTATACTCTGAGTGGTATCGTGTTTTTTTTTTTTTTTTTTTTTTTAGTCTCTAGAAAATGAAGTTCTGGGTAGCAATGAATTTTCCATTTAAGTTAAAATGATCTGTAGGAGTGGCTTGCGTTCAGCACTGTAAAATGTTCTCTCACTTTCCACTCTGATTGTAAAGTGGTTCAAGAAACTGTGCACAAAAGACACCACATACAAATAAATTGAAATAAACGATGGGAAAACGATAAAGGTTGGCTTTCCAGTTATCCCCAGCAGTGAGTGCACAGACTCTCCGCTAACAGAACTCCGGAATAATCTCTCTTGATTAGTGCCAAATGAGCTCTGAGTTTCTTTGGTGCCATTTTTCATCTCTAACCTGTTTTTGCCCACTAATAAACCCCCGGGGGTGCAAAGTCTCCCCTCAGCTGTGTGCAGGACGGCAACGTTTGCCTCTAACTGCATTATTCTTTGACGGGATCGTTTGGTTGAGACGTGGCTCCAGGAAGCTGGGTCTGTAGCCTACAGCTATGTTGGCAGAGTGATTTCCATTTTAAAAAGAGCAGCCGCTGAATTCAGCAATTATTTGTGCAGGTGTATCTTTCTAACCTAATCAGGTTTCACTCCTATTTCTCTAGCACTCTAGCTTCCCTAGTAGAAATAATGGTTTTTAAGCACCGACCTGGAGAGGTAGTGTGCAATGCATGAGCCCAGAGCCTTGTGATTAGGGACACTAATGCAAGGCATAATTTAGATTTTTGGCATTACTTCTTTGTTGAGTTTATTTACTCTTAGACTGCATGTTGGTGAGAGAGTGACCTGAAAATGGAATGGTCTCTGTGACAGTGATTCCTTTGTTCTTCTTTCGTAACTAACTTATGCTGTTCTCTCTTACCAATAGGCTATGGTAGGCTTTAAGGGGTCTGTCTAATCCTGTGAGGTGCTAAGCGTCCTCCACTGCTATTATCTGGCAGTGGCGATGGAACATCTTATAGGATCTGGCCCTGAATTCTTCAGCAGCTTTTTCTGATGGTGGCTATGGTTGGCTAGTATGCTGTTCTCGTATTACATCCCACCACGTTTTGCTTTTCATATGAGATAGCCAGGGGAAAGACGGTGCCCATTTAGTTTGGCTGTCAAAGCTAAACACTACTGAAGTTCTAAGCAACCGCAAGCGAAGATGTCCAATTGCAATAGCTTTCTTATGCCTTTCAGAATGAAAGAGAAATGTTGGCTAAAATAAAATAATCAAGCGTTAGTCTGGCCCAGTGCCAAGCCCCTGAAAAGGCTGTGTCCTATCTTATTTGATCTTTTCAACCCAGTGTAGGCAGAAATAATTCAGGAATCTCTGGGGTAGAAATAGCCAACATAGCATAAAAAACTGATGTTCGAGATGGTAATATCATTGTATCCATTGCAATCAGTGGCGTTACAGCAGGGATGAAGCTGACCTAGTGTTCCTTATGTAAAGACAATAAAAGCCATTGAGTGGGTGCTTCTGTGTCACTCGTGTGATCCTGTATGAAAAGAAAAAACCTGTTTATAAGGTTACAAGCTGGGTTTAATATTTAGCTCAACACGTCTCCCTTTAAGCAGGTCGAGCCCTAATGTGTTCCCCTTGTACTGTTGCTCAGCCCTATGTAAATCAGTGGGGTGGCACAGGCATGGCTAAGGTCTCATTTGGTTCTTGTTCTGTTTTAACAGTGAAGGAGCAAATCTTGCTGGTCGATGTGCGCCTTGAACTCAGCTGCCGTGACTGGAGCTCTGTGATGGGCTAGACAAACACCGCACCTGCTAGGAAGGGGTTAAAGAGCAGCCCTGGCCTCATTTAGCCAGGCCCCACTCTAGCCGTGCTGTGTGTTTGACATAAGAGGAGGAAACCCAGCAGATGAGGGCTGTTGGCGAAGGAAAGCAGACAGGCTGTGTTTGTGTGGGATACGGGGCCTGGCTCAGACCAGGGGCTATGGATGGATTGTGACCTCCTGGACTCCTCGGGAGCAGGTTGGGCTGGCCCAGATGATTTGGCTGGAGAAGAGCCATGAATCACCGAATGGCAAGACAAGCTATTGGAGCAGGGTGTTCGCCTGCATGGAAGGGGCTGACGCTGAGCCCGGCTGGACTCTGGTTTAGTGTGTTTTTGGGATTTGGACCAAGTGACTTAGGGTCTGTCTACATTGCTAAAAAACCCAGCAGCAGCGAGTCTCAGAGCCTGGGCCAACTGACTTAGCCTCGTGCTATGGGTTTAAGAGTAGCGTGGGCCAGAACCTGCACTATGAGACCCACCTCCCTTGCCCCCTGGCTGGGTTTCACAGCCCAGGCTCCAGCCTGTGCAGGCATGTCTATGCTGCTATTTTTAGCTCTGTAGTGCGATCCCAAGTCAGTTGACCCAGGCTCTGAGATTTGCTGTGATGTTTTTTTTTAACAGTGTCACTGTACCCGCTGTTACCCTGGGTCGGGTTGAATGTGTTAAAATGACCCGACCGGAGCGCCCAGTCACCCCTACAGCTGCAGCAGGCTGAAGGTGGTTGTGGGAAAATGGACTCAGAGACCGGGTTCTTGCATGTATCGCGCCCACCACAGGGGGATGCTCAGACACAGATGCATGGGGACAAATTGGAATTGTCACAAGCGCCCATGGAGGTCAGCGGAAGCCAGACACCTGCATTAGTGGCAGAAACTGGCCCATACCTAACAAGAAGCTTTGTCAAGATGAGTCAAGTTTGAAAGGCCTGATGGTCCAGGTCCCACTGCAGCTTGAGTGGGGTCAAAATGCAGCGCAAGTGGCTCCGTTCCACTGCGTGGGGCACAGGGAAGCGGGGTAGGTCATGCAGGGGACCTCAGCCCTCGTGTGCCCTTGAGGTGAAGAGCTCCACGGTTGGTGTTCTCTACCAGAAGGGGGAGCAGCAGTCTATGGCCAGCGGGTCTGTGAGTTGTGGCGATACACTGGTGAGTGGCAGCACTAGCTTGTGCTGGTGCCTTATCTCTGGGCTGGGTTTCCCCTCCGCCCCCCAGCCCGTTGTTGCTAGGCAGGAGTCTAGAATCCCACCTGGAATTATAATAGGGGAGGCCGTGGCAGCTCTGATTAGTAACCTCAGTATGAACCCATTCAGTAGCCGTCTGCTGTGACCTAGCCTGCAGAGCTGCCCCATGCTAGGGAGAGCGCAGGAGGCCTTCTCCTTCAGAGAGACACAAGGTTGCCTAGAATTCCCCTGATGTCCGGGAGGGGGAGCACGGCACAGGACACCCTTGTGTCGTCAACCCCTCAGCGCTGCTGGCCTACATGGAGGGAGTGGAGCCATTGCTTTGCTAGCTGTCTGCCCTCTGTCAGTGCCTAAGCAATGACTGCTATGTGCGGTATTAGGTCACTCCGCAAAAAGGCCAGAATAGTTCAGAAACGGCCAGAGGTAGGTTGTGCAGCTTTAATTAATTCAGGAATGTAAAGCCCTTGGATAGCTTCAGATGGAAAGGGCTATCCGTGCAAAGAGCTGTTTTCCAGCCAGTCAGCCTGCCAATCACCCTGAAAGAGGCGGGGGGGATGGGGGAGGGAAAGCCCTCCACAAAAGTGGCTTGCTGGTGTTACAGGTGTAGAAAATAAGTGTGCATGTTTTCAATCCAAAAAAATTTGCAATAAATTTTCCTCCATAATGTACAGGTGGGAAGTGTCATGGGCAATGTGTGAACTGAATTGTAGCTAAAAAGATAAGCACAGGTTTAAAATGTCCAGTTGATCACTGAGGTTTTTCCTCTCAATCCTGAATCGTGTCACTAATACTGATTTACTGGAATTCACTGTTGCCAATCGGGTTTATTACTTACAGGTTGACAGAGTTAATAAAGGTGCTGTAAGAAAGTCAAATCCATCTTCCAAAACAGTCGCACGCAAATAGCGTGCTGGTAAGTGTGAGTCACTTTTTATGTCTTAATCTCCTATGCAAGACAGCACCATAACAAGGTTAAAAGTGTGCACAGCTTTCCATTTTAAAGATATGTTCAATCAAGCAGAACCTAATCTAATGTTGTATGTCATTCTGTAATTCAGTTGTACTAACTATGCTACACATGAAAACAAGATGTGTGACAACAAAATCAGGAAAAAGTCCCTAAGAGAGAAACATTTGTATAAAATAATTATTTACATTTTCAATAAACCGGATTTGTCTTTGAAAAAAGAATTAATCCCTTTATCGTGAAAAATCTAATGAGTCTTTTGTACCTTGCGTGCCACATTTTCAGTACATTATCTCTGTACTGACCTTTAATTGGATTAGACTGGAACCAATTTTAAGAAAAAACATTTTTATATAGATCTGGTAGCTTCAAACATTAAAAAAAATCTTTTTCCATAGGTTCTTTCTTTTTTTTTTTTTTTCTGTTGAATGTAGGGCTTTGATAAGACCTTCTTTGGCCCTGAATGGATTAATTTTACCAGCAGCTAATCTCAATACAGAGATTTTTATTATTTTGCATTATTCACAATTGCGACACTTCTATTTTAGGCTTTATTTGGGAAGCATACCTCAGTATAATGAGGGGAACAAGCACTCCAAATAGGGTGACTAGGTGTCCGGTTTTCAACTGGAACACCCAGTTGAAAAGGGATCCTGGTGGCTCCAGTCAGCGCCTACTGTGTCTTATGCTTGTTAATACATCCCAGAATCATCTTAGCCTTTTTTGCAGCTGCTTCACGTTGTTGACTCATATTCAGTTTGTGGTCCACTATAGCCCCTAGATCCTTTTCAGCAGTACTGCCACTTTGGCAGTTATTCCCTATTTTGTAGTTTTGCATTTAATTTTTCCTTCCTACATGAAATACTTTCCACTTCTCTTTATTGAATTTCACTTACTGAATTCACACCAATTCTCCAATTTGTCAAGGTCATTTTGAATTCTAATCCTGTCCTCCAAAGTGCTTGCAACCCCTCCTAGCTTGGTGTCATCTGCAGATTTTATAAGCATACTCTCCAGTCCATTATTCAAGTCATTAATGAAAATATTGAACAGTACCGGACCCAGGACTGACCCTTGTGGGATCCCACTAGATACATATACCCTTCCAGTTTGACAGAAATAATTGATCATTCCTCTTTGAATACGGTCTTTCAACCAGTTTGCATCCACCGTATAGTAATTTCATCTAGACCACATTTTCATAATCTGCTTATGAAAATATCATGCGTAACTGTGTCAGAAGCTTTACTAAGATCAAGGTACATCACATCTACTTTTTCCCCATATCGACTAGATCAGTAACCCTGTCAAAGAAGGAAACGAAGTTGCTTTGACATGATTTGTTCCTGAGAAATCCATGTTGACTATTCCTTATAACCTATTATCTTCCAGGTGCTTACAAAGGGATTGTTTAATAATTTGCCCCAGTATCTTTCCAGATATTGTGGTTAGGCTGACTGGTCTATAACTTCCAAAGTCCTCCTTGCTCCCCTTTATAAAGATAGATATTATGTTTGCCCTTCTCCTGCATTCTCGGACCTCTCCCATCCTCCAGGAGTTCTCAAAGATAATTGCTAAGGGCTCTGGGATTGCTTCAGCCTGTTTCTTAAGTACTCTGGGATGAATCTAATCAGGCCCTGCTGCCTTGAATACATCTAATTTATCTAAGTACTCTTTAACCGTTAACATTTAAAATTTTGCTGCGGACCCCTAAGCCCCCCACTCAGCCAGGCCCCACCCCCACTCCACCCTTTCCCCAAAGCCCCATCCCGCCCCACCTCTTCCCGCCCCCACTCCACCCCACCCCTTCTCTTCCCCACCTCTTTCTGTCCCCATCCCCCAAGTGTGCCCCATCCCCGCTCCTCTCCCTCCTCCCAGTGCCTCCTGCACACTCGAGAACAGCAGTGTGCAGGAGGCGCTGGGAGGGAGGCGGAGGAGTTGATCAGTGGGGCCGACGGACCCCAGTTTGAGAAACACTGCTTTAACCTGTTCTTTCCCTGTTTTGACTTGCATTCCTTCCCCCTGGTTGTTAATAATAATGATTTTGAGTAACTGGGGTCGTTAACCTTTTTAGCGAAGACTGAAGCAAAATAGGAAGTAAACACCTCCACTTACTTGATGTCATCACTTATAAGTTCTCCTTCCCTGGTAAGAAGGGGATCTACACTTTCCTTCATCTGCCTCTTGTCCTAGAGTATTTAAAGAACCTCTTTGTATTGTCTTTTATATCCTTTGCCAGGTGTAATTCGTTTTATGCCTTAGTCTTTCTGATTTTTTCCCTATGTACTTGTGCTGTTCTTTTGTACTTCTCCTTATCAATCTGACCATGTTTCCACCTTTTGTTGGATTCCTTTTTGATTTTCAGGTCATTAAAGAGCTCCTGATGGAGCCATATTGACCTCTTACTATTCTTCCCATCTTTCCTTTGCATTGGAATAGTGTGCAGTGTGTGCCTTTAATTTTGTCTCCTTGAGGAACTACCAGCTCTCCTGAACTCCTTTTCCCCTTAGATTTTCTTCCCATGGGACCTTACCTTCCAGTTCTCTGAGTTGGTTGAAGTCTGCTTTTTCGAAGTCCATTATCCTTATTCTACTGCTCTCACTTCTTTCTTTCCTTAGAATCATGAAATCTGTCATTTCATGATCACTTTCACAGTTTGCTTTTCATAGAAGTGTAGGGCTGATAAGGACTTCAAGAGGTCATCTAGTCCAGTCCCCTGCACTCAAGGCAGGACAATGTAATAACTAGACCATTCCTGACAGGTGTTTGCCTAACTGGTTCTTAAAAACCTCCAATGGCGGCGATTCCACAACCTCCCTAGGCAATTTGTTCTAGTGCTTAACTACCTGGACAGTAGGAAGGTTTTCCTAATGTTCAACCTAAACCTCCCTTGTTGTAATTTAAGCCCATTGCTTCTTGTCCTATCCTTAGTGATTTAATGAGAACAATTTTTCACCCTCCTCCTCCTCCTTGTAACAACCTTTTATGTATTTGAAAACTGTTATCTTGTCCCCCCTCAGTCTTTTCTTCTTCAGATTAAACAAACCCATTTTTTTTTCAATCTTTCCACATAGGGCATCTTTTCTAGACCTTTAATCACTTTTGTTGCCCTTCACTGGACTTTCACGAATTTGTCCACATCCTTCCTGAAATGTGGTGCTCAGAACTGGACACAATACTCCAGATGAGGCCTTATCAGCACGGACTACAGCTGAAGAATTACTACTCGTGTCTTGCTTACAACATTCCTTGACCCAATTGCAATTTTCCAGGTCTCTCCCCCCCCCCCCCACCTAACCCTTTGTTAAGGTCACCCTTTTTTATGCTTACCTGTGGGCTTTTGTTATCTGCCCCCATGGAACCTCCTCACTAGGTGCGCAAAGATGTTCTTCCCCTTCTTGGTCAGGTGGACCCCATCTCTTCTCATACATACATACATCTGAGGCTGCACATACATAATATAAAACTGAGATCTCTTTTTACTTGCCTGTAATGAAATGGCCAGCTATGATAGAGTTTAGCTGGTAAGCCACACTTGAGCTGTTTTATATAAATATATACACTTGCTATTAAGTTGCTAATCGTCAGAAAGAGAGAGAACTAATTAAGAAGATGGGGTATAATCAGTAGCTTTCTTTCACTGTGGTTTTATGAGTAGTAATTTGAAAAGAGCCTTATTAAAGTCTTTGGTGAACAAGTTAATGCTGCGTTTCTGAGAATATTTCCCCTCGACCTGAAGATTATATTCAATAATGAAGAGTATACAGAAGGTAACTGTTAGCTACGTTGTTAGAGTGGCCTCAGGCTTCCAAAACTGGATCCATCTGGTTTAAAAAGAAAAAAGCCATAAAGTAGTTTAGATGTTTAAAAGTGTATTTCTCCTGGAATCATTAAATCTCCCATACTCGTTGAATGGAGGAGCAGAGAGGAAGTGTTGGAGCTAATGAATACAGACCAGCGAGAGCAGATTGTGTGACCGTGTTGACACTGCTGTTTAATGACCTCTCATACCCCATTTCCAGACGTCTGACTCACCTTTCAGAATGGAATGAGATGACAGAGATCTTCTTTTCCTCTTTAATTTAAACTGCTAGGAATATACTCCTCTTTAGCGGGGAAATACAGCTGATTAATTTATAAACTGCTTCCGTTACGCCCTAGGCACCTAGATGATACAATACTAGAAATGCACAAAAGATGTGCAAAGGAAACCAAGGTAACAAACTCACCCATAGCTTGTCTCCTGTGTCTCTTTCCTTCCTCTTTCTCCCACCAGCAGGAGCAGACCCTCCTGCCCCGAAATCCTCACAACCACTGAATGACACCCCTGCCCCTATGTGTGATTGCAGCCTTCTCATCCTACCTCTTTGCCTCCCATACTAGCTATCCTCTTTGCGTGGAGGTGGTCTGCCCTCAGATACTGTGACGAGCTTCCTCTCCTTTCTGTTTCCTGCTGTGAGACAGAAGTCAGGAAGGCCCAGATCCTCAAAGGTTTTGAAGTCCCTAAATTCCATTGATTTAAATGGAAATGAGAAGCCTAAATACTTTAGTGGACCGGGGCCGAAAGGTTCGTAGACCTAGTGTTCTGTCCCTCTGATGTCTGAAATATGTTGCTCCACAACCATGTCTAACAGGGGCTGTACTTGCAACATGTGCTGAATTACCTACGGTCGAAGGGATAATTGTCTGGTCGTGTTTACTTTGTATGCTATTATTTAGCACCAGGCAGCAAGTGGAAAAGCAGAAGGTTATTTTGGGATACTTCTCCAGTAATCCCTTAGGTGAATTTCTGTCTGTTGAGATGGGGTAGGTATACCTTCTTCCAAAGGGGTGCTTTTCTGACTGTAACTAGCAGTACAGACATCTAAAACATTTAACGTCCTTGCAGGAGATTTATTTCATTACTCCACGTCCACATTTCAGAACAAGTGGATTATTTTACTGATAATTTTAAGAACATAGGCTAAGATGTTCAAAGCTAGGGGGTTTGCAGCTTTAGACACCCAACTACGTCTCCTACCCATCTTTGAAATCGATGTAAATATAAATCTGCCCTCTTTCCACACAGTTACAGTAAATCCCCTAGTCCCTTTTTTTTCCACATCTGCCTCTTAATCCCACATCTTGTCTTCATTCTGTTTCAGTCTGTCCAGGGCCACCCAGAGGATTCAGGGAGCCTGGGGCAAAGCAATTTCGGGGGCCCCTTCCATAAAAAAAAGTTGCAATACTATAGAATACTATATTCTCGTGGGGGCCCCTGCAGGGCCCGGGGCCTGGGGCAAATTGCCCCACCAACCCCCCCTTCTGGGCGGCCCTGAGTCTGTCAGGCAAGAGTGAAAAAAGGTAAGACACAAAATATCATCATTTTGATCGACTTAAATCTTGTATACTGTCAATGTACAATAAAATGGTAAAATGGAAATATTGTAATAAGGAACCCCAATTCAAAAAATGTTCCTATTCCAAAAGGATATTTAAGCACGTGCTTAAAGTTACACACGTACTCAAGTGCTTTCCTGAATGCAGGTCTAAAATACTAATTTCAGGAGCTGCCTGTGATAAATACAGGAATAACCAGGTGGGTCACCGGCTGCATAGTTTGCCAAGTGCTCCCAGCCATGAGAAATGAAATATCAACATTTTGATATTAAAGCGGGCAGTGACAAAATGCAAAAGCACTATAGGAAATAGACCCTGACTTCAAATGTCTTGCTTTTAATTGCATTTGCAGCATAATATATTGTTTGCAATGATTATCAATGCTGTGAACTTTTATTCCTGTGAGAAGGTCTCCTCTGAACAATTGGTTTGTCAGGCCAAGATGAAATGCATGCATTTGTCCTGCAATAAGTCGTGATGCAATAGCGGAAATATTATTATTTTTCAACCTGCATAATAGGAAAAAACTGGAATGAAATTATTTATTGTAAAGATTTTTTTGATCATATTAGCAGGGGAAAGGCAATGAGCATAAATTTAAACTGGTGTGTCCGAGTACATGGACAAAACGTGGAATAGAGGGCAGGAAATTAAACTGGCAGTTATTGAATGACCAGGAACAAATCATTCTGCTTCTGTGTCTGTTTCCTCAACTGTAAAATAAGAACCCAGCTGCTCCTCCCCCTTTGTAAAGTTGTTTGAGATTCGCGGATGGAAAGTGCTGTGTAGTGCTAAGTGTGAAGATGATTTATTAGGCAAACAGGAGTCATCTGAATAGGCACCAGGATTCCCAGCTCCAAATGCTCAAAAACAAGGAGTCCGGCTCCCAAAAACTGAGATTAGCTTAAAAGGAGATTTAAAAAAAAAAGTTATAATAAAGTTTAGACTCTTTTTCTTTGCCTCGTGGTTGTTGAGCCTTCAGGGTGCACTTGGATCTTGTTTTTATGCCTTTCTCTGCTTCCAGGAAGACTAGGAATTTATATTTTTTTATATGAAAGTAGAAATTCTCACATAACCTGACTCCAGGAGCTGGGGTTTTAAACATCAGCTATGGTAATGCTAGCAATGCCATTGTAAGAGTTGGCTGTGGGTGAGGTATCTTCAAGCCCACCAACCACTTCATTTGTATCATAGTCTCTCTACGTAGAATTCAACCATAAAACGGTGTAGGAGCATCCATAATGGATCTAAACCACTGAAAATGGTGCCTCCCCCCCCACACTCTCAAAAGGAAAAGACATACAAATATATAATAGAGAGGGAGGCAATCTCTCACTGCCCTCTGCCCTGACCAGCTGTTGCCCAAATATGTCAACTCCACAGGACAAGAAAACCCCAGGAATTAAAAATCTCTTAGAATGCGACATGGAGTCCTGGAGAAATGGTGAGATCTCATTCACACTCTGAATTGCTCTTCACCATTATTAGTATGTATTTGCATCATCGCAGTCCCAGCAGCTGGTAAGAGCTGCCCGGGTGGGGAGACCCGGCTCTGTGCCTGGCAGACCCCTCTGGGAACAGGGACCACAGGAGGGCCCTCCCAGCACACAACCCTAATACCTCTCTCCCTATACCCTGAGCTATGCCCTCTCTGCACCCTGAGCTACCCCCTGCCTGCACATAGCCCCTAGTTACCCGCGCCCTAAGCTGTATTCAAACTTTTTGAAATTCTCACATAACCTTTGAGTTATAATTTTTGGGTGCAGACAGGTGGGAGGCCTGCTGAAGTGAGTCACGGGGGGAGGTGACACTTCCTCCCTGGACTGCAGGCTTCTGCCCACCCCCCCAATAGAAGTCAAATTACATCTCTGCCCAAGGCCCCTGCCCCGAGCCCCCACCCCACTTGGCCCTGGAGTTTTTATAGCCTGTCGAGGGGGGCCTCAGAGAGCAAAAGGTTGAGACCCCTGCTCTAGGTCTCACCACCTTGGGAAGTGGTTGGGAAGAGAAGATAGCAATTAAATAAGCAGAGTTTAGCATAATAAGCAGAAGTCTCAGCTGGCCTTCTCTTAAAACACACAGTAGCTTTCTCCCTTAGTTAAACCCTGAATAGTGCAGACATGAAAAAGAAGAAAAATCTTGTTGACATCAAAGACATTTAAAAAAAAAAAAAAGTTTGACTCAAAATAGGTCACAGTCCCTGGGAACAAAAGTCCATCCTCTGACTGCAGTAGAGAATCAGGTCAGTCTAGGGGTACATCTACACTACAGCGGGGAGTCGATTTAAGATACGCAAATTCAGCTACGTGAATAGCGTAGCTGAATTCGACGTATTACAGCCGACTTACCCCGTTGTGAGGACGGCGGCAAAATCGACTTCTGCCGCTTTTTGTCGGCGGTGCTTACTACCACCTCCGCTGGTGGAGTTAGAGCGCCGATTCGGGGATCGATTGTCGCGTCCCGACGGGACGCGATAAATCGATCCCCGAGAGGTCGATTTCTACCCGCCGATTCAGGCGGGTAGTATAGACCAGGCCTAGGAGTCCGTTAGAATCTAAGATCAGTGTAGACATGGGTCACAGAAATCAAGGGGAGTTTAGGGGTTTCAGTCTTTATAGGGCGGCAGAGCTGAAAGTAAGGATTTGAGAATCTCTCAGGGGAGCTGTAGTTTCTCTTAAGGAGAAGGATAACTCCAGCGGGAGTGGAAATGGAAGGGGAATCTCTTTATACACCTATCTTAGTTATTCAAGACCTGATTCAGTGGACGCAAAGATATCTGGCTTCAACAGGCTAGCACAGGTTTTTGAAACCCTTAAGAAGTCCCTTGTGTGCTCCGCTGCTTTTTTGACTCACTGAATTTGCTTCCTTAAATAGGCACCGGAATAGAGTGATTCTGTCATATGCTTAATGCAGTTAACCTTTTATTTCTTTCTCTGATGTCAGTGCTATTGTCATGCAAATATATGCAGTTGCCTAATGAGCAGTCGAATCTGGGCAGCATGGCAGGATAAGTGCAGAGCAGAGCAGCCCGTTCCTTATGCTTGAGGAACTAAAGCCTTTCTCATTAGCTGTCAAATTAACAGGTGCCAAGTGTTACCCAACCCGTGCCCTTGCTTGCTGTGCTAACAGCATACACAGGAGTGGCAGGTTTGTATAATTTTTGGTGGTGGCTAGAACAGGTCCAAGTCTCCCCCTCCCCCTTGTAAGCCGATATATATATTTAATAATGTAAAAATGGACTGGAAACAGTAAGCGTTTAACAGTTTCCCTATGTTGCACAATGTGGGGGGTGAAGGCTGTGGGGTGGGGCTGGGGATGAGGGGTTTGGGGTGTGGGAGGCGGCTCGGGGCTACGGCAGAGGGTTGGGATGCGGGGGTGAGGGCTGCGGGGTGGGGCCGGGGATGAGTAGTTCGGGAGGTGGCTCAGTGCTGGGGCAGAGGGTTGGGGTGCAGGGAGGGTGAGGGCTCTGGCTGGGGGCAAAGGCTCTGGGGTGGGGTCGGGGATGAGGGGTTTGGGAGGGGGCTCAGGGCTGGGGCAGAGGGTTGAGGTGTGGGGGGGTGTGAACTCTGGGGTGGGGCCAGGGATAAGGAGTTTGGGGTGCAGGCAGGCTGCCTCTCTGGGGTGGGACCAGTGAGGAGGACTCCCCCCTGGCCTTTCCCCCCTGGCAGCACACTCACCCTGCACCACTGCACGTGCTCCTAGGGCCCCTCTCAGGGCCAGGGGGTTACACTTCCCTGGAGCAAGAAATCCTCATTCAAAAACAAGAGTCACAAGAGTTCAGAGGGAAAACCCACAATCAACAAACTTTTCCCCACCCTCAACTCTGGAGAGAGATTATGGTGGGGGGGGGGACGAAATGGGGGAGAGAGACTTCACGCTGCACCCCGGGAGAAGCCCTGAAAGGAGCTGCTCACGTGCGGGAGGTGCAGCGAGCAGTCCGGCTGGCCATGGGGCAGCAGGAGGCTACATTGCACCAACGGAGACGGGGGAAAGAAGCTGGCTCAGGGGGCGGAGGAGAAGCGGTGAAGTTGTTTGCAGCGAGTAGACAGGAAAACAGCCTGAGTGCTCCCCCCAAAGTGGAGATGAGGAGGAGGAAGCAGGGGGGTGGAGTGCCCTGGCTACAGCCACAAAGAAGGGAAACTAGCAAAAGAAAAGCGGAGGAGAGGAAAGGAGAGAAAAAGCCCAAAGCATCTGAGAAGCCACCTGGGACTCCCTGAGCTGCTGCAGTCACTCGCTCACTCCTCTGAACCCCCACCCAAACCCTCAGCCACTCCCTTTTGTAGCCGGCAGCGGCTGGCGAGGGAGCGCGGCGCAGAGCGGCAGCGCAGCCGCCCGCTGCCAAGGCAGGGACGCGCTGGGGGAGGCGTGCGGGGCGGCAGGTGGACCGGGGGAGAGACCCGGCCCTGAACATGGGTGGAGCCGGGCCCCCGGGCCCTGAATATTGCTGGAGCACGGGCCCAAATAACTCGCCGCCCCTGAGCATACAGTCCAATGTAAGGGAGCCAGAGAACACTCTGAGGAGTCCTTGTGGCTCCTTAGAGACCAACAAATGTACTTGGGCATAAGCTTTCGTGGGCTAGGACCCACTTCATCATATGCATGGAGGGGAAAATACAGGAGCAGGTGTAAATACATGAAAGGATGGGAGTTGCCTTACCAAGTGTGAGTCAGTCTAACGAGATAAATCAATTAACAGCAGGATACCAAGGGAGGAAAAATAACTTTTGAAGTGGTAATGAGTGGCCCATTACAGACAGTTGACAAGAAGGTCTGAGTGACAGTAGGGAGAAATTAGTATGCGGGAAATTATGTTTAGGTTTTGTAATGACCCAACCATGCCCAGTCTTTATTCAGGCCTCATCTGATGGTGTCCAGTTTGAAAATTAATACCAGTTCTGCAGCTTCACGTTGGAGCGCCTCGTTGTTTTGGCTGATCCAGACTAACATGGCTACCCCTCTGAAACTAGGGTATGTCAACCCTGCAGCCGGGAGTGTGCCTCTGCTCGGGCTAGCATGCTAAAAATAGCCGTGTGGTGTTGCGGGCTAGCCTAGACTAGTGTTGCGGGCTAGCCACCCAAGGAGGGGCCCAGTAGATTGGGCAGGTTTGTATTAGCTGGCTAGTCCGTGCCACTGCCTGTGCCGTGACATCCACGCTGAAGTAAGAGACTGCAGGCTCATAACAGTGTATCTGGCCCCAGGAAAGGAGTAGATCAGAGGTGGGCAAACTATGGCCCGCAGGCCACATCCGGCCCACGGGACTGTCCTGCCAAGCCCCTGAGTTCCTGGCCTGGGAGGCTCACCCCCTGTCCCTCCCTTTCTGTTCCCCCTACCCCGCAGCCTCAGCTCACTGCGCCAGCGGCGCGATGCTCTGGGCAGTGGGGCTGTGAGCTCCTGGGGCAGCGCAGCTGTAGAGCCGTGGCCTGACCCAGTGCTCTGTGTTGCGCGGTGGCAGCGTGGCTGGCTCCGGCTGCCTGTCCTGGTGCTCTGGCCGGCGCGGCTGTAGTGCCGCCAGCTACCGGTGCTCCAGGCAGCGCGGTCAGGGGGCAGGGAGCAGGAGGGGTTGGATAGTGGGCAGGGGAGTTCGGGGTGGTGGTCAGGGGGTGGAGGTGTGGATAGGGGTCAGGGCAGTCAGAGGGCGGGGAACAGGAGGATTGAATGGGGGCAGGGGTCCCGGGGGGAAGTCGGGAATGAGAGGAGGGGTTGGATGGGGCAACGGGGGGGGGCAGTCAGGGGTGGGGGTTCTGGGGGTGGTTAGGGGACAGAGAGCGGGGGTGTGTGTGGATGGAGTGGGGGGGGGGATGGGGCAGGAGTCCCAGGGGGCATCAGGGGGCAAGAAGCAGGGGGGGTTGGATTGGAGGGGCAGGCCACGCCAGGCTGTTTGGGGAGGTACAGCCTCCCCTAACCGACCCTCCATACAATTTCAGAAACCCAATGTGGCCCTCAGACCAAAAAGTTTGCCTGCCCCTGGACTAGATACTGCTCGCTCAGGGACTGATCCTGCTCCCACTGAAATAACTAATAAAATGGCTTCAAAGGAGAAGGATCACATCCTTGTAGCATAACCTGTAGTAGAAGGGGAAAACTAACCTAGAAACTCCCTGAACTGCTTCCTGGTGCTGCCTATGAAATCTCCTCTGGAAGGAGAGGGGTAAATCCGAAAGCTTCCCATGCTGTTTGCAGGATAGTCCCACTTTGCCAGGGAAAAGATGTACCATCAGTATGTGGCACAATGGGGCTCTATTCTTTGTTGAGGGTCCCTAGGCACTACGCTAATAAATGCAATAAAAACGTGATTGCCTTCAAGCTGCTCCATTTGGGAAGAACATATTTTCTTCTCCTTCTGAGTCCCTCCTCTCTTAAAACCTCTCTGCTTTTTATTCCCCCCTCCCCTTTTCTCTGGCTAGCTGCAAAGTGTCTACTTTGCATGAAGGGTGCTATATAAAAATGAATTGCATGGTAATATTTCCTCCCATTAAGTACCCGTCTAGGCCCACTTCAGTCTGTAGGAGGTTTTAAAGGTGTGTTGATGATCTACAGGGTAACCTAGTCCCATGTCTGTGATCGCCACTGACTTGCTATAGCACATGTTGGTAGCATGTATTAGGAGTGATTGTGTGAGGTGGCATGACACCAGCTGTGTTATTCTAAGCATTTGTGTTTCCATGCATTTGACATGGTTAGTGTTGCATTATTTAAGCCCAATGTATTATTGAACATTGATTCCTAGGCGTGAACACGAGGTCTCTTCCTCTGATTCCTGATTCTGTGTCCAATGTTTAGGCTACTGTCTCTTATGTAATCTGTGTAGTGATGTCTGCATCACTGCAATTGCAGTGCACTGAAGTTTGTTAGTAACATTTGAGAGTCAATTAATGGGGAATTCCAGTGACATGTTTGTAGAAGACAACATTTGGATTATCCCACTCAGTTTGTTCCTTCTGCTCTAGTGCTCAGTGCGAGAAGAACAATCGTTAGTTAATAATGATGTGCTTCTTAAAATAAAGCATTATACATTCATTTTTAGGCCCATAATCATATTTCTGTCAAGGGGGGAAGACTGGGGAACATCTGCCTACCTCATCTTCATGACAAAATATATATATAATGATTACAAGCATATAATATGAACGTTAGCCCTAGTGTTTATTCACTTCTGTTAATCAGTATTCGTTTGAGAGCGTGCCATGCAGTTTGTGGAGAGCAATGCAATCACTTGAGTAGTATGGTAGATTTAAATCAGTAATAAAAGCTCTGGGGAAATTAACAAGACAAAACATTAACCACAGACTAAACATTAACATATATTAGCATTTTTATTACACCTGTAGAAATGTTAAATGTGCTTGGTTACTACTATTAAAAAGTTTATGTTCTATGCCACGTAATTTCAATGTTATATTTTGTTTTAAGACATTTGGAGTTTAATTAATCTGATTTCTATGGCAGCGTGAGAGTAATAGACATCAGGTTCACTTTTATGGTAACTTTAAACATAAGGAACATACTTGTTTTGTGTTTATAATGCTAATAATACATCTAACATTTAATAAAGTAGGTCGCTAAAACCGGGGGGAGGCGAGGGAAGGTCTCTTGTTTTATTGAAATCCTTTGGACTTCTGACAAAATTGGATTTCTAACAGCAAGAAAATAAACAGTAGTCTGAGGGCAATGAATCCAGTTCTATAAATACAGCACATTTTTCTTGAGGTCTGTGCCAGTCAGTTGTGTGTATAGCAGAATTCTCTATCAAATCATCCTTCAAGATACTGTATTCAAATCAGTTACAATGGTTAATTGCTTTTCATTTTAATGTGCAGTTTCTCCCAGAAGAAACTCAGAAATAGGTATAAAATGACATATGTGAACTTGAGAACAGAGAAGATTGCAGGAGGTAATCTTTAAAAATGAGGCCATTCCCTTGAGGAATAAAACCCTGTATCTTCATGGAAAAGAATCTATAAGCAGGAGAAATTCATACAGAAGACAAATGGAAACTCTATGTAAAGTTTAAGCAAAGGTCAAATGTTGCAAGTTATTCTTTAGAGCAAAGTGAAACTCGTGGTCTGAATAAAAAGGTAAAACATCAAACATCTAACAATCCACTCATTTCAATTCCAGGGGAAAGTTGATTATTTTTTTAAAAAATAGCTTCTAGAAAATTACTTTTAAAATGCACTTACTCTAAAGTGAATCTCTCAATGGCTTTAGGAGTTACACGTGTATTGTTTTGCAATGATTTCCTTATAAAATGTTAGGTTTCAGAGTAGCAGCCGTGTTAGTCTGTATCCGCAAAAAGAAGAACAGGAGTACTTGTGGCACCTTAGAGACTAACAAATTTATTAGAGCATAAGCTTTCGTGGACTACAGCCCACTTCTTCGGATGCATATAGAATGGAACAATGTGCTGGTTTATGAGTAAGAAGACGACCCCCCCCTCGCCTTCCCAAACTACCAGCTCTTGACGTGTCCTGTGATCTGAAAGTCAAGCTGGGTTCTCTGTGGTCATACACTATGGGACCAATCCAGAGCTGATTGAAGTCAATGGGAGTCTTTCCACTGAATTCAGTGGACTTTGGATCACGCCCGATCAGCAGAAATAAAGATTCTGCCCCTGGAAGTTAGTCAACAATCCATTACTGTATTGATGATGCCTGGATCCAGAACACAATGCATTTCTGGGCAGATACAAGAGGCCAGAGCTCTTGTACATCTGAGAAATCTGGAACCTTTCAACAAAGGGGGTTGAAAGTCTCTGGAAACTGAATACAGGTGAAAGAAACTTCTCTGAACAAAAGAATGTAGTTTGGTAAGTTGAGTTTTAGTTTTAGGCTATGTCTATGCTTAAAAAGCTATAGAGCTGCACCGTGTCAGTGTGGACACTCACCACACCAACGGGAGAGGTTGTTCCATCGCTGTAGTTAATCCATCTCCCGGAGAGGCAATAGCTAGGTCAATGGAAAATCTTCCATCGACCTAGTCCTGTCAACAGTGTGGCTAGGTTGTTACAGCTACATCTTGTGGGTGTGGATTTTTCACACCCCTGCGAGACGTAGCTATGCTGAGGCGAGTTTTCAGTGTAGACCAGCCTTTAGAGGCATGTTTTTACTTTTGTTTGTTTGTAATCATTTCTGTCCGTATTTCTTTTACTTGGTATCACGAATACCTGTATCCCTTTTGTTAATCAACGTGTTTTAATTTTACCGCAAACCAGCTCACTGCTTTGATTGAAGGTGAGGGTTGGTCAACTCCAGTTAAGTTAATAAACTGCTGTGTAATGTCTATTGAAAGGAGCAGCAAACTTGGTAAGTTTTTGTGGGTACTATGGTAAGAGGGGCTTGACCACTGCAGAGAAACACGTTTTGGGGAAGAACTCAGGACTGGGCGGATGCTGGTATTACCCTGCAAAGTGAAGCCAGGGTGAAGTCAGGGTGCTGTGAGCAGGCATTTGGCATCAGGTTCTTAGCCAAAGCTGCACAGCACAATGGCTCCCAGGGTGCATGGTGACACAACCACTTGCTGTTCTGGGATAAACCCCAAAGCATTGCAGCCAGGGAAGTGCAGGGGTTCCTCTGAGGGGGAAGTCAGTAGCTGATGGGTACCCAGCATACTGCATGAAGACAAGGGACGAGAATGTTTGGGACGTGACCAAACCCAGTGAGGCTCGCAGTCCATGGTAGAACTAGTTTTCCAAAAAAAAACCATTCATATGCAACCATGACTGGCACCAGCCTCCTTTGCTCAGGTTTCACAAAAAGTGGCCCCTCTCTCTGCAAATACTTGTAAAGAAGTTTTCTGCTCTACTAGTTTGCATTTTTCTTAATGTCAACAGGAGGGGAACAGAACATTCAAATTCAGCTTGCTGTGCCACTTGTTCGTAGAGCTTGTCTATAGGGATACTTGAGAACATAAGAATGGATGTATGGTGTCAGAGCAATGATCCATGTAGTCCAGTATTCTGTTTTCTGACAGTGGCCAGTGCCAGACTCTTCAGAGGGAATGAACAGAACAGGGCAGTTATTGAGTGATCCAGTCCTGGCTTCTGGTAGTCAGGGGCTTAGGGACACCTTGAACATGGGGTTGTCTCTCTGACCATCTTAGCTAATAGCCATTGATGGCCCTATCCTCCATGAACTTATCTAATTCTTTTTTGAACTCACTCATGCTTTTGGCCTTCACAGCATCCCCTGGCAATGAGTTGCACAGGTTGACTGTGTGTTGTATGAAGAAGTACTTCAATATGTTTATTTTAAACCTGCTGCCTGTTAATTTCATTGAGTGGCCCCTGGGTCTTGTGTTGTGTGTTATTTTTGGTGACCTTCCCTGTATGTTTTCCAATTCTAATACATTTTTTTGAGATGAGGTGACCAGAACTGCACGCAGTATTCAAGATGTGGGCATACCATGGATTTATATAGCGGCATTATGATATTTTCTATCCATTTCCTAATGGTTCCTAATATTATGATACCTTTTTTGACTGCCACTGCACATTGTGTGAATGTTTTCAGAGAACTATCCACAGTGACTCCAGGTTCTCTTTCTTGAGTGGTATCAGCTCATTTAGACCTCATCATTTTGTATATAGAGTTGGGATATTTTCCCCCGAGTGTCTTACTTGATATTTATCAACACTAAATTTTATCGGCCATTTTGTTGCCCAGTTACGCAGTTTAGTGAGGCTCGTTTGTAAATCTTTGCAGTCAGCTTTAGACTTAACGATCTTGAGTCATTTTTATTGTCTGCAAACTCTGCCACCTGTTTACCCCCTTTTCCAGATCATTTATGAATATGTTGAACAGCACCGGTCCCACTACAGATCCTGGAGGGACCCCGCTATTTACTTCTTTCCGTTGTGAAAACTGACCATGGATTCCTACCTGTTTCTTGTTTGTCTCTTAACCAGTAACTGATCCATGAGAGAACCTTCCCTCTCATCCCAATTTGCCCAAGAGCCTTTGGTATGGAACCTTATCTGAAAGTCCAAGTGCACTGTATCAACTGGATCACCCTTGTCCACATGCTTATTGACACCCTCTAATAGATTGGTGAGGCACGATTTCCCTTTACAAAAGCCATGTTGGCTCTTCCCCAACTTAGTGCACGGCAAACTGGGGAGTGAATCTATAGTGCACTAGCCTGCTACACTCTTACTGGCCTTGTGGGTCCCGCTTCTATACGCTGAAAGTGCCAGGCAGCAATATGGCAACCTCCAAAGTGCTCTAGGGAACTTTTAGTGTGTGGTAGCAAGGTCCACCCGGCTGGTTAGCACGTGGCAAGCTAGTGAGCTGTAGATTCACATCCTGGCTTGCTATGCTCAATGTCTCTGGGTAGACAAGCCCTAAGAAGAAGCGTTAACTTGAGGGATGCAGCTGTATTCAGGCTTTGTCTACACTGGTGTTTAGGATTTGATTCCCCACGACCCCTGCACTCTGGTGTATCTGCCGCTGTGCAAACCTCTAATGTAAACCCACTGCACTGGTGTAGTTTACCTCACTTTCTAACTTTCTCCTATGCACGAGCTGCCCCATAATAGGTTTACCCCAGTGCAGCACATGTACACTGCCGCAATGCAGTTATATGAAGGTAGCTTTGCTCATGCAGGACAACCCCAGTGTAGATAAAGCCTAAGAGACCTGCAAGGGCCTGGCCCCTTCTTTCTTTGAAGTGCTCTCCTGGATGATGCCGTTGGCACCCCCCCCCCTTCATTATGCTTCAGCGTGTTTTTATCAAGTCCTTGATCCAGCCTTATTCATGTCAGGATCAATAGTGTTCACGGACTTAAAGACCAGAGCTGCAAAAGGAGAGGGAATTGCACAGTGTCAGTGAAAAATCAAAGTTAAGTCCTCACAAATGACTGCTTAAAATACCTGACCTTTACCTGCTCCTCTTCTTTGCTTTAAATCCCTTACTGTCGGTGCAGGGATAGTGGTGGATCTTCCATATTTTGTTAAATTATGTACCACATTGCATTACACGGGCACGGGGATGACAGTATATCCGTGTTATCCCCTTCTTTCGCTTTTCTGCCCGCTGCTGTTGAGCAAAATAACTGTTTTGAAGTGTTTGTTCTGCATGTGGCTCTTCAGGGAAATATACACAGTGTGTAAAAGAGAAGAAAGACCGTGCTGCCAGAATGGCTAACTTGCTATTTTACTGTAAGTCTTCTAATATTGATTGCTTTCATAAAGCCCCATCTCCTGGAGTCATGTGATTATGTGAGAATCTCAGCTTTTTTTAAATTGTTTTTAGCCTTCATGCTTGTAGAGAAAAACTTGAAAATGTGGAGCCAAAAGGCTCCAAATCCAGAAGACAAATAAAAAGACCCCAAATGCATTACTTTAAAAAAAAACACATGATTTTTAAGCCAGTCTCATGATTTCCTGGGGGGCTGACACATTATTTTTGAGCACGTGGGACGTGGCAAGGCTGGAAAGGAAGCAGCTCGAAGAGCGATGGAGTGAAAATAGGAAAAAGTTAAGGACCAAAGAAGCAATGCTCCGAGAGCAACAGCAGCTGTGGAAAGAACGATGTCAGAAATGGGAGCAACAGCTGCAGAAAAGGCACCCGCGACAGCATGTCATCCCAGTACGGCTTAAACCAACAATTAAGAATCCAGGCTCATGACGTTCCTGGGCGGTTTATCTCTTTCTCATTATTGTATTGCAGCCTGGGCAAACAAACTGTGCTGCTCTTGATAATGAAAGAGGTGACGTTACTAATTTATTTACCAAAGGAAATGTAGGATGTAATAGAATGGAATTAATCTCTTCTCCACCTTACTCATCAGATGGCGGCCGCACCAGGCAGTGGGTGTGCTTTTAGCCTCGAGCTTGTTGCTAACTGGTAGTTTAGCGGGCTAGCTTAGTTCACTGCAGTGTGAAGATAAATTAGGCAGTCCTAAGACTATAGATTTAAGAGCCTAACTGCAGGCCCCCAGCTGCCCTTGGAAATAGGATTTGCTAATAGTTTAAGTGCTAACACAATCTGAACTTGAGTGACATTCACCCACTGTCACCCTCTCAGGAGCAGCTGGATAGGGAAGGCCTGGAGAACGGGGGAGGCGGGTGTCACAAAATCAATGGAGTCAGCATGTTGTCTCCATGAATGAACCTGGGGAACTCTTGCACAATAAGTAACACGTTCTGATTGAGAGGCAAGTCCGCTGATGTAAACAAGGAGAACACAGGGTCAGGGCTAAATGAAGTTGGAATAGGAAAGCAATCTATTACTGCCTTGTCATTCTCCCACCAAGGGATAAGGGGAACAGATCTCCGTAGGTGCTGTTTTACAGCAGTCCACGCTCTGACGGGAGGATCTACACTGCAGAATGCACACAACTTCAGGGCAGCTGGTTCTGTGCTTACCGAGCTACGAGAGTAGCTGCTTTCTTGAGGGGAGACCTGGGGAGGGAGGTCGATTTGTGGAAACCAAAACGGTTCCGGAGAAAGGCTCAGTTTCGAGTCATCTCCTGATTAGAAAAATGTTTGGGGGCGGGGGAAAAGGTTTCTAATTGTCCAAACATCCTGTATTGACGTTTTCAAACCAAAGTTTCATTTTTCAATTTTAAATGACTTTTCATTGTGAAATTTAATTAATTTATATTAAAAAAGGTAAAAAATCAAAATGGAAGCAAAACGTTGAAAAGACGTTTTAATCGACCTGATCGGAATTTTGTTTCCGAACGATCAGTTCATGTAAATGTTTGAGATTTCAACTTTTTATCCTGGGTCCGAATGGGGGGGAAAAAAATCAAAATCTCAACCTTTCATGGGATGGGAAAATCATGCCCTCCCTAGCTCTACTTGAGAGCACGTGAGGCACCTCACTTTCTTTTCTTGCTACTTGCCCGGTTAACAAATCAATGTCTGATGAGCTAATTTGTGATGTTAACACAAGAGTTTGTGCGGTATTCTTTGGCTGCAGCCGCATTGTTTAGTGTATTTACGGTACCAACTGGTTTTATTGTATTTCATATGTTGACCAAACTGAGCTCTGATTTCAGACTCCTGTTCCATGGACTTTGGTCCTCTGCAGAGGTGCAGGGGAATTGGGTTGCAGAATCAGGGCTTCAGGTTGTATGCTGATGTGAGGAAAACCCTCACTCAGTGGCCACTTCAGACACTGGGGAGTTGATGTATATGCAGTTGCACCAGAGAAGTGGAGATGCCTCACCTTTTAGTCTGCAGTGGTACTGTAGAGTTTTACTGCTGATCATGCTACAGAAATTTCTATCACCAGAGGCTGACAGATTCAAAGAACCAGCACATGTACCAGTTCTTTTCACCTGTCATAAACTCTTCTAGTCTATGTAATTTGCTTTCCTCTCTCGATCTTTTACGAAATAATTTTTTCAAGTATTCAACCCAGTCCAAACTGCTGCAGTCAGTCTGTCACACATGAAACCCATTATCTCTCCAGATGCATTGTCTTTAGCTGGTGTCTTCTTGCATTGGTGGACAGGTCTGCATTGTCAAACAAGTCAAGCTTATGACCGCCTGGAAACCAAGCAGTCAGAGAGCAGCAGATGCTGTTCTGTGGTTTTCATCTCTAGCTATTTCCAGGGCCGGCCAGACGGGGGGTGGGGGGGGCAATATGCCCCAGGCCCTGCAGGGGCCCCCAAATATAGTATTCTATAGTATTGCAACTTTTTTTATGGAAGGGGCCCCCGAAATTGCTTTGCCCCAAGCCCCCTGAATCCTCTGGGCGGCCCTGGTTATTTCTGGCCACATTTTCCATACCATAATTCTGTCCCATAGGCAGCAATAGGCTAAAATTAGGCATTGTGGCTCTGTGGTTCCTAAGATTGGCTGTAGAATAGTTTTAAGTCGAAACTTTCCATTGTCGCATCCCCGCAAAGTTAGCATGTAATCTGTACTAGTTGCAAAATCTGCAGGCAGATTATTAGCAACACTGTGACTAAACGAGTCAGATAACTCATTGGTTTGTCATGAGTCTTGCACTATTTGGTGCTGTACTGAAAGTCCCACCTCCTGGAGTCTAGTGATTACACACCAATTTCTGCTTATTTTTTATTTGTAAATAAATGAAAGTTTCTGTCCCTAATGGCTGTAGGGGATTGCTTAAAAGCATGAATCCTAAAGGCTCTCAAACCAGAAGACTAGTAAACAGAACCTGAAATGAGTTTTTTTTGTTTTTGTTTTTGTTTTAAATCTCAGGGTTTTTAAGCCAGTCTCATGTTTTATTTGGAGCCTGACTTGTGATTGTTGAATGCTTCAGATTGACAATACTGTAATGTCCATTGCGTGAGCCAGGGTGGATGCTGGGGGCCCTTCCCCCTCTGCTGCACTGATCCCATATAAAATAGAGCAGTTCTGGAGTAAACGCCTAAGAGCGCAAGCTGTAGGTGTGCTTTCCAGGGGTGTTCATGTGAGTAACAAGCGAGCCCAGCCACAGTGAATCCATTTCTTCGATCGGAGTGAATGTTTGTGGGGAAACTCTGCGGTGTGCCCTCAGCTCTGGTAACAAGCCCGTTGGCTCATGCATGCCCTCGTCTGGCCAGGGCTCTCCAGAGCATCCCGAAGAGAGAAATCCACCCCTTTCATCTCCGATCCCACTCAAACTCTGCTTTGAGGGCATAAGTGAGCTTTCAGGGAAGCACAGTCCTTCCACACAGAGGTGAAGTGATCAGAGGGGGCATACGGTCTCATGGGTAGTGGCTACCGATTGTGACAGGAAAACAAAATGATCTTTTTAAAGGAGTTGGCAACCAGAAATATTTAGTTCTTCTTTAACTCTGCCCTGATATCTGTATCTTATTTTGCTCTGACTTTCAAAAAGAAAGTGCTGAGGAACTTCTGAAGCACCACGGCTGATAACACAGAGAATATTTAACCTGTCAGTTTGGAATTCTGCCAGGAAAAGCTTACAGCTCAGGGTTTTGACAGGTGATTGCTCTCTCTGCATTGCCTTCGATCCCACGAGGCTGGTACCCTTACAAGAGCACTCTGTGATCTTTACAATTCTCTTTTATGAGCTTGTTTCAATCTTGGAGCAAAACATATTTGCAAGATTGGAGCGCTGTCCAGATGAACTAGTTTAAAAAAAACTAGCCGCAAAGGGCCAGATCCTCCGCATACCTCTGTTGGCTTTAACACTGAGTTACACCGGCTGAGGGTCTGGCCCAGAAAGGTCTTGGAAAACAGAACTTTATATTTCTGACCAGGAACTTCTGTAGAGGCACAAAACGCACAATCCTTCGACTTTTCTCTTCAAGCCCATTCAGAAAAAGCCTTTGTTACTATGTGAGAACCAGGAATAGATTGAGTCCAGCCTCCACAGTGGAAGAAATTGGTTGACATACTCGAGTTATTCTGCTCCAAGTTCTTTTGCTTTACAAGTTGCCCCCACAAATTCCTCTGGGGTAATGCAATGGGTAACATTTTCAAAAAGACGTAAGTGACTTGGGAGCCTACCTCTGATTTTCACCAGTGTGACATAGGCCCAGATTTTTAAAGGTATTTAGGCACCTAACTCCTTATTGACTCCCAAGTCACTTCGTAAATGTGACTCTGGCTCCCAAGTCACTAAGGCGCTTTTGAAAATTTTACCCTGTATCTTTATTATGCTATTTTAAAAAAAGTATTCGTGTGGTGGAAAGTACATCTCTTAGCCTTTTGTTTCTAGCGTGTTGCATGTTGCATATTAGCTCATCATGCTTTTGTGTTGCTTTTTCAGATTAGCAAATTCTGTGGCCATTCTCAACAGAGACAGTATAGATCAGCTCATGACCCCGAAGACCTTTTCATTGACAAGAAAGTACGGAAGGTGGCTCACACAGAACATGAGGAAACCCTGTCCAGTCGGAGAAGGTGAGACTGTTTTGACTCTGAGTATACATGGCTGCTGTGTTTATGAGTCAGGAAACTACTCTGATGTAAAACTCTGAAATATACCCATGTGGGTGAGGGTTACATGTTTTCACGGCAATTGTATAAATGTCAATGTGTTTTTCTTTTAAGCATAAAACTGTCTCCTGATTCCCATCTTTGATATTCCAGGGGGCTGTATGAAACGCTGTTTTTAAAGGTTGCCAAGGCAGGTGTTAACCTTAGCCTGAAGCATGGCACACAAGGTTTCCAACCTTGTAGTACGGAGGGATTTTTTTTTTTTACCCAACACCTTTAAAACATCAAGGAATGTTCACAGCAGTTTCTAAGCGTTTGAAAATCAGAGCAGACGTCTGTGTTCATGGCATGGCACCCGGCACTTGTTCCAGCTAGGTTTAACTCAGTAAATAGAAGCCGTAATTTAGTGGGATCGTATTGGTATGAAGGGGAAAAACTCTTTTCCTTCTCATTGATTTTTAAAGCAGACTAGGCACGTGCGTGCACGCTTAGTTATTTATCAGCTGCAGAAATGAAGTGAGAACATTTGATTTTTTTTGTAAACGTGGAAACGCTCGAAGATGACATGGACAAAGTCACCTGTAAATATTTACGGGACCAAATTCTCATTGTGCTTTCAGTCGGGCCGCACTAGGGTGGAGTGAGAGAAGACTGCTTGTAAGTGTGTTATAAGCATCTCTGTTCCTCCATTATCTTCCCGTGTCAGCAGACTGCACACGCTCTGGAAGTGATGCATTATTGTCATTTGAAGAGTATGGGATTTGGTGAAACCCACTGCAACGTACTTAGGGCTTTAAGAGAGCCTGTACATACTGACATTGGAAGTGTTTCTCTCCTCCACTTTGCCACTGATGTTTCCCATCCTCCAGCTGTGAGGAGAGGATCACCTGCAGCTTCAGCCAACAGAAAACATTATTCCTTCCAGTGCTCTTCCTGCTGGATCTGATACCTAACGCTCCCTCGGACTACAATAACATGATGGGAGCTGCTTTCAGGACAGGACCTCGTAGGAAATTGATGGCTACAAGATGAGAAATCGTCCTGGTTACACAAGAGGGGAAATGAAAAGTAAGGAGGGATGAAAGATTCTGGAACAAATGATCAAACAATCTGTCTGTAAGCACCTAGAGGATAATCAGGTGATAAGGAATAGCCAACATGGATCTGTCAAGAACAAATCGTGTCAGACCAACCTAATTCCTTCTTTGACAGGGTTACTGGCCTAGTGGGTGGGGGGAAGCAGTGGATGTGATATATCTTGATTTTAGTAAGGCTTTTAACAAAGTCCCATGAGACAGTCTCACAAGTAACCTAGGGAAATGAAGTCTAGATGAAATTATTATAAGGTCAGTGCACAACTGGTTGAAAACCGCACTCAAAGAATAATTATCAATGGTTCGCTGTCAAACTGGAAGGATGTAAGTAGTGGGGTCCTGCAGGGATCTCTCTTGGGTCCAGTACTATTCAATATTTTAATTAATGACTTGGATAATGGAGTGGAGAGTATGCTTATAAAATTTCCAGATTACATCAAACTGGGAGCGATTGTAAACACTTTGGAGGACAGGATTAGAATTCAAAACAACCTTGACAAATTGGAGAATTGGTCTGAAATCAACAAGATGAAATTCAATAAAGACTAGTGCAATGTACATCACTTAGGAAGAAAAATCAAATGAACAACTACAAAATGTGGAGTAACTGGCTGAGCAGTTACAGAAAAGAATTGGGGATTATAGCGGATTTCAAATTGAATATGAGACAACAATGTGAGGCAATGGTGAAGAAGGCTAATGTCATTCTGGGCTGTATTAAAACGAGCATCATATATAAGACATGGGAGATCATTGTCCCACCCTGCTCAGTACTGGGGACGCCTTGGCTGGAGTATTGTGTCCAGTTCTGGGTGCCATGATTTATGAAACATGTGAACAAATTAGTGAGAGTCATATAATTTAAGGCCAGAAAGAACCACCAGATGATCTCATTAAACCTTCTGCATAACAGCCAGCATAGAACAAAGTATTCCCGCCCCCAGGACATTAGACTATTATGTGCCAAAGAAGAGCAACAAACCTGATAAAAGTTTTAGCAAACCTGACCTGTGAGGCATGTTTAGTTTTGAGAAAAGAAAACTGAGAAGAAATGTGAGAAGTGTCTTCAAACATGCTAACGGCTGTTATAAAGAGGGTGGTGATCAATTGTTCTCCATATCCACTGAAGGTAGTACGAGAATTATGGGTTTAATCCAGGAGCGCTGGAAGCTCCCTAGAAGTGTGTGGGGGGGGCCACTGATGCCTAAACTATGTCCCCGCCCCCTATTCCACTCCTTCCCCTTGAGCCCCATCCCCCTCTCACTCTTCTCCACCCCATCCCCTGTTGCTCACCCTTAAGGCAGGTAAAATGTGATGGAGTCACGTGGCCCCCCTGTTCCAGTGTCCCTTGCTTAATCTGCAGGAAGGGAGATATAGAATAGATATCGGGGGAAAGCTTTCTGGCTATAAGGGTATTTTGGTTCTGGAATAGGCTTCCAAGGGTGTCAGGGATGGTCTAGGTTTACTTGGTCCTGTCTCTGCACAAGAGGCTGGCCTAGATGAAATTTTGAGGTCCCTTCCAGGCTTACATTTCTATGGTTCTGTGAAACTGAATAGTGTGGGAAACAAGTAAAAAAAAAAAAGGGGGGAGATGGAAAAGGAGAAAAGAATGAGGGAAACCCAAGTAGGTAAGAAAATTCATCCCGCTGGAAGTGGTGCAAGTCTTTGGTCCATCTCTGTCTCCAGAAGGGTAAGTCTAGGTCTAGGGAAGTAACAGAGACTAAACCACCTGACCAGAGTTAGAAAAATTGGGGGTGGGGAGGAGAAAGGAACGAAATGAAAACTGGGGAAAGTCGAGTAGAATCAATGGGGAAGCAGGGTTGGCATGGGGGTTAGATGCACTGTAGTGCCCTGCACCTTGCCATGGACCTTGGGCGAAGGTTTCCGAAGTAACTAGTGATTTATTTCCCTCAATTTTTTGGGTTCCCACCTTCAGGCACCTTAAATGGGTCTTGTATTCGGAGGGTGAGTGCTCCGTATCAGTCGTGCCATAGGGAGCTATGTAGGTGCAATGTAAGGTGGGGGCTGTCCTTCTCAAGGGGCAGCAATTCAGCACAGAAACGTCATGAGAAGAACCTTGACTTATTTTGGGCTCCCGGATGGCCCCATGAAGAAAATAAAGCCCCCCAAGAAATGTATTAAGAACAAATGGCGAACACAAAATACTCTCGTGCCTGCCGAAAGTGAAGACATAAATCATCCCATGTATTTTTGCAAGGAAAGATGCTCCGGCTGTGTGACATGTTTTTAATGACATTAGCAAGGCTTTTCTCTTTAACTAAAGCTTGTTCATTGGTGGAGATGAGGAGATAAATAGCACTGACATCTTTCAATAGCCAGAAAAGCTGCATTACATTACTCCTCATCAATACTGTAGGGGAAGAAAAGGAATCATCTTCCGCTCTGTCTCTGTTAGCTATAGAGGCTGTGTGCACAGGCTGTGTGAATCTGATTAGGAGTGAAAAGCTGTATGCCTTATTAAAAATAAAGAAATAAAAAATTAAGGCTCTCTTTGATAGCATCCAGACATTTTTCTCTTTGTTTTGTCTGCCCCCAGCTGGGTGGTTTGTAGCTCACAGCTAATCTCTGTAACAGCTTACTTCAGTCTGAAGTGGATTCACTGCTTTTCAAATAAGGAGTGGTACGTGCCAAAAGGCAGACGGTACCAGTCCAGGGACGACTGATGTTGCACGAGTGCCCGCAGGCTCCAGGCAGGTTCAAAGGCGCTTGGTGCCGTACAGACATGCACAAGAAGATAATCCCTGCTCCCAGGTCGACGACATGCTTACAGATCGGGAGCCAGCCAAAATACAAGGGGGAGGAGAAAGGTCGGAGGAAGGGCACCATCTGGTCTGATGCACACGCCTTGTGGTTCAACAATATTGATGTAAGGGATCGAGCAAATCTCAGCATCCCCCCTTCCTTATGGAGCTTAGATCTCCACCCCCTCACCCGGCCCATTAAAAGAGCGCTCCTGCAACCCCAAACCCCATTGCTTTATAGGCTATGCTCTGGTTGTATTTCATGCATTTTGCCTTGATTTGTTTTAGTTATTTTCCATTTGTTTTCTTTCACCCGCCGAGTTAAACACACTCACTGCTCGGCCCTGTTCTCCTGCCACCCTGCAACGACCCCTCGGTCCCAGCCTTCAGTCCAGAGTCAAAGGTGCACTTTGTGGATGATGCCTTAGGGAGCAAGCGGGAGAGGGGGGAGGAGGGAGGCGACAGAGACAGTCACAAAGTACCCCAGAGCCTAGGGGAAGGTGTGCTGCTCTGGGAGCCAAGAGGCCTTGAGTCTGAGTAATATTCTGGTGCCCTTCATAGCTCAGCACAGAAGAGTTTTGCACGACACCTGCTTGGTGTCCCTATTTTGTCCCCATAAAGCTGAGAGCAGCTGAACATCCTGTTCGGTCTCCCCTGGCTGCATGTCCAGCAGCAGCCAGAGTCTTCTGGGGTTCAGGCCCCTTCTCGAGGCGTGATGGTGCTGGGGCTTCTGCTCCACATTGCTCTGTTGTAGGCTAGCTGCCTGGATCAAGTGACCTGAGGGTCCTCTGTGCTAGGTACAGGGGCATGAACAGGGGCTCTGCCCAGTTCACGTCCACCCCACCTTCTGCATCTCTGGCAACAGCTGGTCTCCTTCTTCCCTCCTGGAGAAAAATGTATACGCTGCTGGCCTCTTCGATTGCAGGAAGCGGATGGGACTCGGACCTGTATCTGCAAATCTCTCACAGTCATGCATGTGCAGAGGCCAACAGGCTTTTGCAAAAGCATGTAGTTGTATGTCTTTCTACCCTGTGTGCAGCAGCAGAGCGAGGCTGGCCAGCTGTCCTGTGTCTGGAGTCGTCTGTCTTGATGGACTTTTGGGCCTTTAATCTTGATGTTCTCCCGTAAAGCAGTTCATTTGGATTCTTAAATCTGCCTTAGCAATCTATAGGGCGAGAGGTAGACTGGGCTCATATAAAGCCCCAGAACTGAATACACCCCGTTTCGGGAAACGTGTCCAGTACTGAATTTGGCTCTTTGTTACATATTACATAGCATGCATTGTGCATGGACAGTAACTGCCTGTGTTATCAACTTGGCCACGTTTTACTACAGTAGTTAGTTACAAATTCGGGCCGTCACCTTGCCGACGCAAGCGCTTAACTTTACCCGGGTGAGTAGTCCCATTGACTTGTGAGGCTACTCGTGTGTAAAGTGAAGCATGTGTGTAAATGTAACCTCCTGGTGAGTGTGTGTTACAGGTCCCAGCTACCGAGCCGTAGCTCTTCAACTCAGACTGTCACAGCTCATGCTTCTAGCACTGGAGGTCTCTGACATAATCCTCAGTGTGTCTAGCCACGGGGAAGACTGTCACCTAACAGTTTGCAGGATCAGGGCCGTCGAGCCCTCTGCTTCTTGCATCCTTTGAAACCAGGGGGAATTTTGCCTGACTAAGGAATGCTTGGATCTGCCATTTGAGAGTAGCTGACATGACCTGACTAAATGACATAGAGGGTGTGATGCAGAGTGGCAGAAGTCTCCATAAACAAGGCTGATGCTTCACCCTTAACTTGTCATGGTGCTCCTTGCAGGTAGGAAATTATGCACGACTTCTGTACACATTGGTTGCTATAAGCCTGCTGGTAAAACATGCTGAACTGACAATAATCTGTTCCTCTTTAACGTATACCTTTTTGCTTTCTTTTCAGGGAGCTCATTATGAAACTAAAATCTCACAGCAGTTTTTATAGCAGCTTGCCGGAGTACATCTGCAGCCACGGCTCTGCTGTTCAGAATGACACCCTTTGCTGGAATGGACAAGAAATTGTGGAGAGGTGAACAATTGTTTTTTTTCTTCTCAGTGCTCCTCATAAGCAGTTAAATGTGCATGTCAGTGTTTGTCGGACTGGGGCCTACTGAATTCATCAATGTCTGAGGTTTCACAAATAGCTTCACTGACAATCTTCCTTATTTATACAAAACTTAAAAACGATCAGACCAGAAGCTGAGTCTGCTGCGTGATGTGTAGCAGAGCGATGGAGCAGAGAGGGGCCCAAAACTACCTCTGGGGAGGAGCAGAAGTTATTCTTCATGCTTTATTGAGCTGTGGAAGCCACTCTGTGTGTAACACATGCTGCTGTGACCCTGTGGAAAACAGGATGGGTGGGTGTTGACCAGTCAGGAACAAAGATGAGGAACACTCCCTTTGGAAAGGGCTTAATTCTGTGACAATTTAGGTATCAATGAGGTTGTAGTTACCCTTTTACCTTTGGTGTGGTTTCATGCAGATGGTTATCTGAGCTACTGAGTTTTGGTATCAAGTATCAGAGGGGTAGCCGTGTTAGTCTGGATCTGTAAAAAGCGACAAAGAGTCCTGTGGCACCTGATTAACAGACCTATTGGAGCATAAGCTTTCGTGGGTGAATACCCACTTCGTCAGACGCATGTGGTGGAAATTTCCAGGGGCAGGTATAAATGTCCAGGCAAGAATCAGTCTAGAGATAACGAGGTTAGTTCAATCAGGGAGGATGAGGCCTCTTCTAGAAGTTGAGGTGTGAACACCAAGGGAGGAGAAACTGCTTTTGTAGTTGGCTAGCCATTCACAGTCTTTGTTGGTAATACATCTTCTGGGTTTGTGCTGACTTTCTTTCAACTTGAACATCTGACCTTCATTCTAGAATGAACCATTAACATTAGGAAATAGACAAATACTAAGTAGGTTCCCTGTGGACATGGTAATATCTGAAAAACACTTAATTCTGTCCTCAGATGCACTTCAGTGTGGACTGCATACGTTCATGTGTGTGTGGAATTCGGTCTTAAGTGCTGGGCCAAATTCATCCTTGGTGTCACTCTGAGATGTCAGCAGAGTATCAACCACGGTGGTTCTTCCCCATTCTGTTTTCTCCTGCTTTCATATGTAATATATTAAGTATATTCATTGCTTCCCTGGGTGTTGTGACAATTATCTGTGAGACTGATGGTGAATGATAAATGCAGGGTTAATATTACAAAGGAAAACGCTGTGTTAATGAAAAAACTTCTTCTTTTTTTCTTTTGCAAAACATTGGTCCCGAGAAATGTTCAAGAATGTATGAATTCAGCATAGTAATGCTTATTATAATTACACGTACTATCACCAGACTGCTCTTCTAATAACCCTACTTTGCAAAATGTCCTTTACTATTAAAGCAGTTTACATAAGGAAAATAATAGAAATAATATCAAGATGTGGCAAAAATAATGTAGAGTGTAAAATATGGCTTCTTCTTGGTTGGTAACCTAAGGAAATAATTAACTTGTACTTGCAGTACTGACCCGAAACACTGAAGGGACCAGAAAATGACATCAAACTATTTTTTAAAAGATTACTCAAGCATAGCCGATTATGCATTTAATAATATGAAGTTACTTTGCCTCAGGAAAAATGTGCCCTCTCTCTGTACCTTCTTTTGGAAAAACTTTTGTCTCCATGCCTAATGAAAAGAACAATTCAAAGAGGATTTGAAAAAAATATTTCTCTGCTTCTTAATTAAAAAGCACATGAAATCATGCTATTAAACACTGAAGCCTGGAGAATGTGAAATGTTTAAGTACAATGAGGTCTTTGCAGATCAAGATTGAAATTCTACGATCTTGGTTCTACTGTCCTAACTCAGACCACACAGAGTCCCAGTGAAGCCAGTGGTGGAGGACTGTGCTGTCAGTGTGGGTCCTGGTTTCAGACTCAGATGATGACCCATGTGGGCAGGATCAATATGGCTCCGTACGATGGAATTTCTTTTTCAGCTTAAAATACCCAGACATGTACATTAAAAAAAAAAAAAAAAACCCCAATGTTAAAAGGTCACCCAAGTTGCAGAGTCACTCACTTAGAAATTAGGAAATACCTGAACGAAGGTTGCCTATGCAATCCTAATTTGGCCTCCTTGTGCGTATGCATCATGATGCAGTCTTCAAGTACAGGCTCACGTAGTATTTGTTCTACAAGACACCTGCCTTAGTCAGGGCACAGGATGGACAATGAATGAGACGGAGGGTTGCAAGAAGAAAAGGGATGCATTTTGTGGGTAAGGCGACAGCCCACCAAGAGAAGAGCTGGGTTCTAGTCCTGACTATTCCAGGCTCTGCCACAGATTTGTGATGTGATGTTGCGTACAGCTGTATTGTATAGGTAAGGACAAAGGGGCCAAATTAAGGGTGAAAAGGCAACCTTAATTCTGACATTTACTTGAATGCTTAACTTTGGAACCTTTATGAAAATTCTATTATGGCAGTGCCTAGGAACCCCAATCAAGGATCAGGGCTCCATTGTGTTAGGTGTTATATAGACAAAAAACAAAAAAGCCCATCTGTGCCCCAGAGAGCTTACAGTTTTGGTGTAGGACATGACAGGTGGCTGAAAAAGACAGACAGGGTGGGGAGGGGAGTTGGGAGGATGGAGGTAACAGTAACGTGAACAGAGTTTAGCAGAAAACCAGAAGTTTCTCTTCCCACTTGCCTGGCCACTGAATTAATAATGAAATGAACAACTTTGCAGTGCCATGAGGAAAGCTATGTCCTGCACTGTTCTTCCTCAAGTGAACACGCTGCTATCTGTTGTCTTCTCCCTCCCACTCTATCTTGTCAAACACACATCACCTCCTCTGCCAGCGTATCTGAAATATTAACAACAACCCTCTTCAGAGCCCAAGTTTAAATTTTTCACTCTGAGCTATGTGACAGCGATGGCAGACGAGTGCGAAAAATCGGATCCCCTTGCAGAGATGTTAGTGGTGTCCTCTGGAGGAAAGACCAACTGCTCTGTGTAGCAAAGCACTTGCTAACTAGTCATGAATTGGTGTGGATGGCGGCTTGCATGGGGGCTGCTTTGCATCTGTCCTGCTGGAGAGGCAGTACTGAGATGCAGAAAACCTCAGAAAGGACCAAGGTTTCATGGAACTCACATAGACGATCAGAAAATAGGTCAACAACGTTGTGTCTTAGATTTATTTACCTTCTTCCCGCCTCATGTTTTAAGCATATACAACCCTAACATGTCCTGGAATGACTGTCTGACTTCTCCTTGGGTTGGGAGTGTGAGCAGTACACAAAGGTGTTTCCTTTACTGGAATTAGAAAGAGAAACTAATCTGAATAAAGTCAAACTGATAAAAATAAATGACTCTTCTGTGCTCATTCCCATTTACAGAATGAGTTTTAAATTGAAATAAGAATGATCTCATTGGTTAATTACTGTATCTGAGGTGCTCAAGGGTGACTAGTGATTTTTTTTTTTTTTTTTGCTGCCTCAATTTTGGGAGTACCCAAATTGGGATCCCTTAAAGGGGCCTGTTTTCAGAACATGAGTGCTCAGCTTGTCTGAAAATGAGGCCCCTTCAAGGTGTGTCTAGTTGGGCTCCCAAAATCACTAATCACTTTAAACAATCTTGGACTTTATTTTCCCCAAGCGGGGTGAAACCTAAAAAACATCAGCTGTACGCTCTAATTCTTCCGGCATAACTTCACCTGTCCATGTGCTAGGCTGATGCTCGCCTGTGATTTCCCCTAGACCTGGCTTTCACCTTTTTACAAGAAATACTGTGTTTCATGAACCTTGGAGTCAGCTTCCGGATATTAGTCATTTATCAGCTGGTAGCCATCCTATGCAGCTAACTACTGGGAGAGCTAGCTGAGAAAAGAAAGTCCTGACCTAGGGTGTCCATGTACTTAGAATGCAAAAATTCTGTCACCTCATTTTTATATTTCTCTCTGTTTTCCTGGCTTTTTGATGCTGCAACCCAGATGTAATGCTTGCCTGCTCAGATACTCATGAGTGAAGTGTACAGCAGGCTGGACAAGAATAGACTTTCCTTCTTCCTTGTAGTTAACCTGCTCCATGTACCAGAGTTGGACTGGAGCCAGCAGAGACACATTCATAACTGCTACATTGCTAAGAGAGTCCTGATACTATGGAGAAAATTGTCTAGGTTCAGGTTTTCCGATTACTTAAGCCTTATCCACATTAGGGACGATTCATTACAAGTGTCCTACCCTTGCTAACTACGGCACCACCATGTTGCATGACGGACACTTGACAGAATTACCATACTTAGTGACGGACATTGTCGGGGGGTTATGTCATTCAGTCATTCAATTTTTTGAAAAAATTACCTTGGACCTCAAAATCTTTACCATGGACACAGTGCTGACCCCTGTTGCTAACACTGGTGCCTCTGCCTGGACCCGTTTTAAATTCCATGTCAGTTAAAGCTGCTCAAAGCTGTTCTAATCAATGTGGTATTTAAAAAGGTGGCCATTCAAAGCCGCCAAGGGGATTGAGCTATTACACGGCGTGCTGGGGAGCTGTGGGCAGGTGATTCAGTTCCTGCGGTGTGATAGCAGCACAGTTACGTGATACGTTTCTTTATCACATCCATGTATTTGGAATGTGTGAGCACATTTGTCTGTGGTTATAGATAATTTCTGTAGGATTGGAGGCTGCTGTAGTAGCCACGTCTCTAATAGGGTATCTTAGCAGAAGGGGCCTATAGGCATTTGTCCAGTGTAACCCTCTGCATTGTGGCAGGATTTATTGATTATTCTTAACCCATTTGAACGTGGGAGTATCTAGTCCAGCAATGAACAGCAAGTCCACACCCTCCCTTGTGAGCTTGGTCAAGTGCCTCGGTCCTGAGGATAACATTTATCCTACAATCTAACCTAAACTGGCCCTTCGGCTCCTTAAACCTCTTCACTTCTTGTCCTCTTGGTTAGTACTGGCTCTGTCCTATTTATAATATTGCTTTATGTATTTGCAGACCACTGTCATGTCCCTCCTTTTCACAGGCTAGATATGCCCGGTGCGTTTAGCCTTCCCAATGGCTCTCATTTCCCAAATCATTTATCACATTTTTCATTTCTCTCCTCTTAACCTCCTCCAGTTTGACTGAACACGACACTCCCATGTTGGCCTAATTATGGCTTAGCAGGGTGGACTGTTTGTCTTGCGTTTCCCTCTGGTGTTCCTGTTAGTGCAATGTGACGTCGCCTTTGTGCTTTTCACAAGTACATCAGGGCCGCCCAGAGGGGGGGGGCAAGTGGGTCAATTTGTCCCAGGCCCCGCAGGGGCCCCACGAGCCCTGGCCTGGCGGCGGTCTGGGTCTTTGGCAGCATTTCGGCGGCAGGGGGCCCTTCAGTCACTCCGGGTCTTCGGTGACATTTCGGCGGCGGGTCCTTCAGTGCTGCCGAAGACGCGGAGTGACTGAAGAGCCCTCCCGCTGACGAAATGCCGCCGAAGACCCGGACCGCAGCCGGGTGAGTACAAGCACCGCAGTTCCCCCGCTTTGCCCCAGACCCCCTGAATCCTCTTGGCAACCCTGAATGTAGATCCTTGGGAGTGGCACAGAGGGATGATTGCAGGACGGGGAGCCAGGAATCCCTGAGTTCTAACCCCAGCTCGCATACTAGCTCATACTGGGTATTTGCCTGAATTTCCCCATATGTAAAATGAGATAATAAATACAATGGGTGAAAATCTCATCTGCTATAAGCCAGACCACTACTGAAGTCAAAGGAGCTGTGGACGCAGAGAAAGAACTGATAGGAAGGGGATGCAATGCATGACAGTTCTTTCTCTGCTTCCACAGAGCTATGCTTATTTACATCGGTCGAGGATCTGACCCAACATTTATCTACTCACAGGAATGCTTTTAGGATTAATAAATTGCTGGGTAGATGACAAGCACTGTCGATTATAAGAATTTAGTGTTCCTATTGACTGACTCATCCCACTTTGCATATTGGATTATTCTTTCCATTGTGACCCACTTTGTATTTCCCTTTATTGAATCTGATTTTATAGACTTCAGTCTAGTTTTCTTATTTATCAAGATCGTACTGTCCAGATCCGAAAAGAATTTGTTCTCCTTCCTAACTTGGTATCATGTGAATTTGATTAGTGGGTTGTCATCCTGATGGCCTCTTTCTTTGTCTTATTTTTGTAACATCAGCTGGTGCAGCGCTATCAGGAAGTACATGCATGTTGCAAAGATGTGCAGTCTTCGAAAGAAGTTGATTTTTCTAATCAGATTCCCTGGGCATGAGTGTCTTCAACTGTGCAGTTGCTACACAGTAGAAGAAAATATGCTGGAAGTATTAAGAAAAAAGAAATGCGTAACAAAACACTCCTTTAAGGTATATTAAAATGTGTTAGACGCTGACGGGAAGCACAACATTCGCAGAAAAGGCCCATTCACTGCGCACTTGCCAGCCTGTGAGAAGTGTTGCTGTGTTTTATAGAATAACTTTCTAATTTAAGGTTTTTATACAGAGTGTCAGGATTTCACAGCATTTAATTTTTAAAGCCTATTAAAAGTTCAGATTCTTAAAGTTTAATAATCTGCTTATACTGGTATATTCCTTTAAAGCTCCTCTGAATAGCACGTCAGACACATTTATCCTTTGCAAAACTTTTAAGCAAATTATGCAAGTATTATCATTTCAAAGCTGTACAAGACAAATTCTACATTAACCTAAGTTATCTGTGCGTCTCTTAATCCTCACTCCTTTTAAACTGTATCCAAATTAACATAGTCTTAGCACCTCGCTAAACTATCCTGATTTCACTTCCTGCAGGGAAAAGTTTCAGATTTCCTTTTTATTGCCAATATATTCAGGGTTTTTTAATTGTACAAATAATAAACAATCAAAGCACAGCAGGACGCCAGAGAGAAATGTGTGTATTGTAACAAGGATAATTCCATGCCAATAATGAACCTTCAACTCCTGAAGAGGACGGTTATTTCTGGCAATGTTACAGAATATCAGGCACAGTGGAGTCCCATAATGGAAGGGGATTTTATAACTTTTTAGATACATAAAATAAAGTTTCCTAGCATATGTAAGCTTTAATTAGGCAAATGTAGTGGGTTGTTCAGTGGTTGTTCCCAGAGTATCTTAAGAATGGAGATCATGGGTGTCTTTCTAGATATATTAAACATACCTGTTGATCCAACGGCCGACCAACACTTCCATCATGAGTATGTCTCTAACGTTGTTGAACTAAAGTTAAATGAAGCGATAAAGAGTTTGTACCATCCCCAGTGTCGCCAACTCTCATGCTTTTATTGTGACTCTTGCCATATTTGGTGGGGGTGTTTTGTTTAAAGTCCCTGCTCCTGGAGTCAGGCTGTTACCTGAGAATCTCAGCTCTTATTTAAAACACTGTAAGGAATGCTCACCAGCCAGATGTGATTGAATGGCAGTGCCTGGTGGGGACAACGCACACCCCCTTGGTTGCCCTGTTGCGACAGTCAGTCAATGAGGCTATACGTCTGAGAGGAGGGCTTTCGTTTGGTGGCCCGGGTCCCTGCAAGAAGCTCTTGGTGTGGCCGATTGGGATTCAGGGCAGTTAATGTTACCAAGCAAAATAGAAAAGACTCCCCCTTCCAGTTTGGCTCGAGGTCTGGCAATACTGTATCCCCCAGGAGAAGGTGAACACTTCAAAGATGCCAGGCCAGGCCCCCAGCTGGTATAAATCGACAGAGCTCCATTGACTAGAAGAGGTCCTGCAATGCAGAGCACCTTTTGATATTGCAGAATTGGTGGCTGTTGATGTCTCAGGATCCGTTCCTAGGGGGCCTCTTTCCTTAAAAGGCTTGCCTCCACATGGAGCAGTCTGATTCTATTGCATTTGGTGTCCCCCCGCACTACCAAGAAACTAAGGTTCAATGAGGAGCATCAAAGTGAAGAAATCAAATATACCAGACAGGACATTCTGCTTCCTTCTAGCCGGCTTAAAATGTGCAGCTGCATTAGAATAACTACTTTGTAGCCAGGAGGCAGGCATAAATTAATTGGTGTTTGAATGAAACGGTTACTTTCCTCTTTCATATATAATACTTTACATTTGACTTGCAGGATTATTTTCTGTAAATCATACATTGCACTTCAGTAATTTATCTCCACACTTAGCACCGCCGAGTTGGCTCCAGCTGTCTCTCTGCATTTCAATGCTAAAGCAGATTCTGTGGGGAAGAAAAACACGCCACTATATTTATTGTCATACATTTAAAAACCATTTTGTTGTCTGGACTCCTGTGCTCTGAAACAAAAACCTGGGGGTAAAACTTGCTGGGAACCCCATTGGTTCAAGCTAATGAAGCTGGAGTGGGAAAGCATTTGCAAAGGTGAGAGTTTTGGATGCGGGAGTTGGGGCGAACCCCTTATTTGGGTTTAACACCGAATATTTATGACTTACGAATGAAAGATTGATATGTAACCCTTGCAAGGCTTTAGCTTGGTAATGTTTTCATCATGTGATTATCTTTAATTATCTTTAGTGACAGCCATGTCTCAGCACACTTTACAACAATGGGACATTTCTCCTTTTGAGATTATCTTGTCACAAACAGTAGCTCCTACCCAGGAACTATGGGAGGGAATCCCGGGTTACTTTGCTGAATGACATCCTACTACAGGGTACCACATCAAAAAGGGAGGGATCTTTGGGTTTGTGCTGCCTATGAAGTGGAGGCTGGGCACATGCTCCTGTTGTAGCATCGGTGTCTCAAAAGGCAGGGCCCCAGTCGGAGCTCAGAGGACTTGAATAATTTACGCCAGATAGCAGTATATTCGTCTGTGCCGACAGCGTCCTTAGAGCACGGGATCTGTATCAGGGCTCGTTAGTGCTCATGTATGGAACAGACGCAGCTGCAGAACAGCTCAGATTCAATGGAGAGTTAAGTTGGAAACGTTCTGCATCCATCACTAGGTGCCTTTCTGCATCTGTCTTGCCTTCATCCCTTGGTCAGTTTGGCCCGGAGACTTCCCGTTGCTCTCACTCAAGGCAATGCAGGAACCACCTGGCCCTCTTTGGCCCTAATTCAGCAAGGCAGCTAAGCACATGCCAAATGCTGCCCCTGCTCCGCAAAACACTTTATTCTTAGACAATAAATTTGCTGTAAATCTATAAGGTGAGGTCATGCAGTCCCTGCTTGTGCAGTACCATGGCCACTGTCACGCTAATTAACACTCAGTACACTCACTTGCTGAGTTGAATGGAAAGACAAAAAAGGAAGTTACTGGCAGGATTCTCTGAAGTCACAGAGCCCTGGGAAAAAGGAGGGTGTTTTTGCTGTTGGTTTGCCTATACTTTTATTTTCAGTGAGTATGGTTGCAGGGCTGGCTTTAGGACCCAGTAAGCCCTCTAGCCGTTGATGGCTGTCAAGTGGGCGGCACCTTGGGAGACCAGGCTGCAGGGATGATGCCCGCAGCCCTTTCCAGGCAAACTGGGATTTCAGGACTGTTTTTCCTCCTTCCCTTACTGAAGCGAAGTTTCAAACTCTTTCGGCTCACACACCATCTTTGGGTGTGCTCAAAAAAGATGCCCAGGCGCACTTCATACAGTTCTGCCACTCCTTAGGGGCAGCCAGGCTTCCGAAAAGCCATTACCCCTCTGCTGTGACACTGATGGGGCTCTGCCATTGACCTTCCCTCCAGCTGAACTGCGAGAATGAAGGCTGTGGCTCCACTAAACATCATGGGTACGATTTTCAAAAGGACCGAGTGACTTAGTCAAGTGTCATTTTCAAAAGTGACATAGGAGTTCGTCACTTAACCACTGTTTGTGCCTTTGAAAATCTCTCCCTGAGGATCACTGAAAGTCAGTGGGACTCAGGCTCCTAAGTCACATTGGCACTTTTGGAAATTTTACCCGAGGTGCTTAAAGCATGCGTTTAAGTGCTTTGCTGAATAGGGATGGAGTGAAACATGCTTAGATGCTCTTACAGCATCTGCGTCACTGTCTGCCTGGGGGACCTGACTCCATCCCTAGGCCAAGGAAATGCATTTGGGATGTCTGTTTTCTTTGTGTTAATGATCCTTTCAGCTTCAGAATAGCTGGAGATGCACTTTGAGCCTCACAGCTCTGATTGTCAGGGCCCATAATTCCCGTCAGCTCCAAAGGGAGTGGCAGAGATTGGGCTCCCTGAAAATCGGGCCTTGCATCCGGTGGGATACGTGGGCTTTATAAACTATTCCTAGATTCAGAGGTTGAGGTCAGAAGGGACCATTCGATCATCTACTCTGACCTCCTGTCTCCCACAGGCCTCTGTATTGAGTCCAATAACTGTGAGTGAGGAGGTGACTCAGCCTCTGTCCTTGTGCCTTTCCTCCTTTGCTTTCCTGTCGCCCCTTCCTTTTGCATAAAAGCCGGGAGTTTGTCCCCTGACAAGGCGTGTACCCTTTTCCCATGGGTGGAGGCCAGGCTGAAGTCTCGTGAGCTGGAGTGTAATAGCAGGGCAGGTCTGGTTGAAAGCCTTGTGCATTTGGGTACAGCCCAGTTTGCAGGACAGTTCTAGGAAGAACCCCCCCCCCCCCCCCCAAGGGGAACCTCCTGGAGTTTCCCCCCAACATTCAGGTCTCTCTTGTGGGTTTTCCTGTGCGGGAGAGTAGCTTGGCCATTAGAGTTTGTCTACATTGCATCGTGAACCTGGGTCTGTGGGACCTCAGCTTGTGGACTCTGTGTTCCCAAGCCCACACTTGAGCATCCTCACTGCATTGCAAAACTCAGGTTTTACAATTGCGGGACCCACAACTGTGCTAGGGTCCATTCTGTGGGACGCAGACCGTCTGACTCAGGTCTGCAGCTTGAGCGGTGTCCACACTGCAAAATATAGGGCTTGGATCCGAGCCCCAGTGTGACTCGGGCTATGACCCCCGTCCCCTTTAGCAGGGTCCTAGGACCCAGATCCTGAGCACTCACTGACCCAAGTCAGACTGATTTGTGTGTGGATGGAAGAAGGGCTTGGGCTCACTCCTTAGTGTGCAATGAAGACATATTCTGTGTCTCATTGGTAGTCTGTGACTCCAGCCCTGTCTCTGATGGAGTTAACCAGGGCTACTCACTATGCCTTCCATAGTCTCCACATTCCCTGAACATTCGCCACTGGACATTATGTCCCCTGGCCCTACCACATCTACTGTGCTCCGTCATCTATGATGTACTAGAGGGCAGAGATTCTGATCTTCCAGTCCTTGGCCAGACAAAACTCTCATTGACTTCAGCGTGAGTTTTGCCTGCTCAGGGATTACAGGATCTGTTTGTTTGCATTTGTATAACACTATTCCAGAAGAAATGTGTTCCTTTGATTTAGGTATGCTCCAAACAAGGGCTCAGTTCTGCTCTTGTTGAAGTCTACGGAACCCAGGAGTTAAATCTCACTGAAACTCCACAACACTTTTCAGCAACGTACTTCGATGTTCTGTCTCTGCATTTTAAAATTACCTTCCCATAATTGACAGCCTTTTCTTAGGCATCTAAAAAGTCCGGCCTTTACATGTTCATGTTGCTAATGTAGTCGATAGTTTTATAGACGTGTTGGCTTGGTTTAGTCATGTTCTGCGACTGTGTGAAAAAATAACAGTTCTAGCACCTTAGTCCTGCAGACATTTATGCATGCGTGTAAAGTTAGGCACAGATCTTGCAGGAACAAGTGTTTATGAGTGTGATAATTAAACAGTTTTCTGCATGTAGTAATGCGTCTTTCCACAAGATGGTGCTCTGAGAATACGGATTCTGATGTAGTGTGTGTTTGTTGAAAGCCAGCTAATTACTGAGAAACATTTGTTATTTCAACCTCAGTGGAATTCATGAGCTCAGTCCAACAAAGCGTTTCAGCACATGCTTAACTTTCAGCAGGCAAGTAGCCCCCGATTGCGGGCTTACGTGCTGTGCTGCGCTGTAGCGGTGCCTATTATTCTGTGTGAGTATCTGTATTTGGTCCTTTCCACCAAAGCCCATGGTGATTATCCTGCTACAAGGCTTTTCAAAATATAAATGGAGGGTTGTGCGTTTAACATTAAACATTGAATCCCACGTGAATCATGCGCAAATTAATTTTTTTTAATAAAAGTCGTTCAGGAAAGACGCAGGATGTTTTAATTGTACTTTGGGTAACGCCCCGGTACACATGTGGCAATTCAGAGTGCTACAAGATAGATTACATGTATAGGCAGGGGGGCCTTGAGGTGAAGGCATTAGCTTGGGACTCAGGAGATCTGCGCTGGCTCTTCACAGACACCTTTGGCCAAGTTACATAGGGCCTGATTGAAGGCCACTTAACAACGTGCGTCACTGTTAGCGCGAGCTTCAAGTCAAGCGGCGATTAAGTGATTTCCAGAATGGTGATCGATTTTAAAATCGGGTGGAAGTATGTTCTTGAATTGTGACCTTGCTCTCTCTGCCTCAGTTCCCCATCTGTAAAATGGAAACAGTTGTCTTGTTTGCCTTGCCTTTTTCTGCCTTGTCTGTTTAGGCTCTGAGCTGTTCGGCGTGACAGCGCTTCAGGGTACGTCCACACTGCAGCTGGGAGTGAGCCTCCCGGCCCGGGTATCCAGACACACACTGGCTCTGCTCAAGCGAATGTACTTAGAAATAGCAGTGTGGCTGTGTTGGCCTGGGCTAGCCACCTGAGGGGCTGAGTGGGCTGCAGCCAGCCTGTGCCGCAACCGCCGCGCTTCTGTTTTTAGCTTGAGCAGAGCTAGAGCGTGCCTGTCTGCCTGGGCGGGAAGAAACGCCGCCCGCTGCGGTGTAGACATCCGCTGACTGACTCTCGCCATGTCTCTGCACAGCCCTGAGCTCAGCTGGGGACTCTCACGGAACACTACTGTGTGGCGGGTCTCATGTAAACCAAACGAAGGCAGTGCTGAACAGCACTTGCCCCGAAACCTGGCCCCAGTGGTATTTGAAAAGCTGCTAACATTTCAGGCTTTGGGGCCAGTTTCCTAGTGCGCTGGTGTGTAAATCTACAGGAATGCCAGCAGCCCTGGGGGGACTGAGCACAGACTGAATGTCATGCTGTTAACTTGGCCAAACCCAAATTCTGGGTCCCTTTTCTGAAGCCTTCTCCCCTTCTCCTCCTGTCACCGCTGAACATCCCACACGCTCCCTGTCGCGAAGGCCTGTGACCTGGTGTCCAAACCTTGCTGCTGCTTTCTCCATGCTATTCCCAACCCCCTGACCTTTCCTCTCCATCCACACAGCTGAACTTCCCAGGCCTTCCCCGCCTCCCATCCTGACTGCCGCAGTGTCCTTCTCCCTGGGCTCCCGACACCCACGTCGCCCTCTGCGATCTGCAGAGCATGCAGCTGCTCCGACCATCGCCCCTGCTGCCAGCCTTGCTATGAATTCTCCGCTGGCCTGGCTCCCCCTCTCCACTGAGCTTCTTGCGATTGCCTTCCAGGTCCTACCTAACGCCGCCGCCCCTCTCTGCCCTGGTCTGGCCTCGCATCCCCTTCCCACCCAATGTTTGCTTCTTCTGCAGCTGTCTCCTGGCTTTCTTACACCCTGGCCCCACCTAGCCTACTTTACATCCCCTCTGAAGTCTCACTTCCACTGCAAAGTCTACGAGACATGTGCTGACTCATCCCTTCGCCCCTGGGAACCCTTTAGCCAGGGAACCATTGCAGTGGAGCAGGGGTCCCCAACGTGGTGCCCGTGGGCGCCATAGCACCGGTCGGGGCATCTAAGTGTGCCCGCGTACTGGCCGGTGGATGAGCATCTGCCGAAATGCCGCTGAGAAGCAGCTTCATCCAGATGCGTCGCCGCTGAAATGCCACTGATTTTCGGCAGCATTTTGGCAGCAATGCCTCTGGATGACACGGTTTGTTGGCGGCATTTTGGCGGCGACGCCTATTGACATTGCCGCTTGTCGGTGGCATTTCGGCGGCTGCTCGTCCGCCGCCACGGTCCTCCGTGGCTCGTCGTCTGATGCCTGCCAGACGAAAAAGGTTGGGGACCACTGCTGTGGAGGGACGGGGCTGGGTCACTGGGGTGGACTCTGGGAGCAGATGGGCCACAAAGCGGTTGAATTGTAGAGTGGGAATATTTTTCACATTTTACTTAGATCAGCACCACAACAGACTTGGACCTACATCAAACATCTGGCAGTCGTCACCCAGCTCGCCTGCCTTGTGTGTCATATCCCTTCCCCCACCTTGGGCTGTCTGTCCTCTTGGACTGCATCAGGACTGGAAGCTTTTCAGGGCAGGGCCCGGTTTTTTGTTCTGTGTTTGCCAGACTGGGATCCTACGTGCTGTGGTTAGAGAAATAATAACGTCCCGTGCTTCTCAGGGGAGGGACCGAGTCTTCCTCTGTGACAGGAAGGCAGCTAGCATGCCATGGCCTAAGCAATAAATAATTGTGATTGTGAGTCCAGTCTATGGCCCCATGTTGTCTTCTGTGTTCACTCGCGCAGGTACAGTCACCAGGCGGCGAGGAGCGGGGGGAAAGCTCAAGCAGGCACCCACGAGATGAAAACGAAGGGTCCCGAGCCGGTGATCAGCCAGCTCATCGACAAACTGAAACACATCAACCAGGTGGGTGCGAGGGCGGGGAGTGGGGATGGCTCCGGGGGGTTTCCAAATCCGCCCTGCTTTGCTCAACGAGAGACATTCCTTGGATTTTATTGGCATGTTCCATTCTAATGACAGCGTCAGTGGTGAGTATGGGACCCAGGGCCATGACACACGCGTGTGCCCAGCTCCACCAGTACCCCTTATGGTCCAGACTGGGACTCGATGCAGTCTCGAGGAGGGGTGCTCAGGGAGCCAGGCTCTCAGGCAGGGGCGGCTTGAGCGGGGTTCATGGGCACAGTTACACCCACAGAGACCCCTGAGCAGTGTCTCTTGTCCCAGGGGACTCGGCCCAGCTCCCCGCGCCGGGCGCTGCAACCTGGGGACACTGACCACCCACAGCAGCACCACAACCCTAATCCCAGCCCAGTGGAGAGGGAGGGCCCGGCGAGGGGTGAGAGCGAGCTGCCCCCCACTCTCCCCACAGCAGTGTCTCCTGTGCCCAGCTCCCTGCTCCGGGCCTGGCACATGGAGTCGCAGCTCTGCTCAGGGTTGGCCCGGCTGCCCTTCTGGCATGACCCAGTGGGCCGGGATGAAGGTTGGGGTGCTGGGCGGAGAGTGGTTGGTGCCCCCTCAGCAGGGCAAGGAGGAGGCAGACCGCAGTGATGTATGCCCATTGAATGGGGAGGCTGCATCCATCACCCCTCTCGGGACAGGTCTGTGCTGGCTCCCATGTAAGGTACAGTAGCTCGGGCTGCACTCACCTTTGCCAGCAGGCAGTGGCCACCAAGGGACCATCTGCCAACTGGGGATAGCTGGTGCACAGCGTGCTCAGGCCACGCCCCTTCCCGCCGCCTCTGCTGGGTCTGACTGAGAAAACGACACAGGAGCTGACATCAGCTGCGAGCGACCCCATGCTGGGTGAAACTCATAGCCAGCTCGGTGGGGACACGCACAGACCAGAATGCCCCCTGTGGATCTGGCCTGCGTCTCTGTTTCTCCTGCTAGGCTGGTCTCAGTTCGCTAGAGCAAACCCCGCCATGCTCAGCACATTTGGCGGTGGTTCTCTGCTGTACGGATGAGGCTTGTGAAGATGATTGTTATCCTTTGTCCGGGGGAGCCGGTCTGCAGGATCTGTTCCTGCACAGAGGCCAGGCTGTCAAACACTGCAGCTGCATCTCTTATGTTGATGTGATGACTGACACATCAACGTAAGGAACATGCTAAGACTGGGGTAGCAAAACAGTCATCAGATCTCACGCTTCATGTCACAGACTGATCACTGCCAGGGCCAGGAAGGAATTTTCTTGCCTTGCCCAATTTTCCTGTGGCATTATGGGAAGTTTTCATGTGCACCTGGAGTGTCGGGTATTGGCCTCGATGGAAGCAGTTTACCAGGCACGACGGGCCCCGGTCTGAGCTGATGTTTCCACTCTAGATATTCTTCTTGTGACCAATTCAATCAGGATTGCACCAATAGAAGCAATATGGCTGTCTTCCCCCTTGCTCTGCCTTGAGTTAGTGGGATGAGGAACATGCGGCCTGAGTACCACCACCACAAGTCCCTGGCCCAACAGCTCAGGGTTAGGTCTGAGGCTGGCTTCCCTGGGTTCTCTTTCCTGGTGTTGTGGTTTCTCTGCTTCCTGCCTTGCCCCAGACCAGCAGAGCTCCATGGACTCTGCTCTCGTTCCAGTGACACTAGTGTGGAGCAACGTGTGGTTGCTTTTAAATGCAGCCCTTGGGGGCTTAAGCCTTTGCCGTTTCTGGGCACAGACTGGTTTTGGGCCTTGTGGGTTCAACTATCCAAGTAATAATAATGTGCCCTGTAATATGGCTGATACTCAAATTAGTCTGAGAGCAGAGTCTACGCAGGGAGAGCTTTCTTGTGAGCTTTCTTCATAAGCTTTCGAACACAAACAGGTTTAAAAAAAGCTCAGTGAGGCTAAAACAAAAGCACACTTTCAAGGCTGGCCTGCAGGTAGGTTTTGCTCTTTCGGAAGTTCCTAGCTGAGTTGGTTTGCTGATGACCTCTTCTTTTCTGCTCCAGTGAACATCAGGGAACTGTATTCCTAGCATTCCCTGGCTTGAGTCTTTACGTCCCCAAGACACACCTCTGTTACCTCCTATGTGGGTGTCAGTAGCAGGCAGTTTTGCATAGGAATTAACTCTTTCTGTGCTCATGTGAAGGTGAGCCATATACAGGGCCGGCTCCAGGCACCAGCCCACCAACCTTGTGCTTGGGGCGGCACTGGAGGGGGGCGGCGCAGCGCTCTGGCTCTGGCCGCCGGGGAGAGCGGAGCCCCAGCCGGGCTCTCCACTCTCCTCCCGGGGCTCCGGCCGCCAGCGGAGCCGCGGCGGGCTCGCCGCCCTCCCCCTGGCGCTCCGGCCGGTCGGGAAGAGCGGCCCGCGGCCGGGCTCGGCACCCTCCCCTGCTGCGCTCCGGGGGGGCGGGGCGGGAGGCTTTTTTGCTTGGGGCGGCAAAAAAGCCAGAGCCGGCCCTGGCCATCTACACCCTGACACAGAGTAGCAGAACTACTGTTGGGGCACAGATCCAGTTTTCCTTTACATTCATGCATGCCAGCTTGCAGTCCTTTACAATACAGGGTAACAGGTCTTGCTTATTAAAAGGGGAAAAAGGCCTAATCAGTTCCCTATTAAACTTGGAAGAAGGCAGGTTTCAGCCTGCTGCTGGTGGTGGTATTTCGCTATTCACCGTGAGAAAGACACACTGAACCAAACATGCTTATTAGCGTACTTGAAACGGCGACGTAAAATGGTTGGGAAATGCTGGCTGCCAGATTGGGTCAAGTCAGGTCTTTTGCTGATCAGTTCAAGTTGCGGGGAAGCTAAGATTCATGCACTAGGAGACCCAGGGTAAATTAGTCAGTTGAACTGAACTGTGTAGTGGTAAAGCTACAATATATAGAGTTTAAAAAACCCAAACAAAATAAAATAACCCCCACATTTTTCAGTTTTGAAACTGAAAAAAAGAAATTGAGAAAAAGGAGGTGTGGAAAGACCAGCGGTGAGCTGGTCACAGGACAGCCACTTACCAATGCTAATACCAGACCAGTAGATGGCAACCAAAGTCTGCAACTTTACCACTATCCAGTTCAGTTCAACTGTGGTTTTTTTAATGCATGTAAATATATAGAATGTGACATTTTGAAAAATCAAAGGCCTTTGTGAAAACGTTTAGTTTTGGGGAAAGGCCATTTGTCACTGGAAAAGAGTTCAGAAGAAAACATTTTGAAAGCAAAAGATAATACCTGAGAACTCGTTATGAACCAGCTATTCATGCCAAATGCATTAAGCCAAGGTAAATGGCTCGGATCCTGGTAAAAGGAAATTGGAGCTTTCTTAGACTTGAGATTTTTGGGGATTGAATCTCACCATTGTGCTTAGTTCCTTGGCTCAGGAAAGTTTCTCTATCTCGTTCACATCTGCACCAACAATGGGCTCCCAAAGAGGAGGAGATGTGAAAAGCAGCAATTCTGGTTGGAAGAAGAACAGGAGTACTTGTGGCACCTTAGAGACTAACAAATTTATTTGAGCATAAGCTTTCGTTGGCTACAGTCATGTTGTAGAATGCAGTGTGGACTCCCAAACTGGAAGAGAGGCGAAAAGTAGCTCATCTGCTCTACTCAAATGGAAAGCGTCTTTTAAAGGAGGTTTCTGCAGGCTTTCAGTGTCTGTTGGAGAAGAGGGGCAATGAAAACTGCTTTTCAGCTCTCGGCTCTTCGTGCTCAGATTTCTGAAATGCATTCTCTGTAGGGATCCAGTAGATAGCAACAATGTCTTTCAAATGGCTCCCAGTCCATTGTTTTGATCAGAGGAGATGCAGCTCTGATCCCAGAGACATATGTGCACTCCGTTTCCAGTTAGTTGAGTTCCAAAACATTTTCTTTAACTCTTGGTTGTTGCTAATAGATGTAATTTATGTTTTATGATGTTTTAGCCTTTATTTATTATAGGCTGTTCATGCTATAAGAATGACTGACTACTTTTCCAAAAGCAGGACAAAGCTTCAGAATTCTCTGGAGCTTGTTCAGGTTTGGTGAATAAATTGTATCGTTTTTCACTCATTAACCAATCAGTCTTCATCTGACTCTAAATAAATGCATTCATAGCCTATAAAGCACCTCTCCCCTACCCCCAAGTTGCATTCTGTGTTGTAGAACTTGCATGCTTTTCAAGCAATCATGTGAACCTCATTCGTACACTAGAATGGAATACCCAGAGGTTGGAAGGAAAGCAGCAAGTTAAAACTATGCAAAAGGGGAAATAAAAAGGTCTGTCTGCATTTATTAGGTTTGGTTTAATGGTCTTTAAAAAATAAAACACAGCAGCAGTTTGAGTAAGTTTAACATCTCAGGTCAGATCTTTTTGGAGTGAGTGACATTTTCTGCAGCATGATTACATGATTGTCACGCCAAGCTGTTTTGTGTTTCTTTTTCATGTGTGATTTGTGGATGGCTCTGTTTATTGCGGGTTGGTGGGTGAGCTGGTTTCTTATCATCATCATGTTGGTACTGGGATTTTTTAGATTCCTTTGCCTTTAGACCAAGTTGTGATTTGAGTTGCTTTCATTCTGTGCCCAGAAGCATGGATGGCTCATACATAAACATTAGCGTTATCACATTTGGGAAGTCAGGGATCTCTTTCATGGAAGTGAGTTTTAATTGATCCCTATATTTATTTCTCAGAGCACCCCTGTGAGGTGGGGCACTGCTGCTGTTCCTATTTTGCAGTTGGGGAACAGAGGCATAGAGAAACTAGCGACCCTCAGGGAATCTCTGGCAGAGTAGGAACTTGAATGCAGGCATCCCAAGTCCTAGGCTAGCGTCTTAACCACTGGACCAGTCATAAGCTTATCTACCTCCCGCCTCTGCCCCCTTTCTGGTGGGACTATCTCCAGGAAGAGGAGCATTATTTTGAACCAATACTTGGTAAGAATTGGAATAAAACCCCCAAAAGGAAAATAAGTGGGCAAGATATGTCATTAGAAAATTGAGAGGCCTGGAAACATATTTTAAATTTCCAGACACTGTAGTGCAGGACTCATTTAAAATATTTCAACTATATTGTAGCTTGACAGATCTTTGGTTTGCACATCAAACGATCTGTAATTTATTACACCGTGTAGGGACTGTGTTTTTATCATATTGCATATTCTCTAGCCAGAAATATAACAGGCATCTAAGCTCTTGAAAAAACCCATTTGGGAATCACAGTCCAGGCAATAGGCTTTCACAAACCCTGGGAAATTAACTTTGATTGATTTCCTAGAATATAAAGAGACTGTGATTTCTAGGAATATGCTTGTTTTACAAGGTGAAACCTTCATGTCTTTTTTCTCATGTCCAGTTTAAGGCCCTGATCCTCCAGTCAGGTCCAGGTATTGGGCCTTCTGGGGTTCTTCAGAGGGAGCTCCCTGCCTGAGTCTCAAGGTAGGATCAGAGTCAAAATTTGGAAGTGCAAGAGGCAGTAAAACTCAGCATTCTAGAAGGGGACAATCAGGCCCGTAAAGATGAAAGGCCGCCCAGTGGCACAACACACACAGAGTGTTTGCAGAATGGGAATTGAAGCTTCCACAGGCGTGTTTAAAGGTTGTTGGATTGACTGAGATTATGTATTCAGTACTTGCTGAGAGCAGTCGCGATGGAGGCCGTGCTCACACAGGGTCATCTGGAAAGTGGGCAAAAGACTAGGATGTTACGGAATCTAATATAAACAAAACAGGCCTGGAAACTGTATGACACTCTTACGCCCCTGATGGAATGCCTGAATCCCAAGGGACCTACCAAGGTGGGGTTGTTAGCTTCCCTCCAACCCCCACCTTGGTAAAGCAAGACCATCCTGACTTAGTGGCTGGGAATACATCCCTGGCATATACTGTGGACACAGAGTAATGACAGCCGTGCATTTGCTGAGCAGTTGGGACATCTGCAGGCAAAGGAAGTCAGTCTGTCTGCCCCACCTTTAGCAGATAGAAAGCCAGCAAATATGGTGCCCAAACCGTGTTGAGATTGGTGCTCTCCTTACAAGGGCTAGCAGCTGCCATGATGCTACTCGGGGGAAAGGGTGAGGTGGACTTAGGGAGACTATCATTTCCTGCAGTAACTGTAGCTCTTCAATGGAAAGTCATCACAGCATTCCGGCAATGATCAAGGTGTGGGCCAGGTGCCTGATGTCACCCGTGGCAATGCACCCGCTGACGGTGATATTTAAGAGGGAGCCGTATGGCTGTTGTAAAAACGACTTTCCTGGATAATGTCAGTAGATGGTTTCAAGTGGGCATCTTGTTAAATGTGTTATGGGAGACCCTGAGGATTTCACAAGTCTTTCAGAAATGGGTTTTCCACTCTGGAAAGCTAGAGACAGATTTGATGAAATCCCCTCCTGATGCATTGTATTAGACATTGCCGTATCTCCTGCTAACCTTGCATTTTAATCTGGTAACCATATGATAGCATCATAATTAGCAAAATGTGTAAATTGCCTGATTTTAAAATAAAATGATACCCAATAGTGATCAGTGAACATACAGTATTTAACAGCGCAGAACAAAATGAGTCCCGGCTGGCTAATTTTCCAGTTTTGAAATGAATGTATTAGTACTACAATACTCAAACTGCTGCATATACAGAATATAATTTATCAAATCCTCCCAAGAAATGTAATAAACAAAATAATTACTTGGGCATGCCTTTTTGGGCAACGTTAGGAAACTGTTTGTAGCAATTAAAATATTAAAACCACATGCTGTTGAAAGCAACCAGACTTCACAATTATTTATATTTAAGACTATTAAATAAAATGACAGAAGATTTTTTTTTTAAATGATAAATGTGTTTTGGGATGTATCAGCTAATTCCTTTTTCTACTACATGAAATAATCTGTAGCTCCACCAAGTCTAGGTCTGGTCTTTAAAGGCTGACTACATTGTCCTTTTGTGACTCAGATGCCATTCATTAGCTCTCGTTAACGCACCATTGTAAATATTCGCTCGCCGAGTCGGACTGCATATGCAAGCGGCAATTACAAGAGATCTGCTAGGCCAGTTAAATTAGGGGACATGTGACATGCGTGAATTAAAACAAAATTAGGTTTGACTATATCTCGTTTTTAATTCCAAAAATAATGTTCTTTCCTTGGACATTTTCATAACACTGGCTTTTAAAAACCATTGCCACATGTCAGGGCTCCGTCTACAAACATCCCGACTTTATTTAGTGTGGGTTTATTTAGTGTGGGTTTAGTGTGAGAACAGGCTAAGAATAGGTCACACAGAGTGGGTTTTTTTTTCTAAATCAGCCTTGAGTTAATTGATTTTTTAAACTATTATTGGCTAAGGAATAATCTGCCTCTGTCTGACTTTCTGGTCAATGTATTGAAACTTAGGTTTCTTGACTGTTGTACTGACACTCGATCTATCGGGGATTGATTTATCGCGCCTTGTCTTGACACGATAAATCGATCCCTGAACGCGTTCCCCATCGACTCCGGAACTCCACCAGGGCGAGAGGCGGAAGCAGAGTCAACGAGGGAGCTGCGGCCATCGATCCCGCGCCGTGAGGATGGGAGGTAAGTCGATCTAAGATACATCGACTTCAGCTACGCTATTCTTGTAGCTGAAGTTGAGTATCTTAGATCGATTCCGCCCCCCGCCCCCCTCCCAGTGTAGACCAGCCAGTGCTTGCAGCCGTTAAATGGTCTCTGGAATTTGAGGTATTTCCCATTTTAAGTCTACGGGGTAGTACAAATGCCATGGTAACGTAATGCTATGCCGTGGTGCAGCGAACAGTCTGACACTGTTCACTAAGGGTGAAATTCACCCCTGTGCACGGGACTGGTCTGAGTCCTATGCACCACTTAAATCCTACTTAGCACACAAAATAGGATTTTAGTGGTGCGTATTCCTCATGCTGGCCCTCTGTACACATGTGAATTTAACCCTATAATACTGAGCGGTAGAAAAAAACCAGGGAAGAAACCACTCCTGCTATCATTAAAGTCGATGGCAAAACACCCATCGACTTCAGTAAGAGCAGGATCCAGCCATGGATAGTTTATTTCCTACACAGATTGGTCATGGGTTTTGGAAAGACATAAACATGTCGGATTTTACCATAAAACCCCAAAGCACTTTGAGCCTTTGTCACACCCAGAATTTTTTACATAATGAGAACGGAGAGGTGCTTTTTAATAGGTGAAGGAAGTATCCTTTTCAGTTGCATCTACCAAGAGCGCATCTGAAGAAGTGGGTTTTTTACCCATGAAAGCTTATGCTCAAATAAATCTGTTAGTTTTTAAGGTGCCACCGGCCTACTTGTTGTTTTTGTGGATACAGACTAACACGGCTACTCCCTGATACTTTCCCTCAGCATGAACTTCAGAAAGGGATGGGAGGGGACCAGAAAAGGGACATTCCTGTGTTTAAAAAAAACTAAAGGCAAAAAAGAAAAATCTCAAGTTTTTTCCCAAAATTTTCAATCTCACCTTGTCATGGGGTTAACCGCTCACTGCTGGGGTGCCTCCTTGTGGCTCATCTGTGGATTAGCCCTCAACCGGTCTGACTTCCCCCTCCTTGGGTTGTTCACCCTTTCGCCTCTTTGGACTCCGGCTGCTCCCCCTTTGTGACTCAGCCCTCTGGCCAGGTCACTCTAGTCCTCCCCTTCCAAGCCCACCAGCCAAACAATCTCTCTGCAGTCTCAGACAGTCTTCCAGTCCACTTCCCATTCTGTGCCACTTTTCCGGTGGCCAGCAGGAGAATCCGGGCCTGCCCACTATTCCGGGATCCAACCCAGAGACCCTATGCCTAGCAACCACAGTCTGCTCAAATGCCAGTTGTGTCGCTGTTTCTCTGGGCTCTTTCCTACCAGTCTTCCCTATCTTCTGGCTTATCCCAAAGTTACCACTGGAGCTTCCTCACCCCCTCTTCGATTCTTGCCAGAGTCTGTAGTCCAAGGCAGGGCCCCAGATCTCCTCTTTGCACCTAGCCAACTCCCCTCCTCTCTAGGGAGTAACTGCTGCCTTCCTCCTCGCAGCCTTGTCTTACCACCAACTTCCTGTCTTTATGTGTCTAGCTCCGCTCCTCCCGCAGCTGGGCTTCTTCAGCCAGTAGGCCTCATCAGTCCCTGGCTTTCCTTCAGGTGCAGCCTAGGAGGTTAACAGGCTTTGTGTGAGGTGGACGCTCCATCGCACCTCTTCTTGCTAATCACGCATTCCCTTCCACGGATCATTTGATTCAGTGAGGATTATTTGCCTGTAGCCTAGGATCAAATCGAACATTTGGATCAATGAGTTCTTAGTGGACGACAAATCAATCAATCTTATTTCTTTTTCATGGCAAAACCAATATTTTACTAAGCCGGTGTGCTCAGCGGGAATCAACAAGGGCTGGGTTTTGGGATATAATAAAACTAGCATTTGTAGGATTTCAGGCTGTAGACACCAGGGGAGAAATCCCGGCCTCATGAAAGTCACTCAGCGTTTTGCCATTGACTTCCATGGGATTGGGATTTCACCCCATGTTGTTAAGTTTGACATGTTAACATATTACTAGTTAAGCCATTTCACCTTATCATGGCCTCTAATCTATATTGCTCTGTAACTAGATAATAGCATGAGAAAAGGTGAAGAACTCCATTTTTGTGTTTTCAGTTCTAATATCAGCTGTAGTGCTTAATTGCTGCTCATATGAAGAGGGTCAGGTGTGTCCTGCAGAGTGTGTGCTTGAAACAATACAGTGGAGATCATTTGAAAAAATACCTTTTAAACTGGATTAATTTTCTTTGCATCAAAACATGCAGCTGATGCACAATGGCACTGGAAAACAAACACCAGATATCCTGTAAGTGTAGCTGGACTTTATCCTGTTATGAAGGAAATAAACTTGGAATTGTTGTTAAATCACAAATCCCACCAACAATTGGATGCATAGATGTCCAATTAAGAGACTGCGGTAGTTACTATGGGCCCAATTCATCATATCAAACAGCTTCTTGCTCTGAGTCTAGTCCTCATAATTTAGAAGAAAATTCTTATCGATACTGTAGAAGATAGTTCATGCGATGGATAGCCTCTCAAATGATAAATACATACTTGAAAAACCAGATCCAATAAGCAGCCATATTTGGTGCTGCCTTGAGCATGGGGGTTTCACTGTATTTTTGTCCCTAAACAGGCTGTTGCTTTGGTCCATTTTGACTTTCCAGTAGAAATGGTATCGGCTAAAGATGGCTGGGGAAAACTGTCGCAAACAAATGTTGTGGAAATGTTTTAACCGCTTTTTGTAAACATGAAAATGTAATCAAAATGATCAACATTTCAGCTAGTTCTAGAGTTGGTTAAAAATGGAGATTTGCTGAAAATTTTCCAAATTTAGATTGTGTCAAAATGTATAAGTGTTGATCATCTCTGACGACGCAATAGTTTTGTGTAGAGTGTGACTGTGTGTCCCAGGGTGGGCCTGTGTGGCTGTCTGACCTGAAAGTCAATCTGATTTCTTACATTTTAAAGAAAGGGAACCAGTAACGGGAGTAATATTTTTTAAATGAACTTGATTGCATATTAGCCAGTTATTGCAATCTGTTACTCCTGCAGTAGGGAGAGTGAGGAAAAAAGCCGGGATGTTGGCTCTCTTCTCAGCAGGCTGGGCAGAATTCACCTGCAAAGTTTCTAAATCCTTGCTATTGCTGCCTCTGGGTTTTTACTGGGAGACTGCCATATTTAAGAACATAAAAATGGCCATATTGGGTCTGATCAATGGCCATCTAGCCCGGTATCCTGTCTTCCCACCGTGGCCAATGCCAGGTGCCCCAGAGGGAGTGAACAGAACAGGGAATCAGCAAGTGATCCATCCACTGTCGCCCATTCCCAGCTTCTGGCAAACAGAGGAACCACCACGGGGAATGGGTCAGGGGAATGGCAACCCAAAGCTAGGAGTGTCACACTGCAAAGCTGGCCCCCAAAGATGAGCGATAGCTTAAGTTCTGGGGTTGGGGTTCGGGGGGAACCCTAATTGTGCATTGAGACAGGAAGATTGATGCTAATAGCTGCTTACAACACAAAATAGGTTAGAGGAAGGAGCTGCATGTCTTCATTTTAAAATGTGGTAGGTATTCTGGTAAATCTGAGTAGGAGAGAGTACATAATGATCTGTAACACCCCCCCCCCACACACACACACACAGCCCAGCTGTCAGCTAGCTTCATACTTGTGGCCTTGGGGATAAAACCAGTGAGCGCCTGCTCCAGAAGAGCCTTCTGCCACACCTTCCTTTAGATCTGGCGGGTTCCAGCATTTATAGTTTCTGTTCTAGGGGCTGGTGTGACAATCCCAAACTGAAACACTAGAATAGGCCAGACCTGTTCCCTCCTCTAGAGGATTCATTCTCAAATTTTGAATGATTGAGCTGTAAATCTCATGAATGTGATGTGTCCATTCCTCTGATTTATTCTCTGTTCAGTTGGGGAAAAGAATGAGGCAAATTCATGTCTTTCCTGTCCCAGAAACATTAATATGTATCCTTGTTTGGTACATACCCACATGTCCTTTCCAGATGCTAGCAGGGAATGTCAAAGAGATGAATCCACCTTCTGGATTCTGTCTAATAACACAGGCTGGTATTAATTTGTTGTAGCTATTTATTATTTACATTTATATGGCGCCTTTCATCCTGAATGATCTGAAAGTGCTTTACTAACAATGTATGTTTGCAGTAATCACTTCACTTTAAAGAAATCCAGCCATCGTTAGGGTTTAAACCATGCATGGTAGGGCTATGCACAGCTTAGGAGATGAAATGAAGAAGAATATGGTAAAATCAGGATTGGATGTTTTTCTAAAAGATCTGCTCTAGTTCAAATAGGAATTATTCTGGGGAAGTCCTATGGCCTGTGCTGTACAGGAGGTCAGGCTAGATGATCACAATGGTCCCGTCTGGCCATAGAATCTATGAATCTACTTTAAGCTTCCAGGAAAATGTAGGGAGGCCAGGACTCAACGACCGCACTCTTGCTAAAGGTGTTGTGGTCTCTTTAATGACCATACGTGGTCGAGAACTCAGTTTAGCATCTCATCCAAAAACCTTCTGCTCCTTAGCCTGATGCTGAATGTTGGTTCAGTACTGACTGAGAGAAAGTGTGCCACCCATTAAAGAACTGACACCACTTTCTATAGCATGGAGGTTTCTCTTGTAGGTATCCTCTCTACATACTGATCAGACCTGACTGTGGTTCGTTTGTGAGACCTGATCAGATCACAGCTTGAGGTGGAATGACATCAGCCACTTAAGTTTCCAGCCAATCCATATTGTCACCAGAGAATGAATGGAAGTTTTTTCAATGTCTAGTAATGATTGACAGTATTCATGTTCTTACTGTGACACCTGCAGAAATCCCAGGTATTTACATTAAAGCAGGTGTTTTGAATCATAACTGATACACTGGCTACTCAGTAAATCCACTGTAACTTTGGGCTTTAGTATTTATATATTACACATTTTCTATGTGTGCATGTGTATCTCTCTCTCTCTCTCTCTCTCACACACACACACACACACACACACACACACACACACACACACACACACACACACACACACACTATCTTTAAGGCATTGGCATATACTACCCATAAATATTTTTGCATTTTAAACTCTTCAGCTTGGTTTCAACTTTTAACCAAGTGCAAAAGCCGTTCATGATACTCCAGTGCCCACGGTATTGTCATGTATGTAGCAGTAAATGGCTTTTGCAGCTGATTAAGTGTTGAGACCAAGCTAAGGAGTTTAAACTGCAAGAGCACTTATTGCCTGTATATGCCCGTGCCTTGAGGATTATTGTTATTGTACAATATTTAAATGACTAATTGTGTTTTTATTGGTTGGTCTTTCTGAGAACATGTATGAAAAGGTCCTGTGTGAAACACAGAGATTTCTCTGGCTGCGGGATAAAATTGCCCAGGGGATTATAGAAGATGCTCCTTAAAGTAGCCAAGAGATCTGATGAGTAGCAGGAGCTTTTTCATATACATTTCTTCTTGGCCAGCTCCTCTGTGTGCCCAGGAGGTTTTACTAACCTTGTGCACCGGCAGATTAATTCTCTAGGGCCGGGTACCGGGTGTTGCTCTGTAAGTGCCTTTGTTAGTGCATCAGTGGAGGGGTAAAAAGTCACCAGCACTGAACAGAAACAAACGTCTGAGATGTTTCAGTTGGATGCTAAAATGATGAGAGAATCAGCTTCCTACCTGAGCGGCTTGGCTCTGCTCCCAGGCATACAGAGTGTATTTGTTGGGCCTGATTTTGAAAAGGGCCTTCTTTGTGGTCAACAAATGATTGCGCCCACAACTGCCTGTGAGAGCAGATACGAGTGCCTAGATGCCTGTCTATCTGATTTGTGGATCCATCCAGGTAGCCCGGTGCTAGCATTCGCACCTGAGACGCTGCCTCTATAAAGAGACAAACTGTTTATAAAAAACAGTCCCCTAGGGTGCAAAAGAAGACTGAGTGATCTGGTCCAGTAAACAGACAAGCTTATACATCAGCCCTCTTTACACTTCAGATCGGAAAGATAAACGGATACATTTTACCCACTCACTTAATTCTAGATCTGTTTTATTTATAGATATATTTATATAATATACAATCTTTTGATCCCCTTCCTGCAATCCAGCTACTGTACTAGTTGGAGAGCTACTTTTAAAGCTAACCTTGCCCTGGGAGAGTGCCACTCACATAGTCTTGGAGAATAAGAGGCATGGCTGTTGGCCAGGGCAGTTAGGTGCGTGGAAGATAGAAGGCTTAGAATGGAGGCCCTTGTTTTGGGGAAGAGAATTGCCAGTGGAACAGAAGGGAGATTGGGTTGTGGCGTTCCTAGTGGTGAGACTGGGGAGCATCAGAGAGAGCAGAAGTTTAGGATCGCTGGTACAGATCTGATCGGTAAGAAGTGCATGCATCTGTTAGGAGTAGCTATTATTAGTTAACACTTATATTGCGGTAATACCAGCAGGCCACAACCAGGCTGAGCCCCATTGTGCTGGGAGCTGTCCAAGTATATAGCAAATGACAAGTCCATGCCTTAAAGAGTTGACACGGTGAGGAAATTGCCTCCTCTCCCGCTTCGTGTTCCTCTGTCTGATTGTGTAACCTGAAAGCTTGAAGATGATGATCTGATGCAATTTAGAAACTGGTCAAAATCTAACTAGGGAAGAGAGCATCTGAAACAATGTCAATTTTGGCTTAAACAATCAACTCTGCCCTTCTTGTGCAGATGTCAAGGTCCAGGAGTTCCTCCACAAGTAGAAATTAACGTGGCTTCCTTACCCCCATGTATCCAGATATATGGGTAAGACCAAGCGATGTCTTAGGCCCAATATAGCGGGTATGTGTAAAAATCAGCAGGAGTTAATCTGCCATGAGTAGCATCCGATTCGGCAGAACTGCCCAAAGGGATCTGGGGGTCAGAGTGCATCACAAGCTAAATATGAGTCAATAGTGTAACACTTGTAAGAAAAGTAAACACCATTCTGGGATGTATTAACAGGAGTGTTGTAAGCAAGACATGAGAAGTAATTCTTCTGCTCCACTCCATGCTAATTAGTCTTCAACTGCAGTATTGTGTCCAGTTGTGGGTGCCCCGTTTCAGGAAAGATGTGGACAAATGGGAGAAAGTCCCGAGAAGAGCAACAAAAATGATTAAATGTCTAGAAAAGGTGACATATGAGGAAAGATTGAAAAAATTGGGTTTGTTTAGTCTGGAGAAGACCGAGTGGGGGGACACCTAATAACAATCTTCAAGTACGTAAAGGTTGTTACAAGGAGGAGGGAGGTAAATTGTTCTTGTTAACCTCTGAGGATAGGACAAGAAGCAATGGGCTTAAATTGCAGCAAGGGTCGCTTAAGTTGGACATTAGGAAAAACTTCCTAACTGTCAGGGTGGTTAAGCACTGGAATAAATTGCTTAGGGAGGTTGTGGAATCTCTGTCATTAGAGGTTTTTAAGAGCCGGTCAGACAAACACCTCCTGCCTCGTATGCAAGGGACTGGACTACATTACCTCTCAAGGTCCCTTTTAGTCCTACGATACTATGATTCTATAAAGTATAGTGCAGCCCATACAAAGCAGTGACGGGTTTGGCAGATGAAGGTAGTGGCCAGACTTTTAGGTTAACGTGGAGAAAGGAAAGAAGAGGGTGTCTCATAGGAGCTGACAGGATCCTGGAAGGAAAGGCTCCAGCGTGGTTCTGATAAGCTGCTTGCATTAGTAGCTCATTTGAAGAGGAAAAACGCACGTAGGGCCTGATCCAAAGCCCATTAAAATCAGTGGTCGGTCTTTCCATTGACTTCTGCGGGCTGTGACTCCAGGGCAGCATTCAGGTAAGGAGGAGGGGAGACACACATAAATAAGGCAGACACGAGATGGAGCCAAGTGCCAAATGGAGCATTAAAATCAAATACTGTAGGAGAAATAAATGAGAGCGAGCGAGAGCGAGAGCATTGAACTGTTCATAGGGAGAGAGCTGCAGCTAACACCTTGGATTAGAGCTGAGGTCCAGATGATGAGTCATGAATAGATTTTTACTTCCTGGTTTTGTAGCAGGCCTGGACGGGCCATATGGCCTCTTTCCTTACCCTTAATGTTCTCCTCTTCCTTCCTATCTTAACCCCAAAACAAACCATAAATAGACTTTATTCACAGACGTGGGAAGAGAGATGGCAAGGGACTGGTGATTCAGAATAATGGCCAAAAGAAAGCGAATGAGCTGGTCGTAAATCCCAGGTAATCTATTTTTCTCATGTGCCCCATGATTTATCACTGTGTGTATGTGCTGGGGAAGTAACACCTTCCCTATCTGAGTGCAAGGGCAGCCAGGATTAAATCATCCTGTTTGTAAAGGTGCCAGTAAAAGTTAACTAATCATCGCTTGCTCAGAGAGCAGTCATCCTGTCCATCCCCTCCATCACTCGCTGGTGAGAGACACTGGATTTCACCGAGGAGGAATTGGGAATGGCTTGTCAGCTCCTCCGCCTGCTGAGATCGATTTAAACAACCAATATGGGCTGATTTTAATTAGCAGGTGGGTAGGGATCTGTATCCATTTTCCTTGACCCAGGGGGGATGTTGTCAGTTTCAAGAGCTCAGCTCAAATTAAGCCAAGGACTCATAGAAATAACGTGTCCATTTGGCCAGTAAATCACCACCATTATTGGCATCTTCATGCTATCAGGAGAAGGCCAGAAAAATCAATTTACCAGCAGTCGGGGGTTACCCTGCCCCACGGCTTGGGGAGATGACAAAGAAATAGAACCATTACAACACTAGCACCTCACCCTAGCATGCCTATCCTGCTGTGCTAGCAGCAGAGAGCAGGGCCCACGCTGGTTTGTGTGGGGTATGGAATTGGACCAATGACCTTGTCTCAAATAAAGGGAGTTTGAGAGACAGGCACTAGATAAACAGGGGTGAGCTTGCACTGGAAGAAAGGTTGAAAAAGAATGGGACTGTTTAGAAGGGAGACAGCTGGGAGAGGGTGAAATAACGCATGGTATAAAAAGGCTAAATTGGGCACTTCTGTTTACTCTGTTTCATAATAGAACAACAATGGGTCAGTCAAAGAAACTGAAAGACAAATTTAAAACTGACATGAGAAAATACTTGTTTTTACAGAATACATTTAATATGGAGCTGTACCTATCTCATAGAGCTGGAAGGGACCTTGAAAGGTCATCCAGTCCAGTCCAGTCCCCTGCCTTCCCAACAGGACTAAGTACTGTCCCTGATAATTTTTCCCCCCCTGATCCCTATCCCTCCCCCCTAAACACATCATTACCCCATGCAACTCATTGCCACTGGATAGCACTGAGGCCAAGCAGTGAGTAAGATTTCAGAAGGGATTCTCTATCAATACATGTAATGGGAACAGCCACTGTTCTATGGGCTATAAACTTTTGTGCTTCAGGGTATGAGCCAACCTCTAATTGAAGGTGTTAAAAAGAAACTTTGTGTATGGGCAGGTTATTCTGTAATAGTCCAATGTGAGGTTTCTTGTACCTTATTCTGAAATATCTGGTACGAGACCAGGTACTGGCTGAAATATGTCACTGCTTTGAGCCAGCCTGCCAAGGATCACGTTCCTACTCTAAGGAACACAAGTGGATGGCAGAGATGCTACAGGTTGTGATTCACCGAGAGTCTGTTTTTCATCTGAGAATGCAAACATTAAAAAAGGGTGTTCTGTTAACCTGGGAAATTGTATACAGAGACTCACTGCGAAGCATTCATCAAAGAACAAACTGGTATTATGGAAGAGACCACCAAACCGTGAATGAAAACTTCTGCTGGTTCATTAGTGAAGGCCTCGTTAGCCAATGTTTTTCTTTTGGGGTGAGGGCAGCTAAAATTATTTCTTAAAATTAATTTTGTCTAAGGAACACAACATACACCTCTACCTCGATATAACTCTGTTCTCGGGAGCCAAAAAATCTTGCCGCGTTATAGGTGAAACCACGTTATATCGAACTTGCTTTGATCCGCCGGAGTGCGCAGCCCCGCCCCTCTGGAGCACTGCTTTACCGTGTTATATCCGAATTTGTATTTTATTGGGGTAGAGGTATAAATACTAAACTGCTACTGGGCAGAGTATAATGCTTTGTGGAGGGTATTTATAGGGGAATCTTGTTATTGTGACTGGAGTCTACTGAAATGTGAAATTCCTTCAGGGAAGAATTTCCATTTGTGTGATAGGCCATTTCATGATACCATTTGGGCATGCAGGGAGATAAACCTTGAAGTTTGAGAAATAAGTGGCAAGTGAAGCAGTGATCTCTAGCTTAGCAGAAAGATGCTTTTCTTTAGCTGTCTGTATGTAATTCAAACCTGGAGATTGCTAGCAGATTTCTGTACAGTGGGCTAAAGGCGGGTGTTGTGGGTAACAGCCAAGTATTTCCTTTTAGAGCAGGTGAAAAAACAGCTGACATTCCTGGTTGTTTTCCTAAGTGCTGAAAATGACTTTTCCAGACCCAGTGTCTGTATCCATTTTATTAACATTTGATTAGCAATTACTCCTTACTGTGCTGAGTTTGAAATAGGAGTACAATTAGGAACAGGTTTCTTCTCTGCCTCTTATATACTGCCAAGGTGTAGCAAAGTCAAACTTCCAAAAGTCAACCACAATTCAGACCTCTCCCAACAAAAATGAGCTCCTTGTTGTTTTCTTTATAATGACCCACCCCCTGCTTTTTTGTTTAGCGCATGCTGCCAATGGACGTTGAGTTTAACAGATAATTTGCTGCCAGCGGGACTGAGCAACGTCTCTGGTTTAATAAGTCCGGCTGCATTACATACATGGCGCCGCATCAGCACAAAACGCCATGGATGGGGCCCCGCATGGGTGCAGAATTCTTCCCATGTGCAGTCACTTGCAGGATTGGGGCCTCCATCTGCAGGGTGGATGATCTGAGTGGAGCCAGTGAACGGGAAAGGAATGGAGTGAAGGGTATCCCCACTCCTCTGGCTGGAGCTGGTGGACTATATAATGCTAACTGGTACTTGTGAATAAAAGAACTAAATTTGGTTCTTGTTATTTCTAGGACTAGTAGGTATGGGTGTGTGTGTGGAAGGATTGGTTCTTTTTGTTACATGCTTGTATATGATCAGGCCACAACGCTCAAAACACATGAGTTTAAAAAACAACTGCCCCTGTTGAAATGGGTCACTTCTCTGCAGTCTTGTGATCAGATAATGATCTCTGTAAGCAGACCAGCCACAGCTGTGTTTCATATATACTCCTGGCTGATAGACTGAGCCTGTAAACGGGGAAAGCATCACATTAAAATCTGCAGCTTTCCCATGATTCAGCCATGATTTAAATACCCCCATAAATTGTTCAATCTCACAGGTTTAAAGGTCAGGATTCCACTCATGATATTTTTTTTTTTAATTTTGGGGGGATCAAAGTAGTATTTTCAGAAGCTGGGTATTTAAGAGAAAAACCCCTGACTTAGTGAGCGTTTCAGGAGTGTTTTCCAAAGTCCGTCCATTTGCATTGTGTCTCTAGGAGTGAGTGGGTGTAGGCTTGTTTGTGATAGGTGCTAAAGGCATCGTAGTTTCATCATTTTAAGGTACCCTTGAGTCGCCTAGAAGAAGCCACCCAAAATGAATGGATGCTATTGACCATTTGGGTGCTTACATCTCCTGAACCCCACTGCTGTGACTTATCCCTAGTATGTCCTTCCTTGAGACACAGGGACAGCACAGTGAAGCAGAAGGGAGAGTCCAAAACGAGGACAGTTTCTGCAATTGTGTAGATTTGATTATTAAATTTCCATGATAATTCTGAATATTATTTTAGCTGCAAGCTCTATCTCAGTCTTTTCCAGTGTGCGTTTGATCGTATTCCAAAGGCTTACTACAAATATGGTAAGAATTTCAGCAAAACTCTTGGAACATTTTTATTAAATTCTTTCAGTCATGCAAACTAAATTAAAGGACAGATATGTTCACCCGAAGACTTACAAATATGAATTCAAACTTCCCTCGGCTCCTTAGGGAATTTTTCGTTTGACAGAAATCATCTGTATTCACCCTAATAAACAATTCATTTCACTGCTGAGTTTGTTTTATATTTTATTTTTTTTAAATTATGTTGCAATGAATGTTTTTGGCTTAAAAGGGCAGGGTAGTTCTGGCTCCATTTGGATATGTCATCTGGGTTTGTAGGCATGATTTCAATGTTTGTTATCGTAAACCGAAGTGGGTGGTGTGCAGTGCTGTGAATCTCGAGTCTAAGATAAGAATGCCAAATTTAGGCTACAGTTTAAGGAGTGAAATACAGATTTCTGTTGAAGGGCTATAAAGATATTAAAAATGTGTCGGAACTGTTACTGTGCTTATATTTAGAAGAGAAAACAGCAAGGGCAGGATGTCTTGGGTGGGTGGTAAGGTGGAAGGTTCCGTATAACGCACTCATTAAGAAGGATGAGCAATAGAACTTTTCACCAGTAGCCAGTTCAAATCCAGCTGGGTTATTACTCCGGTTGTGTATTTGCCCCTTCTGTTTTTGTCTGTAAACCTGGTCACTATGCAGTTATGAATTATCTGTCGATTAAGCCTGTATATAATGTACACCAAACGGGAATGCCTTAGACCAACAGTTCTCAAACTGTCGCGACCCTGTTTTAATGGGGTCACTGGGGCTGGGGTTACACTTGCTGGGGCCTGGGATTGAAGCCGGAGTCCCTCCGCCCGGGGCTGAATCCCAAGCTCCTCCACCCAGGGCGGCAGGGCTGAGGTTACATCAGGTTACAGGCCCCCTACCTGGGACTGAAGACCTCGAACTTCGGCTTTGCACCACCTCCTCCCCATCCAGGGCGGTGGGGCTTGGGCGGGCTCAGTTTTTGGTCCCCCCTCCTGGGGTCGTGCAGTAATTTTTGTTGTCAGAAGGGGGTTGCGATGCAATGAAGTTTGAGAACTTATCTGCAGTAAGTTACCACAAAACAAGCCATATTCTGAACATTGCCATAAACAGGGTTGTTTATACACCTCTACCCCGATAGAACGCTGTCCTCGGGAGCCAAAAAATCTTACCGCGGTATAGGGGAAACCGCGTTATACGAACTTGCTTTGATCCGCCGGAGTGCGCAGCCCTGCCCCCCTCAGAGCACTGCTTTACCGCGTTCTATCCGAGTTCGTGTTATATCGGGTCACGTTATATGGGGGTAGAAGTGTATTTAAATCTTCTCTTTGGGATGGTATCCGAATTGAGGTGGGCCAACATTCTCAGCCACATCCACCTTAGAGGTTCAAACTTTAAAGCTACTGTATTATTTTCTTCATGTGTGTCCTGTCCCCTCCTGGGAAAGATACAAATGGGACATGTTCTCAGCTGATGCAAACTGGCATTGGTCCTTCGAATGTAATGGAGCTGTGATGATTTTCACCAGCTGAAGATGGGGCCCATATTTATCTTTTGTCAGATACTGTGTGTGTGTGTGTGTGTGTGTGTGTGTGTGTGAGTGAATATAGTATGCTTATAAAATTTGTTGATGACAGCAAACTCCGAGGGTGGCATGCACTTTGGAGGACAGGATTAGAATTCACAATGACCTTGACAAATTGGAGAATTGGTCTGAAATCGACACAATGAAATTCAATGAAGAGATGTGCAAAGTACGACACATAGGAAGGAAAAATCAAATGCATAACTACAAAATGGAGACTAATTGGCGAGGCAGTAGTACTGCTGAAGTGGATCACAAATTAAATAGGTGACAACAGTGCGATGTAGCTGCAAAAAAGGCGAGTACAGTATCATTCTGGGGTGTATTAACAGGAGTGTTGTATTAGGATGCAGGAGGTAATTGTCCCACACTGCTCGGCACGCATGAGGCCTCAGCTGGAGTGTCCAGTTCTGGATGCCACACTTGAGGAAAGATGTGGACAAATTGGAGAGAGTCTAGACGAGAGCAACAAAAATGATAAAAGGTTTAGAAAACCTGACCTATGAGGGCATGCTTAATCTTGAGAAAAGAAGGCTAAAGGGGATCTGAGAACAGCCTTCAAATATATTAAGGGCTGTTCTAAAGGGATCAGGAATCAGTTGTTCTCTATTCCCACTGAAGATGGGACAAGAAGTAATGGGCTTAATCTGCAGCAAGGGAAATTTAGGTTCGATGGTAGGAAAAACTTTCTGACTCTAAGGCCTGGTCTACACTGGGGGGGAGGGTGAGGGGATCTAAGATACGCAACTTCAGCTACGAGAATAGCATAGCTGAAGTTGACGTATCTTAGATCGACTTAGAATCACTTACTTTGCGTCCTCGCGGCATGGGATCGACGGCCGCTGCTCCCCCGTCGACTTTGCTTCTGCCTCTCGCCGAGCTGGAGTTCAGCAGTCGACGGGAGAGCGATTGGGGATCGATTTATCGCGTCTACACTACACGCGATAAATCGATCCCCGATAGATCGATCACTACCTGCCAATCCGGCAGGTAGTGTAGACGTACCTTAAGGAATCCCCATCACTGGAGGTTTTTAAGAACAGGTTGAACAAACACCTGTCAGGGCTGGTCTAGGTTTACTTGGTCCTGCTTCAGCGCCGAGCGCTGGACATGACTTTTAGATGTCCCTTTGAGCCCTATATTTCTATGATTCTATGATATTATATATATTCAATGCTTAAATACCAAAGGGATAAGTGCCTTACAAATACCTCTCACACACACACACACACACACACGTGTGTATAAACACATTCCCACAACTTGTTCTATATTTTGGATTGGGTGCATTATAGAACTGTGGTGTATTTTTGTCATTATGGTTTGGCAGAGAAGTGATCGGATATGGCTGCAAACTCTTACAGCTGGATAAATTGTGCTTAAGTTGAAACTTGCTCATTGTTACATACTACTTTACTGATCATTACCCTGTATATTTTTCTGCCTCTTAGTGTAGACTTGAAGCCACAAGACGTGAACTAGCTTTAATGGCAGGGTAACATTTAGGTTTAGTTGCTATTTAAAGAGGAAGAAACTATGTTCAGTCCACCAAATATAACTCCACAAAGCATGTCGACTGTAGTAATTGTTACTTAATGACTTGTGGATGCTACTTTTGCAGGAGCCAAAGCACCTAACGGTATTCACATGGGAGCTGTACGTTATCAAAGGGATTTTCAGTGCTGGCCTCACACTGCTCCTAGAGAAGTCGGTTTGTGTTTCACTGACTTCAGTGTGAGCAGAGGTAGGCGAACACTGAATGCTTATGCGAGCCCCACCCATACTTCTTCAATGGCGTTTTTAGTGGAAACGTCTACCGGGGAGCATTTTTTGTTCTGTGCCTTACAGCACCTGGGAGCCCAGGGTCTGGTCCGCGACCGTGGCTCCTCTGTAATACAAGTAATAAAACTTAGCTTGGACTGAAAACAACTAAATCAAGTGCTGCTTAAGGGCTTGTCTCCACAATCAGTTTGTGTCAAAGGGGTGCTAGCCTGCCGTGCGCTAAGTGTCCCCATGGGGCCTGCTGCCGCAGGCTAAAAGCCACAGAGTGTGCTTTGATCTACCCTGCTTGGAAACAGGAGGCGATTAAAGCACACCAGGGAACTTTCAGTGGGTGGCAGTGAGGACCACCCGGGCCCTCGGCCTGCGGCAGGCTAGCGCAAGGTAGATTTACGTCCCAGTTTGCTGCAAACTAAGGGCTGGTCTACACTGGGAACTTCCATCAGCATAGCTACATCTCGGAGGGTTTGCTCATGAATTATTCCCATGAAACGAAATAGAAGTTTTGCCTGAACTCGGCAGGCTCGTGCCCATGCTGTGTCCATTTGACGGCCTCAGATCAGGATCTAGCCCATTAAGCGTACAAATTAGCACTTGGGTGCACTAAGATCTTTACATCCTCGTGGTTAAACTGTAATGCATCCGCTCCTTGTTCCTCTCAGGCAAGAATGGCTAAGCCGAGTTAACTGACAGCATTTAACGTGAGCCTCGCAAATGGTAACCCCAAACTCTTTCCCTAGGATAGGGCTCTGATTTCATGCACCTTGCTAGGAATCCAGGACTGTGCTCGCATTTCACATTCTTTCCCCTGTCACCCCGTCACCCCTTCCAACTCCCCATTGTGCAAAGAGCAGACGGGATATACGTCCTCATTATTTGGAGCCCCGAGTGCCGAGACTTACGGCCCCTTGAATATCAGCATTCAAAGTCAGGGCTCTCTCAGCATTTCTGGCAACGTTCCTGTTATGTTATCTCTGTAAATCCAGAGAGATTAAGCTATTAGTTTCCTGCAGACTTCCTCCTCCCCCCGCAAAAGACAGCTATTTAGGAAGTCCTCCATAATTTAATATTTGAAAACACACACTTGAGATCATCTCATCTTTACATTCCTTCCCTAGGACAGCTTATTAACACTGAACGTCTCCAAGGGCTTAATTCTCTGCCTTAAAGTTTCCCAGACGTTTACCGTTTCAAGTCAGTAATGAAAGAAACGTCTCTGGTGTTCTCCTCCAGGCTCTGGTATTTTATAACTCCAGTCTAAAGGAGTGCCCGTGGAGAACGTTTTGCCTGGGAGTGGGCGTGGCAAACTCCGGTCTAGGCCCTGACTCTGCAAGCTGCTCCGTGTGAACAGAACTGAGTGGTTGCATAGGTGTCTGGAGCAGCTGCAGGATTGGTACCTTGCTTCGTCCTCGCAGCATTGTGTGTCGCAACTGAAAGACACCCCCCTCCCCATAGTATCCTGTTTTGAGAGTAAGGGCCCATTAGTGACTGCATCATGGGCCTGATCCTGCTGTTCTTCCGCGGGGACAGACTTGTGGCTCCCGTGCACGGCATGAGGGAACAAGCTCTGCTCACAGGTTCTCTGGGGAGGTCAGGAAGGATGGAGTCGTCCTCCCTGCCCCAGAATGGAGCCCCAGCAGCGTAGCTCTGTGCCTTCAGTAGGATTTGCTGGCCTGTGCTCCCTCTCCATGGAGTGTAGTTGATCGAAATTGTCTTGGACCACATGGCCATACTCAGCCTAAGCCTCCAGCCATGCTGCACCGGGGGGAAATCTGCTTCAGGGGGCGCAAAGATTCCCCTGGTGCAGCCTCTCCGCAGCCTGAGCTCCTTCCCCGCACAGCCAAACTGCCACGGTCTGCTGGATTTATGGGGTGGGAACTCTCCTGCCTATGGAGAGGTGAGATTACAACAGCACGTGGTTTGGGTTTTGTGTAGTTCCCCCTCCCCACAAATATCAGATGCAGGATTTGGCTCTACACTCCACAAACCCCAAAGTCAGCTGACCCAGGCTCTCAGACTTGGTGCCGCAGGTTTTTAACCTAATAGTGTAGTGGTTCATGGCCGTTCCTCTCCATCAGTCTTGGGCAGAGGCCACGCCCCCTCACTGTGTTGTGCCTATGGATGCAATGCTCAACACCGGAATTAGCAGTCTAGCGATTCTGGCCCTCTGGGCAGGGCAGAGCAATAGGCGGTGTAAAGGCTCTGATCCTCGGAGGTTGATAGAACAACAAGCAGTCTTAGGGCCCTGAGGTGGGGAGGCTGCCACCCCCGGGGTGGGGCTGGCAGCAAGGGGTAAGAGGACCTGGGTGCACCCTAGTCCACCGCGTCCCAGCCCAGGGCCCTAACAATGGGGATCCCACTGAAGCACGCTGACCTACACTCTGGTAACACAACCAGAATAATGTCTAGTATCCCTGGGCTACTTCCTGTGACCTCATCTGAGTGTGTCTCCAGCTCCCTGGGGTACACTGCCATTGTCAGTCCCAGTAGCTCCTCTGGATACTGGTCGGTCGGCAGTCCTGGCACCTCCTTTGGGTCCTCAGCACAGCAGAGCTCCGTCTTGGGTTGAGGGCTTGTCCCGCTCCTCTGCTTTTGGCAAGGGCGTGGCTTGCCTGGCTCCGCCCACCAAGGGGTGGAGCTAGATTTCTCCTCTCAGTCTTGGAGGGAGGCCATGCCCCCCCACTACACATACACATAGACTTTAAGGCCATAAGGGACCATCATGGTCATCTGGTCTAACCTGCTGCACATTGCAGGCCCCAGAACCTCAGCCACCAACTCCTGATAATAAATATACTAATTCTGCTCTTGCAAAGTGAGGTTATTTCACCTACCTCCGAGAATGGACTATACACAACAAATTAACATGCCACTCTGAATACTCTAGGCCAGTAATATACCTACGAGACCAATATTAGGAGCTATTATGTGGTTTACTTTTTAACATGATTTCTCCTAAGTTGTTTCCATAACTACTTTTGACTTGGTTTGGAGGGGAAAATTTATTAATCAAAATAAAGGTGTAAGGGCCTTAAATGAGCACAATATACTCTCATGTGAAATCTTCCCTCTGCTATGCCCATAGCCACAACTGCTGTTATTTTAGTGGTCGTGCAGTTTTCCGGGGAAAGAGTTCAAACGTCTGAAAAATAGGTTCTTCGGGAACGCCCATAGAGGGCCCAAGCCACAGTCTGTTAAAGTGAATGGAAACGCCCCCTCTCTCCCCCCTCCTCTTGACTTCAGTGTGTTTTGGATCAGGCTTCAAGTATGTGACAAGATGATCTGTAGGTGCTGTTGAAAGGATACATGAAGTCATACCATTCCGACCACTCAGTCTTCTCCGTTTTCCACAGTAATTTATGAATTCACTTTGAGTTCTTTTTGTAGAAGTCTTTTGAAAGCCGTATAAATTAAAAAGGAAAAAAGTGGAAGGGAAGGAGAGTTTGTTGTGAAAGAGAAGCAATGGTGTGAAACCAAGGAGCAGATGGAAGTATATCTACTGTGGGAGTTCTCTTTGGTGTTACCATATGGGAGTGTACCCAGATAGCTGGTACTTTAATAGAGAGCCACGCAGACATCAGCTGTGACAGGTGATCGTCCTTCTATAAATGCAAATAGGTTTATGAACTTCACAGGGTTCCATCTGTAGGTGCTTTTCGTATTAGGCATTCAGAATGCAGTCTCAACGCCCCCAGCAAACGGCCTATTTAATTGTTCAAAAATGTCCACCTTAATTTTTTGTTTCAACTCCTACATATCTAAAATATTTCACAGCTATTTTCCATACATCATATTTATAAATATGTGAAGCAAACATTTTTGTTTTTTAATGTTTTTTTAAAAAACAGTATTTTTTATATTGGTAGTTATTAAATGTGTGCAACATGTAAATATGGGTGGCATGAAATGCAAAAATGAAATGGATTTGAGTCCGAACCATTTGCTTTTCATTAGGTTATGCAACTCTAATAGAAACAGTAACATATGTGTTTACATTGCTGTGGACATGTGAAGCCAGACGCTGAAAACATTCCTCTAAGGTTGTATAAACTCCAACAACTAAATATTTTGGGAGCTGTTTTCTAACGCCAGCTTAATAGTTTAAAAGTATAACCTGGATTCCAGATATTAAAAATGCCTTGAGAGATATGCACATCACTGCAACAGATGAAACTAACTAAACCTCTAAAGTATGCAATAAGCTTCTATTTTGCAATATCTTCTCTGTTACTTTTTTTTTTTTAATGTCAGGAGATTAAATTCAAGCTTTTAGCTATGTAGTGGTACAGATGGAATTTTTCTGCATATATGAACGGGCTGACTCAAACTTTTCAAAACAAATCTGTTTATGATGGAATAGTTTGGTTATTTTAGAAACAGTAAATGGGAAAGATCAGCAGGAGGAAACCAATAACCCAAAATGTGCCCGTTTCCTTCCACCCTGACTAACGGAACAGGATCAAGAATTTCCAAGCATGTGTTTGATAGTAATCTTAGTCTTACATTCATTAGAGACATTTGATTTTACTCAGTGTTTTTAGCTGTGGAACATATCCTGATTAGCTAAGGCAGGAGCTTAATTTGCACCAGGGCTTGTCGGGAACAAGCCCCAGCACCTCTGGGCTTGGCAGTTCAGTCCCAGCTCCTCTGCGTTTGCTACATCAGTTATGAATGTAAAAAAATTGCTTGAGCCCTGGCACTTCTTTCATTACAAATTAAGCACTGGTTAAGGCTTTACACAAAGATATCTAGGCAATTTTACTGCTTGAAGAGACTTTCAATTACTTTGGATGAATTAAAAGTTCTTTTGCTGCATTATTTCTACCATATATGTCAGGTTCTGTCTTGACCAGTCACTTTTACAAAACATGCTCTCTTGATGGGATTTAGCACAAGGCTGCGTGCCTCTGAAAATCTCACCCTTACGTGCTAGGATCTGCCATTTAACCAGGCTAGAGTCATTGCGGTTTTCTAGTATCCCAGGATAGCCAAAAGCCCCTCTCTGGACAAGTGAAATTATACAGTGCCAACATCCGAAGAAGTGGGCTGTAGTCCACGAAAGCTTATGCTCTAATAAATTTGTTAGTCTCTAAGGTGCCACAAGTACTCCTGTTCTTTTCACTTGCCCTTAACAATCCTGGGTGCATTGAGTGACCAGAACAGCCAGCCTAAAGCTCCAGCCCCCCTTTCCTTGCAACCTCTACCAAATAGCCAAAGAGCTAGCTGATTTGCCCATCCGGCCTGCCGGTTTGCTGCGTTCCTTCTCTGGCTCATGTCACCTGTACTGCACGTTGGGAGCAGTGCACACCACTAACTTTGCAGGGCTCTGATATAAGAGCCTGACCCTAGGGTAGAGGTGGGCAAACTACAGCCTGCGGGACCCTCCTGCCCAGCCCCTGAGCTCCTGCCCGGGAGGCTCGCCCCCAGCCTCTCACCCGCAGTTTCAGCTCGCCCCACCGCTGGCGCAATGCTCTGGGTGGCAGGGCTGTGAGCTCTTGGAGCAGCGCAGCTGCAGAGCCCGGCCTGACCCGGTGCTCTGTGCTGCGAGGCTGTAGCGCCGCCAGCCACCGGTGCTCCAGGCAGCACGGTAAGGGGGCAGGGAGCAGGGGGGTTGGATAGAGGGCAGGAGAGTTTGGGGTGGTGATCAGGGGGTGGGGGTGTGGATTGGGGTCAGGGCAGTCAGAGGGCAGGGAACAGGGGAGTTGATGGGGGCAGGGATCCCCGAGGCAGTCAGGAAGGAAGTGGGGGGGGGGTTGGATGGGGTAGAAGGGGAGCAGTCAGGGAAAAGGGGTGGTTGGATGGGGCAGGGGCCTGATGGGGAAGTGGGGGGCAGTCAGGGGCGGGAGTTCTGGGGGCGGTCAGGGGACAGGGAGCGGGGTGGGGGTGGATGGGGCAGGGGTCCAGGGGGGTGGGCCATCAGGGGGTGAGAAATGGGGGGGCCGGATAGGATGGGGGGGCCGGGCCACGCCCCCTTCCCCTAACTGGCCCTCCATACAATTTCCAAAACCCAATGCGGCCCTCAGGCCAAAAAGTTTGCCCGCCCCTGATCTAGGGTGATAGGACTTTTGTTGCTGACCTCTTTGAACACGAGATTTGGTTCTAAAGTAGGATGGCTGCCTTTTATTGGACAGTTGAATTCTGACATCCAGGTTATCCTTAAAACAGTTCTCCCTAGCTATAATAGTATTGTTGTTGGGCCTGATTTTCTGAAAGGCTGATCCCCTGGACTTTGACTGGAGTTCTCAGCACTTCTGCAAATCTGGGCTATTATTTTTGCTTGTTTATATAACATATGGGGGGCACCATGTGTCTCCAGCCTGGTGACGCACAAGGATAAAAATCCTGCAAGATCTCTCCTTTCTTTTCATACTTGTTACTTCCGAGTGGGGCAGTTCTCTCTTCAACCAGCATTTTCTTAGAGATCTTTATTAGGCTGGGAAGACAGAGAGTCCAATCTCTCAGGCCTTTGCATGCACCACACCCATCGACGGCTTCAAGTGTTAACTTAGGGTTCCAAACCACTAGCTCTGCTCCCACTGACGTCAATGGGAGTCTGGCTGATTTCGGTAGGAGTTGGACCAGTACTGAGTGCTTTTCTGCAAATTCCACTCTCAGGGCTGCATCCTGAGCCCCTCTCTGACCAAGCAAAGGGGCTATCTGTAGCTGGGTTAGAAAGCCTGTTTGGGAATTCTCCTTGTGGCACGTAGCCAGACTTAGGCCAGTTCCTCTGTGTAGGGGGCAAGTTGGGGGCAACCTCAGGGCAAAATTCTTCAATGCAACTTTTTTTGCCAGTTGTCTCCTCTCAATTGTGTACAGGAACATCCCTGAGCTCTTTAACGAGCTGACACTTGGGCTTGATGAGTAATTAACTTTCCCTCCTGCCTGGCCCATTCCTCCGGCATGCATGTCTCAAGCCAAGGGTGTGGAAGGAGTTGAGGTTGTTAAAGTACGATTTCTGCTGTTAAGACGAATCAACATCTGGATGGGGGAAGCCCTGCAAAGCGGGACAGTGATGAAGGGGGCTTTCCCATGGTTCTGTGCCACCTTGTGTCTTTCAGCTGTTGAAAGGAATGTCAATATCCCGGCGAAAAGCTCCAGACAAAACCACGGATGAGGATGAGTCAGAAAGCGGAGACTGTGATGATGAAGACGACTGCAGCGGCGGCTCCGGAAATGGGGAACTAAGGGTTAAGAATCAGCTCCGGTTCTTAGCAGGTGACGAGAATAATGACTTGAGTTTTCGTTCCCGCTCTGAACGTTACCTAGTACTCGGGTGCAAGGGTCCATTAACGCTGAACTTAATGGAATGATGCTAGGGATGAATCCGGCCCCGGGAGTCTTTTCTTCAGCAGACCCGTGGCAGATTTTTGTATGTAAGCCTCACTGACACTAGCAAGGGTGGCTAGAATAACAACCCAGTGACCTGAGAGGAGAGGAAGTTGGCTGCTCCTCGGCTGTCTGTAAATAGGAGGTGGTTTGCATGGCCCCTCTGAGGGGACACCCATGTGTAGCTGATTTCATCGCCCTGTAGGTGTGTGGTGTATTCCACAGCATGGAAAGGTGCAGTAGCCACTTAGTGAAGGGAAAGCGGGTTTGGGGCTAATTCTCATCTACACTAAGGCCCGTGTAAACTGCTCTGACAGTGTAAAGGGACCAAGTAGATGTCAATATTATGTACGTTGTCTCCCCACTACTCCCCCAAGACCATTTACACAGCCTGGGAGGTGTAGGATGGCCTCGGTGTAAGTGAGACTCCGGCCCACTGTGTGTGGGACGAGGCCATTGCCTTGAAGTGGTGCACCTCCTTTTTCAAGGCCGGTGTGTATGAGTCGGGTTCAACGGGAGATTTTAAATGTTGTTATGCACAGGTGGTGACCAAAATCCAGTTCTCTACCCTCCCCCTAACCCCTTGTGCTCCCAATACCCCGTGGAGCGCGTGACTCTGTGGGATTTTTTTTCTGTCTGGTAAAAGTATTGAAAAGAAGGAGGACCCCAAAGTGGATCACAACCCCATTTTAATGGGGTTGCCAAAGCAGGTGTTGGCCTTGGGCCCCAGCAAGTCTGAAGCCCAAGCCCCACCACCCAGGGCTAAGGTTACAAGCCCCCTGCCCAGGGCTTTGCTTCCTCCCCCCACCCCCCCCACCACCACCACCCGGGGCGGCGGAGCTTGGTCTTCGATTCCCCTTCCAGGGGCCGTGTAGTAATTTTTGTTGTCAGAAGGGGGTCACGATGCAATGAAGTTTGAGGACCACTGCTCTAAAGCAAACCAGACCATTTCTATTTCAACCTAGACTGGTACAACTTCACTGAAAGCAGCAACTCCCACCACTTCCCTGATGTACCGAGACCAGAATATCCATTTAGGCCTGATCTGGGGCAGCTGAAAATTGACCTTTGGTGGAGCTACACCGATTTACACCAATTTAATTTCGTTTCGAGGGCTGTATGCTTCTCTTCCTAAAGACCAGACAACTGAACCTGGATTAAATCAGCCCTGCGGCTTTGAAGTTTAAGAGGCAAATTTGGACGCTTAAACTAAGCCCAGATGTTTATAAATACCCTTCCATTGATCTGGGACAATTAAAATATCCCTAACAGAGTGAGGGCTGAGAGATTTAATAGCAGCTACCTATCCAAGATAGTGTGTTTTACATAATGTGTAAATAAAATATTTATATTCAAATATCAGTTGAGACAGAAAAGACCTTTTAAGTCCTCTAGCCCAACCCTAATTGATGTTAGACAACATAATAAAAATCGAATTCAGGTAAGGATGAAATGCACTTTCTTTCCTCAAATACTGAACCATCAAGGCCTATGTAAGGGAAATACAGTTGATCCAGCTATGCCCTCTTGTATCAAGCTCAGCCAAAGATGCAGGTTTCATCCTATATTAAATCTTTGTGTCACAGCTTCATGTTATTTCAGTGTATTTTAAATTTCCTTTTATGCCCTTTAGCCTAATAGTATCACTGATCTCTGAAGACATGCATAATCCTTCGCTACCTTTTTCTGTCTCTCTAGGCTGGTCTAATCACTGTCTTGATCTCCCAGATACCCTATCTGTCTAGGTGTTTATATCTTTCTTGTCACCCTGGTATGTGAACACATTAAATGAAAAAAAGAACAGAAGGATTCCCCCTCTCATTTTATCTGGCTGAAGGGGTATTTGTTGCTTACTTCTGTGGTGTATGGAAAACTGTTAAAATGACAAGCTATCGGTTTAATTTGTAAGGGGTTTTCTGGTCCTGTGTGCAGGATAGGGCGCTCTGTAGGGAGGCATGTGAATTGAGTAAATCTGCAAAGAGCCAGCCTAGAGCAAGATGGGGGTGAGTTGGGGCCCTCTGCCTTAGGGAGCAGCCTGCATTGTCTCTCTCTGTTTTTGGTTCTTGTACATTATGGTTCTGGATTTAAAAAAAAAAGTGTTATGTTGCAACTTTACAGCAAGAATATTTAACGTTTTTATCTAACTTCTCTGGATGCCATGAACATTGCAACTTCCTTCCCCACAATAGCAAAATATCTCTGGTAAAGAGTGACGTCTGAGCGAGATGTTCTTGGCATTATGATCTCTTCAGGCTTCCCCCTGCAACAAAGGGTCCAGCAAAGCAGTTGAGCACATGAGCAGTGCCGTTGAAATGAATGGGGCTGTTCTGGCATTTCCTAACTTTCGAGTTCTTGACTTTGCAGCCTTAATGTTCTTTTAATGTAGCTTTTTGGGTGCAATATAACTTTAGAGCATTCATGCAGACTGGTTGGAGAAATTTCTGTGGAAAGATGTGAAATGCTTTGTGATTTGGGCTGAAAACCAGAAAAAAATGTTTTGACATCCCGTTTTGACATTTTCAGAATTACACATTTAGATTTTTTTTTGATGATTTTTTGTTTTGATTTTTGTATTTGGGATCATGTGATATTTATTACCTATTATAACCTCGGAGGAAATTTAAAAAGTCAAAATTGAAACAAAACCTTTTGATCGACCCTCGCTGAAATGTTTTCAGAACTTTCTGATATGAATTTTGAACGGTTCAGTGGCTGCTCTGATTTGAAACAGAGCCAGATTCTGAAATCTCAAACTCTTCCATCCTTGGCACAGCTCTGCAAATATGTGCATACAGCCAGGACTGCAGGCTTGTGCTGGTTTATCTCCCTGCCTACTGAGGAGGGTAAAGAGGCACAAGGAGGGTTGGTTTCTCAAATTATCGATGGTTCCTCTTTTTTAATTACTGGACACTTTTATATTGTTGAAGACGGGGGAAGCCTTTGGGTCCCAGAGTGTGCCGTTATTCCTCTGCATTGGGGAGTATTGTTAGGTTAGTGATCAAACAAGTCAAATAGCTTAAAGTGGATTTTTGAGGTCTTGTTTGACCCTTTTCTGGTTCAAAATCAGCGAGTGACAGTTTGGCGAGTTGTATTTCTTTCTTTTTTAACTTGTTCTCCAAGCCCATGTTCAGTTCAGCTGATACTCTCTTTCCTTGACCCTGACATCTAATTTGCCGTAGGGTCAACATGCAGAAAGTCAAAATGCTCCCAAGAAGCGTAAGAACCTTAAATAGCATGGTGGCTTCTCCCTACTTAATTAAATCGCAAAAGGAGAGATGAGGCACCAGCGTCCCATTGTGGCAGTAGATGGCTAAAAGCCTGGGAAGACACAGTGTCTAGTGATAAAAGGCAGAATCCTGATCAGAAGTTAAAACAAAAGATGATCACAGTTTGCCAGCTAGGAGACTCTCCCTGAAAGAAGATTCAAAACAACTGACCTTTCAAGGAGCTTGGTTTGATCGTATGTAGATACTGGTGATCTAAACCTCTCCTGCTCACCAGTTACTCATATGCGGGGTACCTCTGGTTCTAGCAGTTTAACTGCTAACAGCTGCTGACCACCCCTTTTCCTACCAGCTGTCACCCTGAATGGTTTTGAAAATCAGGAGAAACAAAAACAAACAAACAAAAAAAAACATGTTATTTCCAATATACTAGTTGTGATTTATCTCCTGTTCTATAAAGTGTAACCTTTGTTTCTTATTTATAATGACCCTATAATAGCGGCATGGTCAACTGAAACCGTAATGATTTAAACATACTTGTAAACTGTCAAGTCAAAAGTTTGTGAGTGACTATAAGCATATGTTGGCAAGCTCTATATGCTAATAAATTCATTATTATGTTGCCCCACTGGAAAAAGCACCGAGATAGAGGGGTTTTATGATGGATCTTTTATCCTTTGTCACATCTGCAACACATTAAAGATTTTGAAGGCAGATAATGTTTACAATAGGAGAATGATTGAAAAGCTTCTAGATCAATGAGCAGCACTTCCTGTTTTTCAATGGGAAAGCCCTGGCATCTGCACCATGTCCACGTAAACCCTAAAATAGATCTGTACACACACACATATACTTACGCCACACCAATGGCAAATCATGTCTACGAATAAATTATAGTATTCCCCTGCAAATTGCGAGGTACCGCCAATGTGTTCCAGAGTCGTGCATTCACCCACTTCTGAAATCAATCATTCTGCACTTGTACGCAAAGCAGACAGGCTGGTTGCTAGCTGGCAAACTGCTGACATTCCGAATAGCCACCCACTAATTAACTCACCTCTGGAATTCTCTGTCAAGACGCTACTTATAACCAGCCAGCCTGCTGCCAGGAGCCTGAAAATAAAACATGGGCACTGGGGACAACACGCTACGGCGAGTGGCTTTGACGTACATGGAGTGTAAAGATCGCCTTTCGCTGTGTTCACTGAGGATGGTGGCCTAGCACACTTCGCTTGCCCAGGGGTGACTTGGCAATTGCAGATTGCCTGGACAACAGTGTCGGAGCACCCCCCAAAATAGCGATAGCCAAGAGGGATAAATAGGACCCATCTCCTGGGGACACTTAGGAACACACCTGCCATTTGGAGCAATCTGGCGGATTCCAAGGGGGATGGGGGAAGGGAAGGTTCAGAGAGAGCCAAAGTTGTCCATGGAAGGGAGAAGCTGAGCAGTGAAGCCTGTCCTGGGCATGGAAATCGGCTCCATCCCATCTGCAGTTCAGACAGCAGTAGGGGTGCGTGGGAACAGATATTGACATAGATGTGTGTGATAATGATATCTGCAGCCTGTGTATAACAGCGCCACCTGCTGGCTGCTCCTGCTGCACCCGTGGAGCTAATTAATCCTCTTTGATCATGCCGCCTGCCCCTGGGTTGTTCCTGCTAGGGAAAGAGAATCCACAGCTAAGGGTCCGAAGTGTCCGCCATGGATTCTTTTGCTCCAGCAAGCTCTGCCGAGCTGCCAGCCGTAAGCCTCCCTGCGTTATCAAAGGAGCAGTGTAGCCGGTGGCACAGTTTCCTTGTCTTGGCTTGGAGATCTGTGCCCCCTCTTGCACATTCAGCCGCCTACAGAGGGATAAATCAGTGCTTATCGTGGGAGGGGAGCAGAACTGGCTCTGAGAGGCTCCTGAGCACCAGGCAACGCCCAGCCACCCAGTCTGGGCCTATCTTGTGTTTTTGTTATTTGCTAGAGATACACTTTGCACCCAAGCCTAGAGACATCTATGGAGCCTCCCTACTTTGTATCAGAGTGGCCCATAACAGGATGATCAGCATTTTATCGGTAAATGTTGATTTCACTGTCACCCACCCAAACTGACATAAAACCACTTCCATCAGTATTAACAGAAATTTACAGATAGGCAAAGCAAGAAAAATGCTACTTGAGAACTTATCAGAGTTTGACTTAAGGGCACTTACTGTATATTTCGACGTGACATTGACAATTCATGGTTTAAAGGTTATAAAGCTGTAACTTTTTGAAACTCAACATCTTCTGTCATTAAATAATTGTCTGACCTCCCCATAATTTCCTTCCACTCTGAAAATTGAAATTGATAAAAATCAGGGGAAAATGCATAAAACCCAATAATGTTCTGCAACTGTGAACATTTAAATTGATAAAAATAAAAAAAAAATGCTTAAAAATAAACATTGATATGATCCATCAAAATGATCAAACAACTAAAACTTGAATTGTGCCAAGCCCGCCCATACCTCATCTCTGTAATGCCTATTACTTGCTCTGCCAGTGACTTAGCCTTTCGATGGGAATGCTTAGAGGGATACTTTCAAGGCTGCAGGCTTAACAATTACCCTATTGCACTTGCCGAGAATGGTCACGTATTAAAGCTGTTTGTTTGAGGAATCCCTGAAACAGGATTGCAGATTGAATGGTACGTCCAATGAGATGTGTTAAATAATAAAAGCAGCTGTGTGTTGTTCGATTCCCAGCCAACAAGCCAGTACTTGTGCTCAATGATAGTGCATATGTTTTGGCTTGTATAGTGGCAGAAGTAAATAAACACACCTGAGCTATTCTTCCTTTAGGCATCTTCTTTTTAAAAGCTTCTTCAAAACCTAAGTAGATTATGCAGAGTGCTTTTCCCAGAGTGCAATGTCTCCAATGATGGGTCTGCCATGAGACTGTCCCACAGTTTAACAGGTCTGACTGTTAAGACTTCATTCTTGATACTCAGCACAGATTTTTCCTTTGGTTAATTTCATCTCATTAAATCCTCAGCCCCTAAATGTCTCCCCTTAGGTGTCATTGATCCAAGCTCTCTCTATTCACTGTTGCAGCAGGGGCCAGCAGATGGCACATGTGGTCTTCTAGCTAGTTTTTCTGAGCACATGAGAGGATTTTCCGGTTTGGGAAGTCATGCTGTGGTGGTGTTAGTTTTTGTTGTTCATGGTTCTGTGTGGAGACAGTGGCTCTTGAATGGGAAGCTGTGTGAGAAGCAGGGCAGTCTGCTCTCTGCCTGTGTCTGTGATTGGAGCCAATTTCCGAGCAGAGTTGTCCCCTGGAAATTGGGCATTGACGTTGAGCTGAGATTCCCAGAAAGAAGTGATTGCCCTGCATGCTGTTCGGCCATCTCTGTTCCAGGACTGATATGTGCACCAGTAAAACAAGTTTCCCATAGAATGTACCCAGATTCCATGTCACCAATCTCTTCCCCACTGGAAAGCCGGCTTGCAAGGCCCTGGAAACCTGGCTCTGCTCAGCGGAGGGGTGTTGCCAATTTTAGACTGGGGACTGTTACGCTGGAAGAAGAGCCTACACTGTTCTTAATTTTTATAAGATAATCTTGTCAGGTCCTTTATCATTTTGATTGCTCTTCTGTGAATGCCTCCCTGCTTGGCCATATCTTTTGTGTTCTGAGATGTTCATACCTGAAGACATTTAAAGAGCCATTCTGCTTGATCTGGAAATGAATCCAGATCGTCTGTTTAAAAAAAAATCCCTTGGATATTGGCTTAGGAAGAGCCTTTCAAATACAGTGTAACTGACTGGCATCTGGAGCTGCAATGTGACATTTTATAGATATGAAGGTATTACCAGCGCAGATGAACTGTTCAGATTGGAGTATCTACATTCTCTTCTCCTTTCCACACTATTGAATACTTTGGGTGTTTTAACCATAATCTACCTAGCATCAATTTTAATTGTAAATTAATTCAGTTTTTTGTCTACGAATAGCTTAATATTTGAGTAAAGTGGTAATAGTACGGACATGCTGTTCTACAAGACATTAATCCTGCCCAAGAGAGGGGAAAAATGGTCCAAATGCAACTCGATTATTCTGACATGAGAACTGAATCCAGGCCAATTACACAGTGCAATGGCACTATTACCACTAGTCTAATGCAAGTGTTTGTGTTTGTTGGGATTTCTGTTTTCCTTTGAATGAGGATTTGGTTAGAAGTCAAGAATTTTGTGTCATTATGGAAGATGGAGGAGGAGTCGCATGTAATTTATTGAATCCCTAATTGTATCGAGTGGCAAATTCATTAATTCACTTTTGTTTTGCTTTTTTTAATTGAAGGATCTAAGACACATAATGAATTTTAGTGCAGTCAGCAAAAAAGAATCCATTTATTGACAGGTTGATACAATTAGCAGTGGCTTTCAGAGACAGGGTTGCTATTCGTTTCCACTTCAGTGGAGTGCGTTCAGTGCAATAACACTATCAGGCCCATATCCGGAGTGTAACGTGCGTGTGTTTGACGGGTTTGTTGTAACTCCTACATTGCCAGACTCTTTAGAGAAACGTTGAATCCATAATTTACCAAACTGGACAGGTGAGGCGTCTGTTATAATACACTTGCAGATTAGACAGAGAATAAAGTCACATTTGCGCAGAAGCATCAATTATATTAACAAGCAAATCTGCTATTCGTTTTAATTTTATATTCTTTTTGGTTCTGTTGGTCATTTTTAAAAACCCCTTCAATGCCCCGGACCCCAATTTAAGAAACGCTGGCCTATAATATAAAGGAGGTCAGACTACATGATCTAAAGGTCTCTTCTGCCCTTAAACCCCGTGAAACTATGACACAAAAGGAAGGGTTTTGATGTCCCATGAAGGCTTTGAAAACAGCTCTGTAAAGGTGCGAGACTCATTGCTGCGGCACCTCCTGCTGGTCGTCTCAGGAAATTAGCTCTTTTCCAGCCTGGGCACCCTTTGCAGGCTGGTGTCCTGCTTTTAGCTGGCCCCATGTCCTTCCCAGACCCTGGTGCCCCTTTATGTTGGGTGCTGCCCCCTGGCAGTACCCCCATCAGTATCTATGGGTCTCCCCTCTCTGGGAAACCCCAACCCTCTAATCCCCAGTCTGCCTCAGTCTGGGCTACTGCCGGTCATCACCAAGTCCCCGCTCCCTGGGGCAGACTGCAGTGTAAAAGCCACTCATCATAGGCAAGGGGGTTCAGACCTGCTGCCTTCCTCTGCCTCCCAGTACCTCTATGAGCCTTGGACCAGGCCCTGCAGCCTGGGGAGTTGCCAGCCTGGAGCTCCTCTGGCTCTCCCCAGCCCTGCTTCACTTCCAGTCCCCTTCCTGCAGGCAGCCAGGCCCTGCTCTCTCCTAGCCTGGAGAGAGACTCCCCTTGGGCCGCTGGCTCACAGACTTTTTATACAGGCCAGCTGTGGCCTGATTGGGGCGTGGCCCAGCCGCTTCCCCAGTCTGCCGTCCCCAGCCCTCTCCAGGACTGCTTTCAACCCCTTCTATTTTAGGAGCGGGGTAGCCACCCTGCTACGGGCTCCCTGAGATGGCTCATCCACCTGAGATGTATAAATGTTTGTAATACCACTTTGCTGCTGCAAAACACTTCACCTTCATTTCTGTATGAACACAGGTTGTTAACTTTGGTAACAGCCTGTATATTACCCACGTGTTTTCAGAGATGCTTTTCAACGGTGAAATTTTGGGGGCTGATGTGTCTCTCTAACTTGTTATCAGAACAGAGTGTTTTGCATGACGGAAGGCTTCAAAACAATTTCAAAAATGTCCCTCTGTTTTGCAGATGTCCACATAGTTGCAACTTTTGAAGTCCACCTGCATTTTCAAGGAATCACAAATATCTTGTTCTCTAGCTGAAAATAACCAAATATCTCCTCACGCTAGTCAGTTTTCTCCTCAGGCTCAGCTGGAACCCCGGCATTTTACTTTAGGCCATTTTCTTTTGGAGAACAAACTAACAGAACAGCCTTTTGGTTAAGACAATGCTAAAGGAGCATTCCAAACAGATACGAGCCAGGTGCTGCTTGCTAGTGGGCTGACAAGACAACCCGACCTAGATAGTGTGGTGCATTGTGCTTGTTTCAGCCTGAGGTACAAAGAGGCGTCTGTATGTGAGCCTGATCACAATACAACCCCCTGATTGACTCAGTGTATACTGGAGAGGGCCTCCCTTTCATGCATGACTTGCCTTTTACTAATGCCTTCTTGCAGGTAAACTGACGGATAGGAGCGACTGAAGGAGTTTAACAAAAGGGGTTGTGGCACACGCAGGTCCTGCCTGCACGAAGCACAGTTCTGAACCCACTTTTAGGTAGGGTGATCAGATGTCCCCATTTTATGGGGCCAGTCCCGATTTTTGGGTCTTTTTCTTATATAGGCTCCTATTACCCCCCACCCCACTCCTGATTTTTCACACTTGCTGTCTAGTCACCCTACTTTTAGGCAATGCTGCACTGCTAGTGCCATCAGTGTAAGCACTAGTGTAGTGCACACAGGCATGTGTGTGCATCTCGCCCCCCGGGGAACGGCCTTGCCTGGTCGGCAGTCGAGTTGCCACTACTGGCGGTGTCTGTACCACTGCACCACTGCTGAAAAACAGCTCCGAAATTTCGCAGCGCCAAGAGCCCCAGCGAGATACCAGTCTGTGTCCGTGGCACTTTGAATGGCGAGGGAGTTTACTTGTTATAACTCTGCTGAGCGCTGCTTGCCATTGCTAGACTCCTGCTTGTACAGCCCTAGGACTCGATCCTGCACCCACTAAAGTCAATGGTAATGCTCCCCTGACTGCCCTGGGGCAAGACCAGTCAGGGGGTCTCCTGACTTTATGCCTGCCTCTCAGGGGGTGAGGCTGTCTGGGGCTGGGCAGCCTTTCCCTGAATCCGAAAATAGGCCATGCCTCCTGCACGTGGAATAAGGAAGCAGGGTTTGTTTCGGAGGTAGCAGCACTTCTCTGGTAGTGGCAGAATGCTTCCAGGGGGGTCTCTGCAGCTAAAACCTGCTTCTCGCTCTCTCTGAGTTCCCTCTTCAGCCGAGAGTGCTTGGTTCTCTCCAGGAGTCGGAGCTGCTGCTCCTTGGCCAGGCAGCAGAAGCTGATCCTGCTAACTTCCTTCCCTCCTGGGCTGAACTGTATACAGAATCGTAGGGTGAGACAGGACCGCAAGGGTCACCTCCTCTAAACCCCTGCCAAGATGCAGGGTTTGCTGCACCTCACTGCATCATCTGCAGCTCTGTTACCGTACAGAGATGAATGAGTGAGTGCTGGTTGCCAAACATAGAATCGTAGGACTGGAAGGGACCTCGAGAGGTCATCTAGCCCAGTCCCCTGCACTCGTGGCAGGACTAATTATCTAGATCATTCCTGACAGGTGTCTGTCTAACCTGCTCTTAAAAATCCCCAATGATGGAGATTCCACAACCTCCCTAGGCCAATGGGAGCTGCGGGAAGTGGAGCAGGCCGTAGAGACGTGCTGGCCGCCGCTTCCCGCAGCTCCCATTGGCCGGGAACGGTGAACCACAGCCACTGGGAGCTGTGGGGACGGTGTCGTGCCTGCGGATGAGCAACATAAACAAACTGTCTCGGCCGCGTGCCGAAGGTTGCCGACTCCTGAGGTAGTGGGTGGGGCTTAGTCCGTGAGATTGATTCCTTTCCTGACTGAAAAGACTCCCATTGACTTCAATGGGCTTTGGAGTAGGCTCCGTGAAGAGACCTTCCTTTTCTGTAGTATATTAACCTGTATGTAGTATATTAGACTGAAATTTAAAGCTCATTCTCTTGTGATCATTGGACTCCAACACAGCCACGGGCAGACTTTTGCTGAAGGAACCCTTCCTTTCTAGCCATTGTCAAAAATAATACAGCTGAGAGGAAGAGAAACGTTCCAGCAGCGAAATCCCTGAGAGCATAGATTTGGATCCAGATTTCTTTCTCAGCTTCCTGGATAAACTGTAGTTGTGATTAAAAAATAGTACATCTCGGGGTATGCTCTACAAATCACTCATCGGTTCTGGACATGATCAGTTACTGAGTCAACATCTTTCTGTTCACTTTCAATGTGCTTCAGAAACTGGGGAATTCATCATTCGTCAGGAAGAAGCTCTCCTCAACTGTTCTGAATTAGCTGTGACCTGCTGCACAAACATCTGTCACCCTTGCTGAAGCGAACACCAGTAGTAATGTGAACTGAACCAGGTGGAGCCAAATGCTGGTTCAGATAATTCCCCTAGGAATCTCCGCCACAAGGAGCCAATCCTCGACCCCTCACCTGGCCCAGACAAGTGGGCTGAGCGCTGCGGGGAGGTGCAGCCCTTTGCATGAGGGGTATGCAAGCATTGGACCCCCTGAGTGCTCCAGCCTCCCGCATCTGAGCAGCACAGCTTCCTCTGTTAACAGGGCTTTTGGAGCCCACAGAGGAGACCAGCAGCAAGGTTTCACCTGGATAAATAAATCACGTACAATCAAGTACTAACGAAATGCAGGAGTCGAGCTTACAAGCCCCTGCTGGAACTTTTAGGCGTTTGGCATGCCTCACTTGGCAGCGGTAGCATCCAGCTCTGTAATTTAGGGTTTGTCTACACTCAAGAAAATTAATCCCAATTAACTAAAGGTATGAATTTAAAGCGGATTAGTTAAAACTGCATTAAACTCCTGTGTGGACATGCTCATTCAGAATTAAAGTAGCCTTAATTCGGTGTAGCTTAATTCAAACTAAATTAAGGTCATTTAAATTCTGAATGAGCGTGTCCACACAGGGCTAAATGCAGTTTAAGTAATCCACTTTAAATTCACACTTAGGGCATGTCTTCACTACCCGCCGGATCGGCGGGTAGCAATCAATCTATCGGGGATCAATTTATCACGGCTAGTGTAGACACGATAAAATCGATCCCCGATCACTCTGCCGTCGACTCCGGAACTCCACCGCAGCGAGAGGCGGAAGCGGAGTCGATGGGGGAGTGGCAGAGGTCGACTCGCCGCCATCCTCACAGACAGGTAAGTCGACCTAAAATACACAACTTCAGCTACGCTATTTGCGTAGCTAAAGTTCCGTATCTTAGGTCGACACCCTCTTCCCCCCCCCCCCCCATAGTGTAGACCTAGCCTTAGACTCGTGGGGCTGGTCTATACTAGGTTGACCCAGCTATATTGCTCAGAGGTGTGAAAAATCCACACCCCCGAGCGACGTAGTTAAACTGACTTAAATCCCACTGTAGACACTACTAGGTCAACAGAAGAATTGTTTTGTCACCTTAGCTACCCTCTCTCGGGGAGGTGGATTTACCACAGCGACAGGAGAACCCCTTGCTCCAGCTGTGGTGCGGTAGCATTTTAAGTGTAGACATAGCATCGGTGTTGCTTTTAGGGCTGATCAAAAAATTTCCAACAAAACTATTTTCTGTCGGAAAATGCCATTTTGTCACAATCAAAGCTTTCTCTAGAAATATATCAGTTTTGATTGTTTCATTTAGAACTTTAAAAAAAAAAAGCATTGTGAGAAGGTTGAAACATTCCATTACAGCCTTATTGGAATGCAATGTTTCAATTTTGTATTTCAAAATGCCGAAATGTTTTGATTTCATTATATTACCGATATAACACTGAAAAAAGTCAAAATCAGACTGAAAGATTTAGATTTTATGGAAACCAAACATTTCTGTTGACCTGAAAAAAAATCGAAAATTTCCTTTTTCAGGAAATTTTAATATGTTTGTTTTTTTTCCAATTCAGAACAAAAACACATTTTAAAATGTCTGAATTTCCCACACAACGGAAATTCCAAGTTTTCATTAGCTGTCATTGCCTTGGCAGTCAGAGCTGTCAGAAATATTTTGCCTCTTCCATTGTTTTTTATTATTATTATTTTTGTTCTTGAGGCAGTTTGATGAGTTTTGCCGAAGGCCGGAGCAACGTGCTGCTTTTTGCTTCCTCTAACATGGTCTCATTGGAAGTGGAGCTGAAGCTCGGCTCTGAGATGAAAGCTTGCACTGTCCATTGGCTTCAGTTCACTGCGTGGTCACTACTAATGCAGCCGGGGGAATGTGGAAGAGGAAATAAGTCGGGGGGAACATGGAGGTAAAATGTAGTGATTGTGCTTCCTGATCGCGAGGCAGAAATCACCAAGCTACCCTTTAAGCTTTTGACCAGAAGTTGGGAATGGACAACAGGGGATGGATCACGTGATGATTATGTGCTGTTCATTCCATGGTCCATAAGGAGCAATGCCTGGGCTGCACCGAGAGAAGGCCCTTCCTGCCCATCAGAACTCTACCCTGGCTGTCTCTTGGGATCCTCAAGATAATGAAAAGCTGTTGCTTTTTGTGGGTGTGAGTTTTGCATGCCCTAACTGCAACCACAGGAGAGAGCTGGGCCCTGCTGAAACCAGAAATACAAACCCAACCAAAGAAAGCCAATTGGCAGCCATGCATTTCCTCTCCCAGAATTTTTTTTTCGCAAAGGCTCCTTCATGTGGATCAAAATCTCCTATGCCCTCAGCATAGTCAGGGACGGGCCCAGAATTCTAGGCTGAAGAAGGGAACAGAACAAGTCCAATGGGGGAGAGCTTGTATGTTTTTCTTTCAGCTAATAGTGGCCTACCTGTTCACTGCGCGGTAGAAAAATCCTCACTTTGCTGGTTGCCTGGGAAGCTGCTGCGTTCATGGCCCAGTTCTCTTGCGTGCATGTGCATCTTACACTATGGTTTGGTGTTCAGGTTACTCATTGGTGCACACGCCGTCGGATGACTGTTACACATTGCTGCTTTGGGAACTCATTTAATCTGAGTTGTAGCTGGCTTGGCAGGTAGCCGGACTGAAAGGGCAAATGGCATCATCTTTTGTCCAGCCCGGGAGCCCCAACAGGATTCATAAAATGTTAATTGCAACTGCAACGTGATACACATCTTCCCCCCTCCCCCGCCTTCCTTCCTTCCTGTTTTAGGTCAATTGTATTTTGAGGCCTGTATACTGTAGCTGGAGTTGAAGCTATTTTTGAAAGGACTGTGTCCCCTGGATCCCGGAGCTATTTCCTGCCCTGGGACGCAGCCTCTCACACATCTGTTGCTTGCAGCATGTTTTTGGACTTTGGGTCTTTATCTGGGCTGTAGTTGTCAGGTGGGAGCTGGTGGTTATCATCATGCTTTGAGTAATATCCTTTGCCTCCATCGATATCGCCTTTTTCTGTGACGCTACTTTGGTGCAATAATTGCATGGATCTGTTCTTTATTGACAATGCCAATCAAGTCATTTTTTTTTTAAAGCCATTTTTGAGCTCATGGTTTTAGCTGCTCTAGGTTGCATTCTGAGATAGTTCTTCATCTTTAGTTGCCTTCATAAATCTTGCATTACAGCAATCATTGTACAGAATCTAATAATGTGTATTCCTACCAAATATTTTCCTGTTCTCCATGCCAGTCAAGCCAGACTGTCCACCCCCTGTGCCACTTAACCCCTTCAGGGCTGGCATTCACCCTCTCAGATCCTGCTTTGTAGCTTGTGTGCCTGTGTAGTTGCAGTCCTCAGCTTCTAGTGCCTGGGGACATGAACTGAGTGAGGATGTAGCTGGTCCCCTATTTGTGAGGAGAGTGACGAGTGTCACCCTGGTACAGCTGGGCGTGCTATCACTTGGTTACCTGTATTTGAGATAGCCACAGCTCTGGGCAGCACGTTGGGTGTTTTGAATTAGACTTGTAGAAATTAGGGCTGGAAAAGACGTATGAAATCACCTTGTTCGTCCATCTGCTAGTGTGTGTCATCGGCCTTGAGCTGATGAAAACCGTGGTGGGCACCTGGTTGACTCTGAGACATCAAGCTTGTTTAGCCTGAGATCTGACTGATGGAAGGAAGGAGGAGGGAGCTGCCATGTTTCCTTGGCTGGTACCCACCCTTTTATGCTGATGTTATTTGTGTGTGCACAAGCAGAGGGGAATGCAGGGTGTCGGGACCGGGAAAACCTCCCTGTACCCAGCCTTCTGGAACAGCCTTCCCGTATCCTGTCTCTCTCCATCACGTTTCCAATCTTGGCTGAAGGTAGCACTTTCTCCTTTGCCCTCCTCTCTGAATTCCCTCTCCCTCTGCTGTAACATTGTATCACTTTATTTAACTTTCTAAAGCGTTTTAGGATACAATTTGTACCCAAGGCGCTCTAGGAAACGAAGCTGCCTAGTATTTAATTGAAATGTGTCGCTCCCAGTGATGGCAATGCCTGGGGTCTGTCATTAGTCATACTAATCTCGCTCTTGATGGATGGTACTGACTTGAATGGATTGCCTAAGAGTGTGTTGTACGATGCAAAACAATCAATCTGATATATTTGAAGATACGTACCAGTCTGTTTGCCTTCAAGCTGTGCAGAAACAAGTGCTTTGCTGAGTGCCTTGTAACTAAACAATAAAATTAAAATGCTGGCCCAATCCCGCAGAACACACATTGTCTAGAGATGGATAGATCTGAATGATGGGGATCATAACTTACCTTCTGGTTTTCTTTCTAAACATTTAACAGACAGACCAGGTAGGGTATAAGCGGTTGCAGAGCAAAGGCATTGGAGGCTGGATAACAGCCCTGATTCAGCAACATATTTATGGGCCTACCATTCCTTCCTTAAAACATGAGTAGTCCCACTGAAGTCAAGAGTGAGGTGCTTATGAAGTTCAGCACATGCTTAAATACCTTGCTGAACTGGAGCCAAAGTTATAACGCTGTTAGCAGATGCTAAATAGGTTATTTAGTGGCCTAAATTTATTAAATCTGTCAGCAATATTCTAGGAAAAGTAGTACCAGAAAAGAGAGCAGAGAAAGCATGAAAGGTGCCCAATTTCTGCTGGATCAGACCCCCTGAGAGCCGTGGGATCTGATGCATTGAGGGGGAATGTGGTTGCCTGGACTCTGACTCATAGCAGATGTGCCCAATTTACATTACAGCTTAATACCTTTGTTTTAAAATGTTATTTCGAGACAAATGTGTTAAAGCAGATGTTTCCAGTAAAACAAATATTTGTGTAATTTACAAACAACTTCCTGCTGCCAAAACTCATTAGAAAAGGGGAGGAGGGAGGGGGACCGGTTCTGCATACCCAAAAGAAAAAAAATTAAAAAAAAATCTAAAAATAAAATACATCCCGAGAATGCATTTCCACATGTTGGGTGAAAATAGCTCCAGCGCTTTGAGGAACGCTGAGAGAGAAGAAGTGGTTTGAGAATGATGTATGGAAGCCTATTTAAAGACAACTATCCTGCAAGTGTGAATAAACATAAAGCAAATACCCACAGATGATGTGCAGTCAATAGCACAAATCTTAATGTAAAAATGCTGAACCAGCTTCTGTTTTTCAGGGTAATCACAGAAAGGCAGCGTGGGATTTTCAAAGTCACTTACACACTTTTGAGAATTCCACCCCCGGTTTCTAAAACGCTTCATTTACTCTATTGAATTTCCACATGATTCCAGGCCCCTTAGCAATTCAGTTGTGGCTAGCGGGAGCCCGCATCTGGGCCCCACTGTACTATCCCAGACTGATTTGACATGAAAATGAACCCTGGAGAGTTTCATTGCCCAGGCATTAAAACAACCAGTAGGGGTAATCAACTCAGATTCCTTCCTGGGCACCTTGCTCCCTGTACCCAGCCCCACCCTGCGAGGGCTGCTGGGAGCCTGGGGGTGTCTTGGGGGCAGAAGGAATGGAGTGGGCCTTCCTTTGGACCTGAGATTTCCCATTAGCCTTTTGTAAAGCCGGGTTACAACCTTTTGCATTCCAGAAGATCTTTGGCATCACACTGATGTACTGGGGGGAGGCGAGTCTGGGGGCTAAACTGCCTAATGGTCAGAGTAGGGGGAAGGGATAGCTCAGTGGTTTGAGCGTTGGCCTGTTAAACCCAGGGGTGTGAGTTCAATCCTTGAGGGGGCCATTTAGGGATCTGGGGCAAAATCAGCACTTGGTCCTGCTAGTGAAGGCAGGGGGCTGGACTCAATGACCTTTTGGGGTCCCTTCCAGTTCTAGGAGATAGGTATATCTCCATATATTATTTTTTAGATGATGGAGTGCTCCCCTCTATGTCACAAGACCAGGGAGTGAGAAGAGCTGGATTCCAATTCTAGCTGTGCCATAGGCACTTTGGTTCATCTCTCTGTGTCTCAGCTTCCCGGTCTGTGAACCAGGGACAGCAGGACTTCCCTGCCTCCGCGGCCTGGCGTGCGGTGCAGGGTGATTCATTCTGGCTGGGTAAATGAGTTGAGACGTGTGTGTGAGGGGTCTAGGTATTATCCTTGTGATGCTGGGTTTAGCTGTTCTGTTAATCTGATGGGTTTGGCATTTAGCCCCAATCCTCTCCCTGGGGGCACATCCCGAGTGTGTGTTGAGGGTCTCCTTGGGAGCAAGGGAGGAATTCGTCACTGCCTCTCCAGGCTCAGAGTTAAAGCACATGCAATTCCTCTCTTTCCCCACAGTGCAAAGCATCAGCTCCCCCAGTCCTTCCCATGTTCTTCCCCTAGGCAAATAGAAGGAGGGCTCTCCCTGGGAGACCGCACTCACTGCTGGAGCCGTTCACTATTAAAGTGAAGCTAGCAGCCCTAGCTCAGAGAGCGCCCTGCACGCTGCAAGCAGACATGTACAGGGCATTCCTCAGAACAGCTGTGATCCCTCCCCCACGCCAGTCTGCTTTTAGACATGGCATAACTGGGGCTACAAGACCATTCCTCCGTCCGTCTCATTCTGCCTTTCCCGGCTACTGTTCCCCAGCCCTGGTATGGGCATTCGGCCAGCCTGCCTCGCCTTTGTGTTTCCCCTGCCTTGTTTTGCGTGAGCAGCTGTTTGCGTCTGTGGTGCCCATTCACCTTTTCTCCTCACAGCTCCGGAGCACGTGCACCATTGGGTCATATCCACGGCATTTGGGCCTACCTTATGCCCTGCTTCCGGTGTCTGTTTACACCCAATGCCTGCAAGCTTGACACTCACGTTACATACAACTTGACACCCTCCTTGGTCTTTCCGGGTTTCCCAGGCTACAGCTGCCGTACGAGTAGTGGTTTTGGTAGCCACAAGAGCTAGCGAGCCCCTGGCCTTCCATTTCTCCATTGCATGGGTATTAATTGGGCCGCATACGTGTGAACCTAATCTCTTGTCAGCTGAGGAGGCAGTTATTTGTAGAGTCGAGCAGGCTGCCCATCTAAATCCATCATTGCTTAGCACCTGTGCCGCAGATACGTGGCTCAACCAACTTCGGAGAAGACCCAATGTCATCCAAACAGGTGGAAATAAGGGTGGGCAGCCAACAACCCATAAATGAGCATTACGGGGGGAGGGGGCTCAGGCGGGAGGCTGGCTATCCTGAGCTGACTCGAATGGGAGCTGCCACCAAGCACTTACCCTTGTTTGCTGATCTTAGGTAACAAAACAGCCTTGGTGCTGAATATCTCTGCCACCGTTTCTCCATCCCACTTCAGTATTAAATTCCATGTGGATGGGGCCACCAGAGACGTGCCCTCGGAGACCACTGCCGTTGCAGAAGCACACGGGCTTGGCCACATGCAGCTGTGTGGATTCCCCTCCGTGCAGATTGTGACAGCCCAGGACAGGGTAATCTGCAGGAGAGAAGTGCACGGCCAGGTGTGTGTGCATGTTTTGAGACCTGCCTCCCACCTCAGGACGCTTCTCATTGGTGCCTGTTCTGGAGTCCTGTGGCGTGACCTCTATGGATTTGGAACAGATCCTGAAATGGGGCAGAAAAACTCTGCCTGTTCCTTTCTCTTGGCCTGCGGCTTTTCTGGCATGGACATAGAAACACTCACCAGCCAGAATGTGGCTGTCAGGACCCAGTGTATTGAGGATTAGGGAAGTTTGATTGGCTTCCGTGGGCCTCATGGTGCCTCCTTTGGCCAACCACGGAAACAGGCTTTTTAATCAGCCCTTTAATGTTCACCATGAGATCCCCTAGGGCTGGTCTACACTGGGGAGGGGGGGGGGAAATGGATCTAAGATACGCAACTTCAGCTACTTGAATAGCATAGCTGAAGTCGAAGTATCTTAGATCGACTTACCTGGGGTCCACACGGTGCGGGATCGATGGCTGCGGCTCCCCCGTCGATTCTGCTACTGCCGCTCGCTCCGGTGGAGTTCCGGAGTCGACGGGGAGTGCGTTCAGGGATCAATATATCGCGTCTTAACGAGACGCGATATATCGATCCCGGATAAATTGATTGCTACCCGCCGATACGGCGGGTAGTGAAGACATACCCCTAAACTCTCCTCTACGTTATTATTGTGCTGCTGTCAGCAGCTCTTCGGGGTGGTCCGTGTAAGTGCTGGTGCAGAGCATGAAGGGCGCCGGCCGGGAAAGATGAATCTGGGAAGTGGGAATTACACTTCTGAGTCATTCCCTTGCGTGTCTTGGTTTTTCCTTTGTTTTCAGGAGGACCTTTTTGCACAAAATGTTGAGTAAACAGGCTTTTCAGACACATGGCTAAACAGACTTGTGCAAAGGAGTTGAAAGCAGTCAAGGAAGCGATGCCTCCTTTGGAAAACAATTCGTAGACTCCTGCGTACTATTCCCAGTTCTGCCATGGGCAAATCACTTATTGCAATCTCTTCCTGCCTCCCTTTAAACCAGCTGTAGATGGAGAGCAGTGGATGGCACCTACTTCTTTTCCAGCACTTTTCATCCATAGATCTCAAACTCTTCACAGTGGAGGTTAGTGTCATGGAAACAGGCACAGAGAGGGATGTGACTGGCCAAAGGACCTCATCCACTGTTCTTTTTTGCAGGGGGGGCGTTACTTAATGTTTGCAGAGGGTTTTGAGATGGTCGGCTGAAAGGCAGTATTGTAAAGGCAAAGCAATATTATTATTATGTTTCAAAACCACAATGTAGATAGTTGTCTATGACAATCGTTCTAATTGGGTGACAGCTGCATCTCAGAGAACAATCTGCACAACCGGTACACACTGGCCGTGCCCGTAATACGATGTGGTGCTTGTTACAGTTTGTTGCAGCACATATTGAAGGTCAAGGTTTCCCACGAGTGCAGAAGGTACACTTAAGAAAGGAGCATTGTATTTATTTGTATAAGAGCTCAGAGAACTATAGAGGATAAGGAATGAAATAAAACAGCAGAGCACTTGGAGGAAAGATGAAGGTTATAAGAAGACACGAGTGACATGCAAAATCAACCTGCCTTATTCCAGTCTGGAGTGAATTGTAAGCCAAGTGCTGTATCCCTCACACTGGAAGTAATCATGCTTTTTAGGGGATACGGGCATAGAGCGGCAGTATTGTCCATTGGCTAGAACACTGGCCTGGGAGTCAGGAGGCCTGGAATCTACTCTCACCTTAATCTCTGTGTAAACCTGGGCAAATTACATCCCTTCCCCGTGCCTCAGTTTCCCATCTGTAAAATGAGGATGAGGCTTCTTCCCTTTGTAAAGCACTTAGGAATCTGTGGCTGAAAAGCACTAGACCATGGTGGTGTTTAGGCCAGTTATTTCAGTATCTTCTCCCATTTGGGCTGCCTGGTGTCGGGCAGCTGTATGACCCGGAAGCAGGGTAACACGAGGCTGGCGTGTCTGTCAGTAGATCTTGGAGTGAAGTATAAAGGCATTGAGCCTGCTGGAATAAGTGCTCATTGACGCCTGGGTCTGCAGTGCGAACGGCTCCAGGAGTAAAACTCAGGGGACCCCGTGCAAAAACAACCCTGCATTGCTAAGTAAATGGAGCTGCCGTCACATTACAGAGACCCGGCTCCTGCAAAAAAACGTTCCATTCCTTGGTTTTGTTCTTTCTGCCATGCCTTGTAATAGGGCTGCAAAGAGAGGGCCCGATCCTGTGGGCGTGGAAGTCAATAGCAAAATGCTGGGCGCAGGATTGGGCCCAGATGTTTTATGCTGGGTGGCATTTCCGAATAGGAGCTCGTATAACGCACCTAGTCAGACACTGCTTCCTACCACAGGAAAATGCTGCCTGCAGCTTTCCTGGCTGTCTCTGTGCCCATCACTTGAAGTCTTCCTGCCACCCCTCCGCTCTCCCAGTCCGGCAGGCTGCTCCACGCTGGCCAGGGATTCCCTGTACGGGCCAGCTTGCAGGAGCAGGGCCTGAGTTTCACCTGAGCAGGCTTCAGACACAATTGGGCCGATTCTGTGCCTGGGAGTTTTGTCCATTGGCTTCAATGGCTGCAAGTATTCCCTACCCCATACTCAGATGGGAGTCCTTTTTCTCTGAATAACGGAGCCGGTGAGTGTCCTAGAGAGAGGCAGTTAACTAGGCCCATGTGCGCTCCAAGATCCCTGCATAGAGGGAACCCCCGGATGTGGCTCCCCACCGCCACTCCCAAACACAGAAAGGGGGCCCGCCGTCTCTGGGGCCGCGTCCTCCTCCGCTGGGCGATGCAGGGTGTGCGGAGGAATTCACACTCTGCCTCAGCTACGCTCAGCGTGCTCCCTGGTGACCTCCTGAGGTGCTGTGCTGGCAAGGTGCTTCCAAACACAGCCACTGCAAGTATCCCCCCCACACCCTGTCCCCCTGAGAGGAGAAACGCGCAAGGCATCCCTTGATGACAAATTCTAACCATTCTCCCTAAGGCCCCGAGTCCCTCTGCTGGAATAGTGAAGTTTGTCAAGGCGGGTGGGTCTGTACTGCACTTTGGTCTTCAGAATATCTACGAGAGGGTTGCCAAGGCTTCAGACAGCTTCTCTAGGAGACTCTCCTTGAGTCTGTCATTTCCCCCTCTTCGTAAGGACTCACCATATATTATTTGTCCAGTGAGGGCCTGATCTGATTACTCCTTCCAACCACTATTACCATTCTGGCGGCTAGCGTGGCAAATTGTAGTAGGGACTTTGAGCCTCGTCCAGAGCAATCTTCCTTGCTGCCCAAGAAGGAGGGAGTAGGGAACAACTCCATCTGCTTTCCAGTTATTCCTCTGCAGGGTTTTGTAATGTGGTCCCCAAATGTATTTATTTTGCATCCATCCATTCAAACAAAGGGACATAATTACCAATAGCCCTTCTGCACTGGCCTGACACTATATTGCTCCTCAAAGGTTAAGTAAACTGGAAAAAATATTGTATGCTCTGCGATTTTACTGATATGTTTAAGTGCAGCCAGAAAGAATTTGTTTGTTTGATTTTTTTTTCAGTTGTCTGTACAGCTTTCCCTTTGCTAGACTTCCTAAAGATCATCATTTTTGTGGGTGTTAAACATCAAGGAGAAGAGAACAGATTGCATGTATTTACAGTTCTAATGCAATCAACGGACATTCTGTACAAGCGATGCTTTTAACAAAGCCTTTTCTATTTGGTCTCTTGTTCATAAGTTCTGAGGTATGAAATTAAATGTTAGACAGAATCTTTATATGACGCACAATATACAGACTCTTATACAAGCTACACATGTTGTCCCTTTGGTGTGATCCACTAACATTCGACAGTGCTTGCCACGGAGCATTAACAGAAATAAATTCATGTTTTACAAGTATAAATGTTTTATTCCACATGAGTCAGTGAGGATATTTTGAAGGGGAAGAAATGTAAATAGAATGAAATTCTTAAGCAAGATTATTGATATGACAGGACTAAAGAGCTTGGGATTCTGTGAAAAGTGCCTCTTTTCATCCCTTTAATAAGTCCATTACTTGCACTCGGGAATATTTTAAGGCCCTTTTCATGCTGAATCTAGAGTTGAGCATGCTTTGCATTTCAAGCTTTGTCTATGAATCAGTAGAAGCCAAAGTTATTTCTGCTTTAAAATAACAGGAGCAGGGAACAGCTAATCTCTTTTCATTCTGAGTCCTTACATTATTTTACTGGACAGAGTTTGTGTTGGCTACAGAACAGGGCATTCACCAAATCTATGAGAAGGAATTTAGGGTAAGAATGAAGCCTAGATTGCAGTATGCATAAAGACTCCTTTTCCTACGGCCATTAAGAAATTCCAAATCTGCACTATTTTGAATAGTGACATTAAATTAGCCTTGCTAATTTCAGTAATTCAAGCTGATAGCTGAGTTTACAAATCTACCAGATGAGACATTCCCATAATTACAATCTGAATGTGCTTTTCAGCTAAGGTGAGTTGATACAAAAAAAAAAAAAAAAGGGAAAAAAACTCTCTCTGTTCTGCCTTTTGAGATTAGTATCTCTAAACAGCAGTTACATGGCTGTACTACATCAGTAAGATATTTCCTATAGCAGGCTGCTAATTCATTTTTCCTGTAACGTGTAGGTGCTAGAACACACAAGACAAGATTTTTCACTGTCTTGGGTTTTTTTGGTCATATTTATTCTTTCAGCAGGACATTGATTCTGCTTTTGTTGGTGTTTTTTTGGTTCACTTTTTAATTGTGCACTTTTAGGTAACGATTTTGGGGGCTTTTTCATGGGCAAGAAACATTCTTTGATGGATGAATTAGTGGAAGAGCTGGTGGTGTGACAATGAAAAGCAGTGCAAAGCCCAAGAAAAAGAAAAAGGGGTATTTTATAGGGCTGGAAATTCACAGCATGCTGGAAGAATCTGCAGAGTAAATTTTCAACACCATATGGGAGGTGCTCACACAACTTTAATCAAAAGATAGGACAATTATACACTTTATTTGAAAGGGTATTAATTTTATTAGAACAGTAGACTAGACTCGCTAATTTAGGAATTAGGATTTTGTATCAATTGTAACTCCAGCTGAAAGATTCATAAAAATTATCCATTTGAATCTACTTCTGAGTATTATAATTCTTATTCTGGGAGCAGTATGCAAGGTAATCTAAACCCTGCATAGAACACGCATAGATGGCCGCATAATTACTGTTACTAGAGTTTCCATTGCATGGGAAATTCTGACACTTCAACAAATTTTGATTCCAAATCGAATGAAAAGTTGAAATATCCTGTGAAATGAAAATTCCACCCCCAAATTTATTCTGGACCATCGAGACATTTTGTTTGACTTTTATATTATAATGATATTAATAAAATTAATAATTTAATCTGAATCTAAACTATAAAGCTGAAGTGAAACACGTTCACTTTTTCGAGCAGAAAATTTTGTTGACATCAGCATGCTGCTGTGAACGGTTTCAGTTTTATTGAAATAGCTTTTTTTGATGGAAAACTGATTGCACATGTTTCGACCAGCTCTGTTAGCCTGCGCTATCTCTGTGTTCACAAAACAAAAGGGCCTCACTGCTTCTTCACTTGAAATGGGGTTAAACATTTAGATACGAGGAAGGCAGCACCAAAAACATGCCGGGGGAAGTTTAGAAAACTGGCAGGCATTTCTTAACAGAACATTAAAGAGCTCTTCCAAGTGTAAGGAGACTGCAGAATGAACCAAATGCAATCTGTTCAAAGGCTCAAACAAATGAAACACTCGAGATAATGTCCTCCTCTGTGCTCAGAGCTCGGGTTCACTTAAGGGAACCCTACAGTAAAATCCAAGTGGAAAGGCCAAAGAGTACATCAATATGAAGTAGTCCTTTCTACCTGAATATTCTAATAGAGGCAATTCCTGCAATTAGCTCAGTTACCAGGAGAAAACGGCAAGGGAAAAGCTGTGCGAATTCCAAACGGTAAACAGAGTATCTGTTGTTAGCTAGAAAAGGGCTCTGAATCCTGGTCCTGGAAGAAGTCAGCTGGCCAGAGCCTTACTATGGCCCCGCATTCCAGACTGCTCTGTCTCCATGGCAGGGATGCTAGAAGGTGACCGTCCACCAGGAACAGAATGCGCTGGCTAGCTGCAATGCTGCTGGCTAGCTGCTGGCTAGCTGCATTGAGACCTTGGGCACGGGCTTGCTTTTGAGGAAACTTTATCTTTAATCTCTGTAATCCATTTTATAAAGGATTTTATATTGTTGTAAAGGATTTACAAACCGGTTTACGCAAATTCTTTATTTTGATTTTCCACTGAGATTGTGGAACTTCACCTATCTCTGCATGCCAAAGACTGACCCCGGAGCATCATTATGGACATGAGCTGGAGAGCATGGTTCATTTATTTTATTCGTACCTTTCAACCAATCAGTATTGTAACCATGTTGCTTTTCAAATTCTCACTGCTCTGCTGTCACCTTTCTTTCATCTTTCTCCATTCCTGAGTGTAAGAACTTTGAGTAAAGAGGCTTTGTGGCTTTTCAGAATTCCTGATACCACTTTATTTTCATAAGAACAATCGAAAGTTCATATTGTTTTGCGCCAGGATTTTTAGAGAAGATACTGTTCACAAGCTGTCCACAGATGGGACACTGTCGGGCTCTTTAGAACTCCCCAATTTGTTCATTTCAGAATCCGATAACCCCCTTCCCAGTTTATCCCCAGATGTGTATAAATATAAAATATTCCCATTGACCTCAGTAGGCACTGGATCAGACCCATAGAGTTTGGGAGCCAACTGATTCTCTTCGTTTGTTCCACTTCTTCTGTTCTCTTTGGTTTCTTTTGGGAACTGAAAATACAGGTGCTTTGGGGCTGCTCGGAAGCAGAGACTGAGCCCAACCTGCACTGGGTTAGCTCCCTTCTCCATCAGATTGCTCCTATCTGGCCTTCCTAGCAGAGTCAGGTGCTTAAATAGGGAGGGGAGGAGAAGGTTTGGAGGAACTATCCCTTGCACTGAATCTGAAGCTGAGAAGAGCGGGAGAGCGTAGGCTCAGTGCTGCAGCTCTGGTTCTGGGTCAGAACTTTTTAAGACTCTGGGGAGCAAGTGGTTTTAACTTGGGTCTATCTGTGACTGAAACCATGCAAAACTACCTGGTTCTGATCTGAAACCAGGCCTCAGCTGGGGAGCCCGTGGGTTTCTTTCAAACTCTGCAAACTGAAACTGAGGAAAGGTTCCCATGAGCAGATTGCTGAGTTCCACACAGCCCTTACTTTAGACCATTTGTTACCATTTATTTTTAAAAGGAAGATTCCTCTGAACCACCCTCTTCTATATAACAAAGGGAAGTCAGGTAAAGAAAAGGTTTTATGCTGCACTCGGCATTTCTGTGTGTTTGTAGATTGAAGTCAGCTGCTTTAACATTCTTTGAATACAGGGTGGGGATTTTTAATAGCTTAATACTGTTTAAAAAGTTGTACATTATTTTAGCCTTGCAACTCCCACTGACTTTAATGGGCCACCTGCTGCTTCTACCCTGCACAGAGCTTTGAAAACGTACCTCCTGGTTAGCCTGGCTTTCCAAAAGTGAATAGAAACCAGCTTTATCTTCATCCACTCAGTTGATCCGGTGGGGTTAAGAATACCAAGAACTCCTGGAATGTTTCAGTAGCTGAGACAAAGCTAAAGCCTTTAGCAGATGTTTGCATACCACTATGCATGAGGTTACCTGCCGGCAGGATAAGTGGGTTGAGCAGGTATGTCCTTACCCAGCTGGTTGTTTACCATCCTACATACCTGGGTCATAGTCCGAATACTTAACATAGATATTGTCCTTGGCATTGAGCATTCTAGCCCCTTGGAATCTGACTGACAGATTGCCAATGCTAATTATGCATTTTAGGAAGTTTATGTACGTGTATGTTCCAACATGTAGCTATGAAAAGGCAGCACTTACAGATTTTTTTCCTTGCAAGTGTAGTAAGAGGAGGCCCTGAGAGATAAACCTTAGTATCAGAGGCCCGGTATGAGGCCTAAGGCCTGAACTAAAGTAATGGTCAAGACTTTTGCTAACATAAAGCAAAGTTAAGCTGTGAGCCAGAGGCAGGCCCTGCTCACAGAAGCTGGCAAGGAAAGGGCTGATGCTGCAAACACACACATACCTACAAGGTACTGGACACCAGATATCAGAACATACACTATACCGGAACATTCCACAGATAACATGGAACAGGCCGACCCATCCCGATGACAGGGGCAAAAGGGTAAAATGATGGATAGAGTTGTTTTGATTGAACCAACATGTACAAGGTAAGAGGTGGCACCTTACTACGTAGAAGGGTTGTACCTCAATACGTCAGGAGTGATGTGTAACTTGTTTGTACCTGTGTATAAGAATGTATTCCTGGGGCGGTATCTTTGTCCGGCCACGGGGGCAGTGGAAAGTCCCGCCACTGAGCCGGGTCCTTGCCAAGAGGCACTTTCTCATAGTATGCCTGGTAGACTAAGTAATCTATGGGGAACTGCCATTGTGTCTGAGATCGCAATAAACCTACTCGACGTGGCTTTGCACCTTACTAGACTCTGTGGTTATTGGGGGTTCTCTTCGGGTCTGCTGGGTCAGCTATCTACGCAGAGCTGGGGCAGCACACAGAGGGAACACACGCACGCAGCCGAGTGATATCAACAGGAGAAAGCAGAGCACCACACCGGTAGCATCTGACAACAGCAAGTGTACGGGGATGACAGGTGTTTATGGGTTTCTGATGAAATCTATACATTGCATAAAGTTTTGGGTCCTGTTGTATTAATTAGGATGGACTAAAGGGCCCAAAAGTCAAAAGGTGTTGACATGGCCCGGTGACTGTCCCACATTAAACAGTTTGAATCAAGGTTTGGGATTTGATATACAGACACCTGAGCCTGCTTAGTACCATGGCAAACACACCATTAAAAATCTTTTGGACTGTTTAAAAATACAGGAAAGAAGGCTGGAGGGGAAGTTAAAGCGCTGAAATGTAAGGTATTAGGTAAGACTGTCATTTTAACCACATCCCTTGTTCCCTTTCCTTTTCTCTGGAGAGCGCTTTTTGAAAGATCCCCCCCTTGTTTGATGGTAAAGATGATAATAACTGTCCTTTGGGGGAACAGAGAAGAAGTTAGTTGAGATGGGCTGGGGCTGTTGTTAAAGTCTGATCCTGCTTCCTTTGAGACGAAACAAGCTGCACACAAATATAAGAGGGAGGGGAGTGAAAAGAACAGCTAGAAGATGCAGCTTCTGTCTCTGGTGTTGCCTCTCACTTGCAACCTCATGGCTGGAAAAATGCAGGCCCAGCCCACGGTCTTATCAGTCACTCTGAGATCTGCCAACCTTGCACCCGCCTCGGGCTGGGAAAGGCATTGCATGTAGCTGTCTTTCTGGTCATGGGCTTACCTCAGCGTTGCAAAATATACAGTCTTGGCCAACTAAGCCAGACTCTGGTTAAACAAAAGGGAAAAGAAGAGGGCTAGGAAAGAAAGGAAATAGGGTGGGGAGGGGAAAGGATGCACAGGTTGTGTGTGCGTGTGACAAAATCTCCTCTTCCGGGTGGTGGTCGGGCTTTAGTCAGAGCCAGTGGGCAAGGCGATGTCACATGACTCCCTCTCTCTGGCTGGGTCTATTCAGGACATCTCTCAGGATTAAGATGAAGACGGTCCAGGGTCCCAGTAGATGGTCGGGGTGGAAGCCGTGATGGTGAACCTTGCTCTTTCCCCTTCTCTTGTCTTTCAGTCAACCCCTGTCACAGAAGCCGGCTTTCCCCCTTTCTTAAGGACTCGAAAAGGCAGTGATGGGTGGAATGGCCCATCCTCTCACCATTTTGTCCAACGATTAGGCCTAATTTCCGACATACCCAGGGCTGGCTCCAGGGTTTTGGCCGCCCCAAGCAGCCCAAAAAAAAAAAAAAATCCGCGATCTGCGGCGGCAATTCGACGGGAGGTCCTTTGCTCCCAGCGGAAGTGAGGGACCGTCCGCCGAATTGCCGCTGAATACCTGGATGTGCCGCCCCTCTCCCGAGCGGCTGCCCCAAGCACCTGCTTGCCAGGCTGGTGCCCGGAGCCGGCCCTGGACATACCCCATTTGGTTCATTGCTTTTCATTCTTACGCTGTTCTTGTTTACCAGGCATGACCTTAACACAATCCTTGGACAAGATCAATAGGCCTTTTGGTATGGAGGAATTCAGTCTCTCATTGTCTTTTGCACCCTTTCCCATCAGTGTTTGTTGTTCTAGGTTATTGTGACATTTTATGAATTTTCTCTTATTTTTCACAGTTGAGCGCACAATTAGGGTAAATATGTAGGCCCAATTATTACAATGGTCCTTTTCTGATTAAAAGGACATGGTTCTGGTTACCCATATATTATACATAATAGCTCGAAGAACCACAATTGCCAACTCCTGGGCAAGGCTCAAGTCTAGTTTCCAGGTATAACGAGTCACAAAGAAAAATGTCAAATGTTGATGGGTTCAGTGGAACCATAGTGAGTTTCTTGACCAGGAGCTGAGAAACGTTCCTTTGCTTGGCTGGTCTCAAGGGATGACATCTGGCGCTCCATAAGACTCTTCCAATTAGGATTTTCATTCCGCTGGAAGTTTAGTTCATAATTTCAGAATGGATGAAAGGAAATAGTTTTTCACATGATATGCAATGAGACTGTGGAACTCCTTGCCACAGGATGACATTGAGGCCAAGGACTCAGGAAGACTCAAAAAGGGATTGGACATTTATATGGATAACAAGAATAACCAGAGTGATCATAATGAATAATAGCATTATTGGAAGAGAGATGAAGAGATCAGCTTCAGGACGTAAGCTGATCTGTTAGAAATCAGGACGAGGTTGAATGTCAGGGGCAGATTATCCCACACCTGGTACAGCAGGATTCTTACAGGATACTGCTATCGGGAGACAGGATACTGGGCTAGATGGATCTTGGGACAGAGCCACTGTGGAATTCCGATGTCCTGTCAAGGCCCACCCCCTGCATGCTCCCCATCTCATCCACGCACAGTATGATAATGTGGTCGTCACATCTCCATCTTGTTTTCCTTTCATTTATCTTGCCTTTTCCTGCTCTTTCTCTCTTCCCCTCTCCCCTCCTTTGTTTTCTGCTTTCTGTGTGTACTCTCATGTTCTCTCTCCTCTACTTCTTAGTTCTCTCTCTTGCCTATGTGCCTCCCTCTTCTGCTTCTCTCCTCCCCCTTTAATCTTTAACATGTGCAGATCAGGTAGCAGTGTGCACCGGCAGTGCACCTGCACCTCTGGCTGAAGACTGCTGGCCTGTGTTGTTACAACACAAGGACTCCAGAGCTTCCAGTTAATGCAAATGGCATTTGTTAATTTTTAATAGATTACACCAACTCCTTTTGCTAAACCTGTTTTCATTAATCCACTCTGCGGTACAACTCAGGAGCTCTTTCACTCACTGCCAGAGAAAAATCATTAATGCAAATGCAGGTGCCAGATTCTCTTCAGGGTAAATCCAGAAAAACACTGAGGTCTGAAAAACAATATAACGAGTGCTCCTTGCAAAGTAAACAAGGGAGCGGCTCATAATGGATGTTCTGGAGACCAGAGCGGGGTTGGAAAATGGGATCGGGTGATATCGGAAGGAATAGAGGTCGCTGTGTGATGCATTTATAATGGAGGTCCAACCAACGAATGCACAGACATTGCCTAAATAATTAGTCGGTCGCTTAGGGTGAAATGCACTTTACCTGCATAAAGTCCAAATAATAAAGCTTTATGTTGGTAAAATGCACACACATGCCCCCTTCCCCCCGGTCAGGACAGGACTGCAGTATGGCATCCCCTCCCCCACAGCCGTTACTCGGTGGGGAGGGGGAGCAGTAAGAATGCTTATACGTAGCACTTACGGCATTAACAGCTGCAGCCCTTCTGCCCACTTGAATCATGGAATCTTGGGCCCGTGGGTGCCGTCCCTCCCCCACCCCAGAGCTGGCTTGAGGGGCTGGGTGGATACCTCTTCCACGGCACACGAGGGGGGTGGAGACCCACTCTGTGGTGTCTCCACCTGCAGCTGTCTTGTGCAACTGCCATGTAGGGCAGAAGTGTTGCTAGGGCATTGCATTTGTCCTGGGTGATCTTCACCCAGAATCAGTCGTGTCCTTAGAATAACACGTGTGTCCTTCGGGTTGTCTGTAAAAGCATGTTCTGATGGGCAGTTTGCACATGCCATGGACCAATCAGAAGCTCATGAGCTGTACATGTCAGAAGGGGCTTTTGGTTTTCAAATCAGTTAATCTGAGACCAGTTCACCTGGGTTCTTACCAGGAAGGCAGTTTTATTTCTCACCTCACCTCTGAGCAGGAGTTTCTCTGGCCAGGTCACAGATGATGGATGAGTGGTGTTTAGTTGGTGGAGTTCTTTGTTGGTTCCTTCGTTCCCTCTCCTCCTGCAGTGGCTAGATGAATTTTTATTTTCTCGCCATTAACCAAGAGGAACACCCCATAAATTGGTGCTGAGGAGGCGGAGAGATGGAACCACAAAACCACATAGATGCTCCGTAATAGTCTGGATGCTCGTTCAAAATATGACTAGACATGCACAAGAATCAGGGCTGGCACAGCATATGCCATGCCCTCAGTTAGTGCATTATAACTTTCTCCATAATAAGGCAGTTAATAAACCTGTCGGAACTCTAGGATCTGAGCGCTGATAGCCCGCGGGGTAAACTCTCCCCGGTAAAATACAATCATTCTTGTCTGTTTACGAACATTCAGGGTCTCCTGGAGGAGCAGATGTGCAGTGGTATCCTACTGTATCATGGTACAGCACCGCTGGATAATGGGGTGTGTGTGTAAAGAATGCACAAGGAGCCTACTTGGCATCAGTTTCATAAGCCAAATGTGCAAATACTTAGTCCTGCTTAAATATCTGTTTGTACTGGAAAGCCAGGGTGTTGTAATTTTGGGGTAGGAGTGAGCAGAAATTTCCGTGTTCTCCACAGTACTTACGTCTGTTTAACATAAGAAGTGGAGTTTAATGAAATTGTCTAGCTTTATAAATTGTGGATGTGTGCGTGTACGTGAGATGTACACACACTGACAGCTTCCAGTAAATAGGGTCATATAGAACCCTAGGTCTTAAGGCCAAAAGGTCATCTAGTCTGACCTCCTGCATCTCATGGGCCATTAAATTTCATCTTGTATTGAACCCAGTAACTTGTATTTGACTAAAGCATGTCTTCCCAAAAGGCACCAGTCTTCATTTGGAGACATCCTGAGATGGAGAATCCACCACTTCCCTGAGTAGTTTGTTCCCATGCTGTTAAAAATGTGGGCCTTTTTTCTAATTTGAATTTGTCTGGCTTCTGTTTCCAACCCTTGGTCCTTGTTCTGCCTTTCTCTGCTAGGGTCAAAAGCCCTTTAGTGCCAGTATTTTCTCCCCGGGAAGATACCTATCAACTGTAATTCAGCCATCTCTTGATCTTCTTCTTGATCAACACAATGAGCTCTTTAAGTCTCTTACTATAAGGAGACTCAGGGTACTGCATAGTGTCCAGTCAGAGAGCTGGGAGGGGTAACAGGTTCCCTGCTCCCAAAGGCTAATCATGTAAGACCACAAGCTGGTAAAGTGCAGACCCGTACAATCACCAAAACAACTAGCTGATGGTCAGTGTAACGTTAAAAGCAACAGAGGGTCCTGTGGCACCTTTGAGACTAACAGAAGTATTGGGAGCATAAGCTTTCGTGGGTAAGAACCTCACTTCTTCAGATGCAAGTCACGTTACACATAGTGTAACGTTAGTGCCTTGAGAAACAGGTGGGATTTCAGCTCCTTGAAGGAGCAGAGCGGGGAAAGCAGTACAGATCTATCACATCTTACGCGCATTTAACATGTGCGATTTCAACTTTACGCGGTCGGCAAAAACAAAAAAAGAGAAAAACAACAGTTTTAATACTATACCTGTAGTGCGGGCAATTTCGCCCGCCATTGAACTCAATGGGGTTTTGGCTGTACGTGGTTTTCGCTTTACGCGCTAACCACGGAACAGAACCCCCACTAAGCTGAGACAGACCTGTATGTGATGGGTTGGATCACAGAAACCCCCTTGGGAGCTGCCACCTGATGTGCAAAGACTACCTCTGCTCCTGTTTTCCCTGCCAGCTCAGGACTCCAGCACACTGTCTTGCTGAGCCAGACACTCCCGTCTGCTCCAACACAGACCCAGGGTCCAAATCACTTGCCCCAAAGCTGCAAGTTTCCTGAAAACAGCTCACAGAAGTGTGCTTGTCTTTAGCACTCAGATGCCCAACTCCCAATGGGGTCTAAACCCAGATAAATCCGTTTTACCCTGTATAAAGCTTGTGCAGAGCAAACTCATAAATTGTTCGCCCTCTATAACACTGATAGAGAGATATGCACAGTTGTTTGCTCCCCCAGGTATTAATACATACTCTGAGTGAATTACTAAATAAAAAGTGATTTTAATAAATACAGAAAATAGGATTTAAGTGGTTCCAAGTAGTAACAGGCAGAACAAAGTAAGTCATCAAGCAAAATAAAATAAAATGTGCAAATCTATGTCTAATCAAACTAAATATAGATAAGTTCCTCACCAGTTCCAGAATGCTCCCTTTTACAGGCTAATCTCCTTTTAGCCTGGGTCCAGCAATCACTCACACCCCCTATAGTTACTGTCGTTTGTTCCAGTTCCCTTCAAGTATCCTGGGGGCGTGGAGAGGCGCCTTCCTTAGCCAGCTGAAGACCAAATGGAGGGGTCTCCCACGGGTTTCAATAGACTCTCTTGTGGGTGGAGACCCCCCTCCTATAGGGTTACCATATTTAGTGCCTCCGAAAGGAGGACACTCCACGGGGCCCCGGCCCCGCCCCCAGCCCCGCCCACGCCCCCCCGCCCCAACTCCCCCCCTCCCCAAAGTCTCCGCCCCCTCCCCTGCTTCCCGCGAACATTTGAGTCGCGGGAAGC